>NC_029790.2:39088118-39176427 GCF_000816755.2 Arachis ipaensis
TTAAAGTGCTGAATCTTAAAGAACAAGAAATTAAATGGCAGAAACTTAGAATGCAAGAATTGTAAATTGCAAAATCTTAAAGTGCAAGAAATGTAAATGGCTTGAATTGTAAAGGGAATGGGGAGTTGGATTTGCAGAAATTAAACAAGAAAATGTAAAATTGCAACAAGCAGAGAAATAGAAGAAGACTTGGATTGAATCGGATCTAAAACAGAAAAATAAAATGAGCATAAAAAGCAGTAAACAGAGGATGTAAAATTGGAATTCAGATCTCAGGACCCAAGAGACTAGAAAACCAAGTCTAGATCTCAATGCATTCCTAGATCCAACAAGAACAATTGCAAAGGAGATTGTAAATTGCAAAGAAAGTAGATGAAGAAGCAAGTAACCAAAACTGAGCTTTTTGCTTCCTGGTTCATTTTCAATTAATCCAAAAGTTTGAGCTAAAGTTTGAGGTAAACTTTTGCTCAAACATTTTGTCCTCTCTTCCTCCTAACCATTCCTTCTTGCTTCAACCTTTCTCCAAGCTTTCTTCACCTATCATTAATCAACCAAACACATCAAAGCTATGCTCAAAATCATGAGATATTTATTCTTTCATAATATGTGACAATTGTAGCATAAAACCTCATGAAATAGCATGAATTCATACATGGTTGATTAAATCAAAGGAAACATAAAAATCTACCCAATTGGCTTGCTTTTGGCTCAAGAAAGTGCATAATTCTATTGAAAACAAAAGAAAAAGGCTAGTGAAACTAGGCTAAGATGACTTGTCATCAGTCTCTTTCAGGGATTACTTTTATAACTTGTTGTTTGTAGGAGGTAGACTTCTTTACGTCGTTTTCTTCCAAGTTATTTTTTGTAATCCTCTTTCTTGGACCTTTGCCAGGTCTCTTTCAGGGATTACTTTTATAACTTGTTTGTAGGAGGTCGACTTCTTTACGTCATCCTCTTCTAAGTTATTTTTTGTAATCCTCTTTCTTGGACCTTTGTCAGGTCTCTTTCAGGGATTACTTTTATAACTTGTTTGTAGGAGGTCGACTTCTTTACGTCGTCCTCTTCTAAGTTATTTTTTGTAATCCTCTTTCTTGGACCTTTGTCATGTCTCTTTCAGGGATTACTTTTACAACTTGTTTGTAGGAGGTCGACTTCTTTACATCGTCGTCTTCTAAGTTATTTTTTGTAATCCTCTTTCTTGGACCTTTATCAGGTCTCTTTCAAGGATTACTTTTATAACTTGTTTTTTGTAGGAGACCAACTTCGTCACGTCGGTCTCTTCTAAGTTATAGCAATTCCTCTTTTATAGAGTTGGCCCGACCTCTTTCCAGTGATTTGCTGATAACTTGGGTTGACTTGGTCCGACTTCTCAACGTCGGCCAGTCTTTAAGGTATTATTTAGCAATCCATAAGACCTCGTCAGGTTCTTTTTTTGGATCAATTTCGATAACTTCTTGCATTATTCTGTGTTCATCTTTGCCGATTTGTAGAAGGTGGTTTCTATCTTTCTTTGGTCGACCTTTAGATGAATCGCGTTTTCATCTTTATTGGTCTTTTATCGTGATCGTGCAGTGAATCTATTTTTCACTTTCTGCCGATCTGTTGCTTTATAATCGGACAATGAATACTTCAGATTAATGCGTCTTGAGAATTTGTAGAATATATAAAATATATTTTATTCAAAAGAAAGTGCAAATATATACATGTTGTAGTTTTTCATCCTTTTAAGTCGGATAATTTCTGGATCTCAACTTGGTGCCTCATTAAAAAACCTTTTCAGGAAAAAGAGTGCATCCTATGATGAGATCTTTTACCTTCTCTAGCTATAGTACCTTCTTAGGTTGCAGGCATGCCACGATCTGGGAAGCTCTCGTCCATCGAGTTTGGACAGTCTGTAGTAGCCCTTTCCAAGTACTTCTATGACTCGGTAGGGTCCTTTCCAGTTTACTGCCAACTTTCCTTCTCCGGGTCGAGTTGTTCCAATATCATTTCGGATTAGGATGAGATCATTCTCCGCAAAACCTCTTGGCACTACCTTTTGATTATATCTTGAAGCCATTCAGCGCTTTAGCGCTTCTTCCCTGATTCGAGCTCTTTCTTGGATTTCCGAAAGTAGGTCGAGCTCTTCTCTTTGAAGTTGAGAGTTGGCTTCTTCATTGTATTGGACTACTCTAGGCAACCCTTCCTCGACCTCTACTAGGATCATTGCCTCCACTCCGTATGCTAATCGAAACGGTGATTCGTTTGTGGTGGAATGTGGCGTAGTTCGATATGCCCATAGGACCTGTGGAAGTTCTTCAGCCCAAGCTCCCTTCGCATCTTGCAGTCTCCATTTCAACCCAGCCCATATGACTTTGTTGGCAGCTTCGGCTTGCCCATTGGCTTGGGGATGTTCAACGGAAGTGAACTGGTGCTTTATGTTCAAGTCGGCTACTAACTTTCTGAAGCCCGCGTCTGTGAATTGGGTGCCATTGTCTGTAGTGATAGAGTATGGAACCCCAAACCCTGTGACAATATTCCTATATAGGAATTTCCAGCTCCTTTGAGCAGTGGCGTTGGCTAGGGGCTCTGCCTCGATCCACTTTGTGAAATAGTCTACCCCGACTATGAGGAATTTAACTTGTCCCGATCCTTGGGGAAAGGGTCCGAGAAGATCGAATCCCCATTTTGCAAATGGCCAAGGCGATGTTACGCTGATGAGCTCTTCTGGCGGGGTGATGTGAAAGTTGGCATGTTTCTGGCATGGTGGGCATGTCCTTACAAACTGTTCATACCCTGGGTCGAGCTGTCTGACCCGGGATGTTCAGCGAAATAGCGACCGACCTCTTCAGGTCCGACTATCCGATCTCTTCTTAAAGAGATTGGCCAAATCGACAGGAAAGCCCAATAAAGGGCCCAAATAGAGGAACACGACCCAAATCCAAAGGCAGTCCAAGCCTATAGAGATAAGGACGGTTCCCTTGAAGATAAGCTGACCTCAACTCAAAGATAAAGATAGGATAAGATAACTAACTTATCTTATCTAGAAAGGTCACTCCACACCATTATAAATACACTGGAGCACCCAGGTATAACTCATACTCTGATTCTACTAAAAACATGCTTAATACCCGTGCTAACTTAAGCATCGGAGTCTCTTGCAGGTATCCCCCACCCTCCGGTGACGAAGGAATCAACAGTGCAGCCAGTCAACAAGTCGGACACCATCGCTCCGGCCGCCCCCCACCGGCCGGACACATCAGCACCGAGTAGCACGGAAGATCTCGTCCGAGATCGACCTCCAGTTTCAGGTAACCCTCGGAACATTGGCGCCGTTGCCGGGGAACCTGGAAGTCATCCCACCACCATGGCGGACGGCCATGACAACGACCACGATTCAAATCTAAAAAAATAGAACGCCACACAAAAACGCAGACACCACACTGAAAGATACCCCAGAATCCAACGGGGACAAAAATTCATCAAATCCGGGAGCAATAGAGGCGCTTCAAGATCGCTTGAAACAACTTGAGAAAGAAACCCAACAACAACGAGAAATCAGAAAGGATCTACAAAGAGAGGTACGGCGACGTCGAGAATTGCAAGAAAAACTACAGCAATTAGAAGCCGATCTCAAATCGAAAACTCCTCGGACTACTCCTGAGGAAAATTCACACAAAGAACAAGATCCATTCACCAGAGAAATCATGAAAACCAAAATTCCAAAAGACTTCAAACTCCCGGATATGATTTTGTACGACGGCACCACAGATCCCAACCATCATCTCAGCAATTTCAGAAGCAGAATGTACCTTACCGACGCCTCAGATGCCGTTCGCTGCAATGCTTTCCCAACAACCCTCACGAAGACCGCGATTAGATGGTTCGACAACTTACCTCAAAAGTCCATCTCAAACTTTGACGACCTGGCCAAAAAGTTCCTGGCCAGATTCTCCATCCAGAAGGATAAGGCCAAGCATGCACCCAGTTTACTAGGGATCAAGCAAGGAGATCGGGAAAGTCTCTGCAACTACATGGAAAGATTCAACAAAACATGCATGGACATACAAAGTTTACCAACAGAGGCCGCTATCATGGGACTCATCAATGGCCTACGAGAGGGATATTTTAGCCAATCTATATCAAAGAAGTACCCCACCTCCTTAGACGAAGTACAGGAGCGAGCAGAAAAATACATCAACATGGAAGAGAATGCTCAGCTGGGAGAAACCTCAAAATCCAGGGCCTCCTACCGAAACAAAGACAAGGAATCCAAAAGGAAAGAAGATCGACAAAAGGAGAAAATCAAAAAATACCATAATTACACTCCTCTCAGAGTATCCCTGGTCGATGTATACAAAGAAGTCTGCCATACGGAGAAAATTCCCCCAGCACGGCTACTCAAAGGCAAAAGAGGAGGAGGAAACCGGAAGGAATATTGTGAATACCATCGAGTTCGAGGGCACTCCACCAACGAGTGCTTCGACTTAAAGAATATCATAGAAAAATTGGTGAGAGAAGGAAGATTAGATCGCTTTCTGGCTACCCGAGATGATGACCAAAGAAAGAGACGAAGAGACGAAGATGACGGACGAGCTGAGCGATCACCTCGGACACCAGAAAGACACGTCCACATGATACACGGGGGATTCGCAGGAGGCGAGATCTCCAAATCATCCCGAAAAAGATATCTCAAAGAAGTATATCATGTCGGGGGAAAGGAGGAAGCACCCGACATCCCTGCGATAACATTCACTAAAGATGACGCATCTGGCATCATCTCGGGACACGACGACCCCATGGTCATCACTATCATACTGGCAAACGCCAATCTACACCGCACATTAGTAGACCAAGGGAATTCTGCCGATATCTTATTCAAAACAGCCTTCGACAAACTCGGCTTAGACGAAAAGGAGCTTAGAGCATACCCGAACAGTCTGTTCGGACTAGGAGATACCCCGGTACAACCACTGGGATACGTATCGCTACACACAACCTTCAGAAAAGGGAACTAATCCAGGACCCTCAAGATAGACTACATCGTGGTCGACGTAAGTTCAGCCTACAATGCCCTAATAGGTCGGACAACACTCAATCAACTCGGCACAATAGTCTCAACTCTACATCTATGCATGAAATTCCCAACTACAGAGAGGATAGCCACGGTAAAAGCAGATCAAAAGATGGCACGCCACTGTTATAACGAAAGTCTAAACCTCAGAAGTAGAGGAGAAGAGTTTCATACAATTGAGCTTGGCGGAGTTCAGCGACGAGAAGAACTCCATCCGCAGCCGGAAGGCGAGATAGAGAAGGTTCAGATCGGAGACACCTCGGACAAAACAACTAATATCGGAACGATCCTAAGAGGAGACTCAAAAGAATTACTGATACAATTCTTACGCGATAATGTCGATCTCTTCGCATGAAAAGCCGTAGATATGCCAGGTATAGACCCTAAGCTAATGTGCCACAAGTTGGCAGTCTATCTGGGATCTCGGCCAATGCAGCAGAAACGGAGAAAACTTGGGCCAGAGCGATCCCAAGCGATGGAAGAGCAAGTACAGGCACTACTGCAGGCAGGATTCATAAGAGAAGTCAAGTATCCATTATGGCTAGCCAACGTCGTCTTGGTGAAAAAATCAAATGGGAAGTGGCGAATGTGTACCGATTACACCGATCTCAACAAAGCCTGCCCTAAAGATCCTTACCCGCTCCCAAGTATCGACGCTCTGGTAGATGCTTCCTCCGGATATAGATACCTCTCGTTTATGGACGCATACTCGGGATACAACCAAATCCCGATGTATCCACCAGATCAAGAAAAGACTTCATTTTTAACGCCAAAAGCAAATTACTGCTACATCGTAATGCCCTTCGGTCTCAAGAACGCGGGAGCTACTTATCAAAGGCTAATGAATAAAGTCTTCTCAGACCACATTGGAAAGATCATGGAAGTCTATATGGACGACATGTTGATAAAGATACAAAGCGAAGATACATTATTGTCCGACCTGGCTCAAGTGTTCGACACTATAAGGAGGCACGACATGCGACTTAATCCGGCAAAATGCACCTTTACGATAGAAGCAGGCAAATTCCTAGGTTTCATGCTCACACAAAGAGGAATTGAAGCAAACCCGGATAAATGCCAAGCCATACTCGACATGAAGAGCCCGACCTGTGTCAAAGAAGTGCAGCAACTCAACGGGAGATTGGCCGCCCTATCCAGATTCTTAGCAGGGGCAGCGATAAGATCTCTCCCCTTCTATGCTACTTTAAGGAAGGGAAAACAGTTCGAATGGACGACAGAATGTGAACAAGCCTTCCAAGACTTCAAGGAGTTCTTAGGACGACCGCCTATATTATCTCGACCATGAGAAGGAGAACCGCTCGTATTATATCTCGCAGTAGGAAGTCGGGCAATAGCCTCAGCACTAGTCAGAGAAGACAAAAGTGGGCAACAACCCGTCTGCTTCATTAGCAAAGCACTACAGGGATCCGAGCTGAACTACCAGAAAATAGAAAAGTTTGCCTATACTCTCATTCTAACCTCTCGACGACTTCGCCCATACTTCCAGGCTCACACCATTAAGGTTCGAACCAACCAGCCCATAAAAGGAATATTGCAGAAGACAGATTTAGCCCGCAAAATTTTACAATGGGCAGTCGAGTTATCAGAATTCGACCTCCAATATGAAGCTCGGACGGCCATTAAATCACAGTACCTAGCCGATTTTATCGCAGAATTCACAGATGCCCTGGAGACCCCCACAGAATGGAATCTCTACGTGGATGATTCTTCAAATAAGACTGGAAGCGGCACAGGCATGATAATAGAAAGCAACCAAGGAACCCAAGTTGAGCTCTCCCTCAAGTTCGGGTTCCCGGCCTCAAACAACCAGGCAGAATACGAAGCGTTATTAGCCGGTTTGAAGCTGGCTACAGAGGTTGGAGCTAAAAAACTCAACATTTACAACAATTCACAAGTAGTCACCTCGCAGATAACAGGGAGCTATCAAGCCAAAGATCCCACCTTGAAAAAGTATTTGGATAAAACTAAGGAACAGCTCGGACAACTCGGGGAATATAAAATCTACCACATACCCTGCGAGCAAAATGCCCGAGCTGACGCACTCTCAAAACTAGCCAGCACCAAACCAGGGGGCAACAATAGAAGCCTTATCCAGGAAATGCTACAGAACCCGTCAATATCGGAAGCAAAAAAAATCCTAGCCATCACAAGTCAGGACCAAGAATGGATGACCCCCATAATTAACTACCTCAAAGCTGAGACGCTACCCACAGAGGAAAAGGAGGCAAAAAGATTAAAAAGGGAGGCACAGTACTACACTATTATAAACAACATCCTGTACAAAAGAGGGATCTCAATACCACTACTTAAATGCGTGCCGACCAACAACACAAAGGAAGTGTTAGAAGAAGTACACGGTGGCATGTGCGGCAATCATCTCGGAGCACGAGTGGTATGTGAAATTGTTACTCTGAGGTTGTAAAATTTGTTGTTCGTTCTCTCTCTGACAATGGCACCAATAACTGGTGCACAATACCATGGTCCAAACATAACTTCATAACTTCGCACAACTAACCAGCAAGTACACTGGGTCGTCCAAGTAATAAAACCTTACGTGAGTAAGGGTCGATCCCACGGAGATTGTTGGTATGAAGCAAGCTATGGTCATCTTGTATATCTCAGTCAGGCGGATATCAAATGGTTATGGAGTTTTCGAATAATAATAATAAAAAAATAGAAAATAAAGATAGAAATACTTATGTAATTCATTGGTGAGAATTTCAGATAAGCGTATAGAGATTCTTTCGTTCCTCTGAATCTCTGCTTTCCCGCTGTCTTCATCCAATCAGTCTTACTCCTCTTCATGGCAAGCTTTCTGTAAGGGCATCACCGTTGTCAATGGCTACATCCCATCCTCTCTTGTGAAAAAGATCCAAATGCTCTGTCACGGCATGGCTAATCATCTGGAGGTTCTCGATCATACTGGAACAGGATTCACCCTCCTTTTGCGTCTGTCACTACGCCCAGCACTCGCGAGTTTGAAGTTCGTCACAGCCATCCCTTCCCAGATCCTACTCAGAATACCATAGGCAAGGTTTAGACTTTCTGGATCTCAGGAATGGCCATCCATGGGTTCTAACTTATACCACGAAGATACTAATAACTCGGACTCGGTCCCCTGTATTAGATATCTAAGAGATATTCATTCTAGCCTGTTTGCATGTAGAACGGAAGTGTTTGTCAGGCACGCGTTCATGAGTGAGAATGATGATGACCGTCACATAATCATCACATTCATCATGTTCTTGGGAACAAATGGATATCTTAGAAGCGGAATAAGTTGAATTGAATAGAAAAACAGTAGTACTTTGCATTAAATCATGAGGAACAGCAGAGCTCCACACCTTAATCTATGGAGTGCAGAAACTCTACCGTTTGAAAATACATAAGTGATAATGGTCCAGGCATGACTGAATGGCCAGCCTCGATGAAAGTCTAAGATAGCATAAAACTGATCAAAAGATTTCCAATACAATAGTAAAAAGTCCTATTTATACTAAACTAGTCACTAGGGTTTACAGAAGTAAGTAAATAATGTAGAAATTCACTTTCGTGGCTCACTTGGTGTGTGCTTGGGCTGAGCTTGAAGTTTACACGTGGAGAGGTCATTCTTGGAGTTGAACGCCAGTTTGTAACGTGTTTCTGGCGTTCAACTCTGGTTCGTGACGTGTTTCTGGCGTTTAACTCCAGACTGCAGCGTAGAACTGGCGTTCAACGCCCTTTTGCGTCATCTAAACCCGGCCAAACTATGAACTATTATATATTGCCGAAAATCCCTGGATGTCTACTTTCCAACGCAATTGGAAGCACGCCATTTTGAGTTTTGTAGCTCCAGAAACTTTGCTTTGAGTGCAGGGAGGTCAGAATTCAACAGCATCAGCAGTCCTTCTTCTACCTCTAATCTGATTTTTGCTCAAGTCCCTCAATTTCAGCCAGAAAATACCTGAAATCACAGAAAAACACACAAACTCATAGTAAAGTCCAGAAATGTGAATTTAGTGATGCTCAAAGCCTTGGGATCCTTTTTATTTATCCTTGCCTTTTGGTTTTAAGGGTTATTGGCTTTTTGCTCTTGCCTTTTGGTTTTAAGAGCTTTTGGCTTTTTCTGCTTGCTTTTTCTTTTTCTATTTTTTTTCGCCATTTTTTTCTTTCTTTTTTTCTGCAAGCTTTTGTATTCACTGCTTTTTCTTGCTTCAAGAATCATTTTTATGATTTTTCAGATTATCAAATAACATGTCTCCTGTTCATCATTCTTTCAAGAGCCAACATATTTAACATTCTTAAACAACAACTTCAAAAAGACATATGCACTGTTCAAGCATTCATTCAGAAAACAAAAAGTGTTGTTACCACATCAAAATAATTAAACTAAGTTCAAGGATAAATTCGAGACTCATGTACTTCTTGTTCTTTTGAATTAAAACATTTTTCATTTAAGAGAGGTGATGGATTCATATTCACTATTTTAAGGCATAGACACTTAAATACTAATGATGATATAGTGAAGACACAGACATAGATAAACATTTAACATAAAAAAATGAAAAACAGAGAATTTAAGAACAAGGAATGAGTCCACCTTAGTGATGATGGCATTTTCTTCTTGAAGAACCAATGATGTCCTTGAGCTCTTCTATGTCTCTTCCTTATCTCTGTTGTTTGATCCCTAGTGATTTTGGTGCTCCTATCCTTAGTTTCTCCCAATAATTGTGTGGGGGAAAATGTATCCCCTGAGGTATCTCAGGGATCTCTTGATTTGCAGTCAAATGTTCTACCACTGAGCTATAGACCCTTGAGCTGAATCTCTCCATCTCCTATGACTCGGAGATGGAAGCTTTTGTCTTCCCTTTCCTCTTTATAGAGGTTTCTCTGGCCTTAGGTGCCATCAATGGTTATGGAAAAACAAAAAAAACTATGCTTTTACCATACCAAACTTAGAATGTTGCTCGCCCTCGAGCAAAAGAAGAAAGAATAGATGAAGAAGAAGATGTGGAAGAATCTAGGATTATGAGGAGGGAAGGTGGGGATCCTGTGGGGTCCACAGATCTTGAGGTATCAAGGATTTACATCCCTGCACCAATTAGGCATGTAAAATGCTTTTGCATGCAATTCTGGCGTTTAAACGCCGAACTGATGCTTGTTCTGGGCGTTCAACGCCCAGATGCAGCATGTTTCTGGCGTTGAACGCCAGTTCTATGCTTGTTTCTGGCATTCAGCGCCAGCTCTATGCTCTGTTCTGGCGTTGAACGCCAGCTAGATGCTCCTTGCTGGCGTTTAAACGCTAGTAAGTCCTTCCTCCAGGGTGTGATATTTCTTCTGCTGTTTTTGATTCTGTTTTTAATTTTTTGATTTATTTTGTGACTCCACATGTTCATGAACCTAATAAAACATGAAAGAACAATAAAAATAAAAATAAAATTAGATAAATAAAAATTGGGTTGCCTCCCAACAAGCGCTTCTTTAATGTCATTAGCTTGACAGTGGGCTCTCATGGCTCCACACAGGTGATCAGGTCAATTTTATAGACTCCCAACACCAAACTTAGAGCTCGGATATGGGAGTTCAACACCAAACTTAGAGTTTAGCTGAGGCCTCCCAACACCAAACTTAGAGTTTGACTGTGGGGGCTTTAGTTGACTCTGTACTGAGAGAAGCTTACTGTGCCTCTTTTCCATGTTTACAGAAGGATGTCCTTGAGTTTTAAACACAAGGGGGTCCTCATTCAATTGAAGGACTAATTCACCTCTGTCTACATCAATCACAGCTCTTGCTGTGGCTAGGAATGGTCTTCCAAGAATGATGGATTCATCATCATCCTTTCCAATATCCAAGATTATGAAATCAGTAGGGATGTAAAGGCCTTCAACCTTTACTAACACGTCCTCTACTTGTCCATAAGCCTCTTTTCTTGAGTTGTCTGCCATCTCTAATGAGATTTTAGCAGCTTGCACCTCAAAAATTCACAGTTTCTCCATTACAGAGAGTGGCATGAGGTTTATTCCTGACCCAAGGTCACATAGAGCCTTCTCAAAGGTTCTGGTGCTTATGGTACAAGGTATTAGGAACTTTCCAGGATTCTGTTTCTTCTGAGGTAATCTCAGTTGATCCAATGTATTTAGTTCATTGGTGAACAGGGGAGGTTCATCTTCCCAAGTCTCTTTACCAAATAAATTGGCATTCAGCTTCATGATTGCACTAAGGAACTTGGCAACTTGCTCTTCAGTAACATCTTCATTCTCTTCAGAAGAAGAGTACTCTTCAGAGCTCATGAATGGCATAAGGAGGTTCAATGGAATCTCTATGGTCTCTAGATGAGTCTCAGATTCCTTTGGTTCCTCAGAGGGAAACTCCTTATTGATCACTGGACGTCCCAGGAGGTCTTCCTCCTTGGGATTCACGTCCTCCCCTTCCTCCTTGGGCTCGGCTATGATGGTTATATCAATGGCCTTGCACTTTCCTTTTGGATTTTCTTCTGTATTGCTTGGAAGAGCACTAGGAGGGGTTTCAGTGATCTTCTTACTCAGCTGGCCCACTTGTGCCTCCAAATTTCTAATGGAGGACCTTGTTTCATTCATGAAACTCAGAGTGGACTTAGATAGATCAGAGACTAAGTTTGCTAAATTAGAGGTATTTTGTTCAGAGTTCTCTATCTGTTGCTGAGTGGATGATGGAAAAGGCTTGCTATTGCTAAACCTATTTCTTCCACCATTATTAAAGCCTTGTTGAGGCTTTTGTTGATCCTTTCATGAGAAATTTGGGTGATTTCTCCATGAGGGGTTATAGGTATTCCCATAAGGTTCAACCATATAATTTACCTCTGCTATTGCAGGGTTCTCAGGATCATAAGCTTCTTCTTCAAAAGATGCCTCTTGAGTACTGTTGGATGCAGCATCAATTCCATTCAGACTCTGAGAAATCATATTGACTTGCTGAGTCAATATTTTGTTCTGAGCCAATATGGCATTCAGAGTATCAATTTCAGGAACTCCCTTCTTCTGAGGCGTCCCATTACTCACAGGATTCCTCTCAGAAGTGTACATGAACTGGTTATTAGCAACCATGTCAATGAGTTCTTGAACTTCTGCAGGCGTTTTCTTTAGGTGAATGGATCCACCTGTAGAAGTATCCAATGACATCTTAGCTAAGTCAGACAGACCATCGTAGAATATATCCAAGATGGTCCATTCTGAAAGCATGTTAGAAGGACACTTTTTGGTCAGTTGCTTGTATCTCTCCCAAGCTTCATAGAGGGATTCATCTTCTTTCTGTCTGAAGGTTTGAACATCCACTCTAAGCTTACTCAGCTTTTGAGGAGGAAAGAACTTGGCTAAGAAAGCCTTGACCAGCTTATCCCAAGAGTTCAGGCTATCCTTAAGTTAATAGTCCAACCATATTCTAGCTCTGTCTCTCACAGCAAAAGGGAAAAGCATGAGCCTATAGACTTCAGGATCTACTCCATTAGTCTTAACAGTATCACAGATCTGCAAGAATTCAGTTAAGAACTGAAAGGGATCTTCAGATGGAAGTCCATGAAACTTGCAATTTTGTTGCATCAGAGAAAATAATTGAGGTTAAACCTTAAAATTGTTTGCTCCAATGGTAGGGATGGAGATGCTTCTTCCATGTAAATTGGAATTTGGTGCAGTGAAGTCACCAAGCGTCCTCCTTGCATTATTATTATTTTCGGCTGCCATCTCCTCTTCCTTTTCAAAAATTTCTGTAATGTTGTCTCTAGATTGTTGTATTTTAGCTTCTCTTTGTTTCCTCTTCAGAGTCCTTTCAGGTTTAGGGTCTGCTTCAACAAGAATGTTCTTGTCCTTGCTCCTGCTCATATGAAAGAGAAGGGCACAGAAAAATAATAATAGGGATCTTTTTTACCAGAGTATAGAGGTTCCCTTGTATGAGTAGAAGAAAAGAAGGATAAGAATGTAGAAGAGAAGAATTCGAACTCAGAGGAGAATAAGGGGTTCGAATTTTGGGTGAAGAGAAGTGTTAGTAGATGAATAAATAAATAGAAGGAGATGGGAGAGGGAATTTCGAAAATTAAAAATTAAAATTTAAAGTTAGATTTCGAAAATAGTTTTTTTGAAAAAGGTTTGTAATTTTCGAAAATTAGGAATGAAATAAAATTAAAATTAAAAATTGAAAACAATTAATTAATTAAAAAGAATTTTTGAAAAAGAGGGAGGTATTTTCGAAAATTAGAGAGGGGAAGTTAGTTAGGTAGTTTTGAAAGAGATAAGAAACAAACAAAAAGTTAATTAGTTAGTTGAAACAAATTTTGAAAATCAAATTTTTAAAAGATAAGAAAATAAGAAGTTAGAAAAGATATTTGAAAAAGATAAGATAAAAAGATATTTTTGAAAAGATATGATTGAAATTAGTTTTGAAAAAGATTTGATTTTTGAAAAAGATTTTGAAAAAGATAAGATTTTGAAATTGAAAATTTGATTTGACTCATAAGAAACAACTAAATTTTAAAAACTTTTGAAAAAGTCAATCCAAATTTTCGAAATTTTAAGAGAGAAAAAGGGAAAGATATTTTTTTGATTTTTTGAATTTTTAATGATGAAAGAGAAAAACCTGAAAAAGACTCAATGCATGAAAATTTTGGATCAAAACATGTGATGCATGCAAGAACACTATGAATGTCAAGATGAACACCAAGAACACTATGAATGTCAAGATGAACATCAAGAACTTATTTTTGAAAAATTTTCAAGAAAAGAAAACATGCAAGACACCAAACTTAGAAATTTTTCATGTATAGACACTATGAATGCAAGAATGCATATGAAAAACAAGAAAAGACACAAAACAAGAAAATATGAAGATCAAACAAGAAGACTGGCCAAGAACAACTTGAAGATCATGAAGAACACTATGAATGCATGAATTTTCGAAAAGTGCATAGAATTTTTTTTTTTAGAAAAAAATGCACTTGACACCAAGCTTGAAATTGACTCAAGACTCAAACAAGAAACACAAAATATTTTTTATTTTTATGATTTTGTGATTTTTTTTATTTTTCGAAAATTAATGTGAAAAAGAAAATAAAAATTCCAAAATCTTTAAGAAGAATTCCAGGAATCCTTCAATATTAGCCCAAAGCTCCAATCAAAGGGTTGGACATGGCTTAATAGCCAGTCAGCTTTAGGATGGAATTACATGCATTGTGGTGATTAGTTGAAGACTGGTATGCGAAATTGTTACTCTGAGGTTGTACAATTTGTTGTTCGTTCTCTCCCTGGTAATGGCGCCAATAACTGGTGCACAATACCATGGTCCAAACATAACTTCACAACTTCGCACAACTAACCAGCAAGTGCACTGGGTCGTCCAAGTAATAAAACCTTACGTGAGTAAGGGTCGATCCCACGGAGATTGTTGGTATGAAGCAAGATATGGTCACCTTGTAAATCTCAGTTAGGCGGATATCAAATGGTTATAGAGTTTTCGAATAATAATAATGAATAAACAGAAAGTAAAGATAGAAATACTTATGTAATTCATTGGTGAGAATTTCAGACAAGTGTATAGAGATGCTTTCGTTCATTTGAATCTCTGCTTTCCTGCTGTCTTCATCCAATCAGTCTTACTCCTTTCCATGGCAAGCTTTCTGTAAGGGCATCACCGTTGTCAATGGCTACATCCCATCCTCTCTGTGAAAATGGTCCAAATGCTCTGTCACGGCATGGCTAATCATCTGGAGGTTCTCGATCGTACTAGAATAGGATTTACTATCCTTTTGCGTCTGTCACTACGCCCAGCACTCGCGAGTTTAAAGTTCGTCACAGCCATCCCTTCCTAGATCCTACTCGGAATACCACAGACAAGGTTTAGACTTTCCGAATCTCAGGAATGGCCATCCATGGGTTCTAACTTATACCACGAAGATTCTTTTTAAGGAATCCCAGAAATACTCATTCAATCTAAGGTAGAACGGAAGTGGTTGTCAGGCACGTGTTCATGGGGAATGATGATGACTGTCACGATCATCACATTCATGTTGAAGCGCGAATGGATATCTTAGAAGCGGAATAAGTTGAATTGAATAGAAAAACAGTAGTACTTTGCATTAAATCATGAGGAACAGCAGAGCTCCACACCTTAATCTATGGAGTGCAGAAACTCTACCGTTGAAAATACATAAGTGATGAAGGTTCAGGCATGGCCGAATGGCCAGCCCCCAAATATGATCAATATGATCCAAAGATGGTTCAAAAGATCATAAGATCATAGATGTCTAATACAATAGTAAAAAGTCCTATTTATACTAAACTAGTTATTAGGGTTTACAGAAGTAAGTAATTGATGCATAAATCCACTTCCGGGACCCGCTTGGTGTGTGCTTGGGCTGAGCTTGAAGTTTACACGTGGAGAGGTCATTCTTGGAGTTGGACGCCAGTTTGTAACGTGTTTCTGGCGTTCAACTCTGGCTTGTGACGTGTTTCTGGCGTTTAACTCCAGACTGCAGCGTAGAACTGGCGTTCAACGCCCTTTTACGTCATCTAAACTCAGCGAAAGTATAAACTATTATATATCGTTGGAAAGCCCTGGATGTCTACTTTGAAACGCAATTGGAAGCGCACCATTTTAAGTTCTTCAGCTCTAGAAAATCCACTTTGAGTGCAGGGAGGTCAAAATCCAACAGCATCAGCAGTCCTTCTTCAACCTCTGAATCTGATTTTTGCTCAAGTCCCTCAATTTCAGCCAGAAAATACCTGAAATCACAGAAAAACACACAAACTCATAGTAAAGTCCAGAAATGTGAATTTAACATAAAAACTAATAAAAAACATCCCTAAAAGTAACTAGATCCTACTAAAAACATACTAAAAACACTGCCAAAAAGCATATAAATTATCCGCTGATCACAACACCAAACTTAAATTGTTCCTTGTCCCCAAGCAACTGAAAATCAAATAGGATAAAAAGAAGAGAATATACTATAAATTCCAATCAAGTTTTCACTTGACACCTTCACGCCACAAATACATGGTTAGGGACAGCTTGGTTTAGCTGCTTAGGCCAGGATTTTATTCCTTTAGGCTCTCTTATCCACTGATGCTCAAAGCCTTTGGATCCTTTTTATTTACCCTTGCCTTTTGGTTTTAAGGGTTATTGGCTTTTTGCTCTTGCCTTTTGGTTTTAAGAGCTTTTGGCTTTTTCTGCTTTTGTATTCACTGCTTTTTCTTGCTTCAAGAATCAATTTTATGATTTTTCAGATTATCAAATAACATGTCTCCTTGTCATCATTCTTTCAAGAGCCAACATATTTAACATTCTTAAACAACAACTTCAAAAGACATATGCACTGTTCAAGCATTCATTCAGAAAACAAAAAATATTGTCACCACATCAATATAATTAAACTAAGTTCAAGGATAAATTCAAAACTCATGTACTTCTTGTTCTTTTGAATTAAAATATTTTTCATTTAAGAGAGGTGATGGATTCATATTCACTACTTTAAGGCATAGACACTTAATACTAATGATCATGTAATAAAGACACAAACATAGATAAACATTTAACATAAGAAAACGAAAAACAGAAAATTTAAGAACAAGGAATGAGTCCACCTTAGTGATGGTGGCGTTTCCTTCTTGAGGAACCAATGATGTCCTTGAGCTCTTCTATGTCTCTTCCTTGTCTTGTTGCTCCTCCCTCATTGCTCTTTGATCTTCTCTAATTTCATGAAGGATGATGGAGTGCTCTTGATGTTTCACCATTAGTTGCTCCTAATAATTGTGTGGGGGAAAATGTATCCCCTGAGGTATCTCAGGGATCTCTTGATTTATAGTCAAATGTTCTACCACTGAGCTATAGACCCTTGAGATGAATCTCTCCATCTCCTATGACTTGGAGGTGGAAGCTTTTGTCTTCCCTTTCCTCTTTCTAGAGGTTTCTTTGGCCTTAGGTGCCATCAATGGTTATGGAAAAAACAAAAAAGCTATGATTTTACCACACCAAACTTAGAATGTTGCTCGCCCTCGAGCAAAAGAAGAAAGAATAGTAGAAGAAAAAGAAGATATGGAGGAGATGGAGGGATATGTGTATTTGGCTATATGGGTGGGCTTGGGTGGGAAAGAAATTTTGAATTTTGAAGGTAGGTGGGATGTATGGATGTGAGTGGTGACTGGAAAACAGAAGGGATGACCATGAATGGAGAGAGAGGGTGATATAGGATTGTGAGGAGGTAAGGTGAGTGGAGGTATGTGGGGATCCTGTGGGGTCCATAGATCCTGAGATGTCAAGGATTTGCAACCCTGCACCAATTAGGCATGTAAAATGCCTTTGCATGCAATTCTGGCGTTTAAACGCCGAATTGGTGCATGTTCTGGGCGTTCAGCGCCCAGATGCAGCATGTTTCTGGCGTTGAACGCCAGTTCTATGCTTGTTTCTGGCGTTCAGTGCCAGCTTTCCTCAGTGTCCATTCCTGGCGTCTGAACGCCAGGATGCTGCTTGTTTTGGGTGTTCAACGCCAGATCCATGCTCTGTTCTGGCGTCGCCAGCCAGATGCTCCTTACTGGCGTTTAAATGCCAGTGAACTCTTCCTCCAGGGTGTGCTGTTTTTAATGCTGTTTTTGATTTTTTTTTTTTAATTTTTTCAGTTGTTTTTGTGACTCCACATGATCATGAACCTATGAAGACATATAACTAATAAAAAATATAATTAAATAAAAATTAGGTTGCCTCCCAACAAGTGCTTCTTTAATGTCAATAGCTTGACAGTGGGCTCTCATGGAGCCTCACAGATGTTCAGAGCATTGTTGAGACTCCCCAACACCAAACTTAGAGTTTGACTGTGGGGGCTCTGGTTGACTCTGCAGTGAGAGAGGCTTACTGTGCCTCTTTTCCATGTTTACAGAAGGATGTCCTTAAGTTTTAAACTCAAGGGAGTCCTCATTCAATTGAAGGACTAGTTCACCTCTGTTAACATCAATCACAGCTCTTGCTGTGGCTAGGAAGGGTCTTCCAAGGATGATGGATTCATCCTCATCCTTCCCAGTATCTAGGATTATGAAATCAGCAGGGATGTAAAGGCCTGCAACCTTTACTAACATGTCCTCTACTTGTCCATAAGCCTGTTTTCTGGAATTGTCTGCCATCTCTAATGAGGTTTTAGCAGCTTGTACCTCAAAGATTCCCAGTTTCTCCATTACAGAAAGTGGCATGAGGTTTATTCCTGATCCAAGGTCACATAGAACCTTCTCAAAGGTTATGGTGCCTATGGTACAAGGTATTAGGAACTTTTCAGGATCCTGTTTCTTTTGAGGCAATCTCAGTTGATCCAATGCATTTAGTTCATTGGTGAACAGGGGACTAGGGGAGGTTCATCTCCCCAAGTCTTATTACCAAATAAATTGGCATTCAGTTTTATGATTGCACCAATGAACTTGGAAACTTGCTCTTCAGTAACATCGTCATTCTCTTCAGAAGAGGAATACTCATCAGAGCTCATGAATGGCATAAGGTGGTTTAATGGAATCTCTATGGTCTCTAGATGAGTCTCAGAGTCCTTTGGTTCCTCAGAGGGAAACTCCTTATTGATCACTGGACGTCCCAGGAGGTCTTCCTCCTTTTGATTCACGTCCTTCTCCTCTCTTGTGAGTTCGGCCATGATGGTCAATTCAATGGCCTTGCACTCTCCTTTTGGATTTTCTTCTGTATTGCTTGGGAGAGCACTAGGAGGAGTTTCAGTGATCTTCTTACTCAGCTGGCCTACTTGTGCCTCCAAATTTCTAATTGAGGAGCTCGTTTCATTCATGAAACTTACAGTGGCCTTGGACAGATCAGAGACTAAGTTTGTTAAATTAGAGGTATTTTGTTCAGAGTTCTCTGTCTGTTGCTGAGTGGATGATGGAAAAGGCTTGCTATTGCTAAACCTATTTCTTCCACCATTATTAAAGCCTTGTTGAGGCTTTTGTTGATCCTTCCATGAGAGATTTGGGTGATTTCTCCATGAGGGATTATAGGTGTTTCCATATGGTTCACCCATATAATTTACCTCTTCTATTGCAGGGTTCTCAAGATCATAAGCCTCTTCTTCAGCAGATGCCTCTTGAGTACTGTTGGATGCAGCTTGCATTCTATTCAGACTCTGAGAAATCATATTGACTTGCTGAGTCAATATTTTATTCTGAGCCAATATGGCATTCAGAGTATCAATTTCAAGAACTCCCTTCCTCATAAGCGTCCCATTATTCACAGGATTCCTTTCAGAAGTGTACATAAACTGGTTATTAGTAACCATGTCATTGAGTTCTTGAGCTTCTGCAGGCATTTTCTTTAGGTGAATGGATCCACCTGCAGAAGTATCCAATGACATCTTAGCTAATTTAGACAGACCATCATAGAATATATCCAGGATGGTCCATTCTGAAAGCATGTCAGAAGGACACTTTTTGGTCAGTTCCTTGTATCTCTCCCAAGCTTCATAGAGGGATTCACCTTCTTTCTGTCTGAAGGTTTGAACATCCACTCTAAGCTTACTTAGCTTTTGGGGAGGAAAGAACTTGGCTAAGAAAGCCTTGACCAGCTTATCCCAAGAGTTCAGGCTATCCTTAGGTTGAGAGTCCAACCATATTCTAGCTTTGTCTCTCACAGCAAAGGGGAAAAGTATGAGCCTGTAGACTTCAGGATCTACTCCATTAGTCTTAACAGTATCACAAATCTGCAAGAATTCAGTTAAGAACTGAAAAGGGGATGAATAAATAAATAGAAGGAGATGAGAGAGGAGGATTTTCGAAAATTATTTTTGAAAAATGGTTAGTGATTTTCGAAAATTAAAAGAAGAAATAAATTAAAATTAAAAATTCAAACAATTAGTTAATTAAAAAGAATTTTTTGAAAAAGAGGGAGGGATTTTCGAAAATTAGAGAGGGATAGTTAGTTAGGTGGTTTTGAAAGAGATAAGAAACAAACAAAAAGTTAGTTAGTTAGTTGAAACAAATTTGAAAATAAATTTTGAAAAGATAAGAAGATAAGAAGTTAGAGAAGATATTTTAAAATCAAATTTTTGACAATGATATGTTTTAAAAAGATATGATTAAAAAGATATGATTTTTAAAAAGATAAGATAAAAATATATTTTTGAAAAGATATGATTGAAATTAGTTTTGAAAAAGATTTGATTTTTTTAAAATCACAATTAATGACTTGATTCACAAGAAATCACAAGATATGATTCTAGAACTTAAAGTTTGAATCTTTCTTAACAAGTAAGTAACAAACTTGAAATTTTTGAATCAAAATATTAATTGTTGAAGATATTTTCGAAAATTATGAGATAAAATTAAGAAAAAAATTTTTGAAAAATATTTTTAGAAATTTTCGAAAATAAATAAGAAAAATGAAAAAGATATGATTTTTGAAATAGATAAGATTTTTAAATTGAAAATTTGATTTGACTCATAAGAAATAACTAAATTTTAAAAAGTTTTGAAAAAGTCAACTCAAATTTTTGAAAATTTATGAGTGAAAAAGGGAAAGATATTTTTTTGATTTTTGAATTTTTAATGAAGAAAGAGAAAAACATGAAAAAGACTCAACACATGAGAATTTTTAGATCAAAACAATGACTGCATGCAAGAACACTATGAATGTCAAGATGAACACCAAGAACACTTTGAATGTCAAGATGAACACCAAGAACTTATTTTTGAAAAATTTTTTATGCAAAGAAAACATGCAAGACACCAAACTTAGAAATCTTTAGTGCTTAGACACTAAGAATTCAAGAATGCATATGAAAAACACCATACAACACAAAACAATATAATATGAAGATCAAACAAGAAGACTGGCCAAGAACAACTTGAAGATCATGAAGAACACTATGAATTCATGAATTTTCGAAAAATGCAAAGAATTTTTAGAAAAAATACAATTGACACCAAACTTGAAATTGACTCAAGACTCAAACAAGAAACACAAAATATTTTTTATTTTTATGATTTTATGATTTTTTTGGATTTTTCGAAATTTAATGTGAAAAAGAGAAATAAGGATTTCAAAATTTTTAATATGAATTCCAGGAATCTTTCAATATTAGCCCAAAGCTCCAATCTGAGGGTTAGGCATGGCTTAATAGCCAGCCAGCTTTAGGACATACATCAGGCATGCAACAGCTGATATTCCAATTAACTTGCCTCTATGCTGATGGTTGGAAGCCCCTATCCAAAAGAATTAGACCTGGCTTTACAGCCAGCCAGGCTTCAACATGCTTCATGAAACACTAGAATTCATTCTTAAAAATTTAGAATAATTTTCGAAAACAGATGAGAAATTTTTGAAATTTTTTTTTTTGAAAATAAAACAAAAAGAAAATTACCTAATCTGAGCAACAAGATGAACCGTCAGTTGTCCAAACTCGAACAATCCCCGGCAACGGCGCCAAAAATTTGGTATGCGAAATTGTTACTCTGAGGTTGTACAATTTGTTGTTCGTTCTCTCCCTGGTAATGGCGCCAATAACTGGTGCACAATACCATGGTCCAAACATAACTTCACAACTTCGCACAACTAACCAGCAAGTGCACTGGGTCGTCCAAGTAATAAAACCTTACGTGAGTAAGGGTCGATCCCACAGAGATTGTTGGTATGAAGCAAGCTATGGTCACCTTGTAAATCTCAGTCAGGCGGATATCAAATGGTTATAGAGTTTTCGAATAATAATAATGAATAAACAGAAAGTAAAGATAGAAATACTTATGTAATTCATTGGTGAGAATTTCAGACAAGCATATAGAGATGCTTTCGTTCCTCTGAATCTCTGCTTTCCTGTTGTCTTCATCCAATCAGTATTACTCCTTTCCATGGCAAGCTTTTTGTAAGGGCATTACCGTTGTCGATGGCTACATCCCATCCTCTCTGTGAAAATGGTCCAAATGCTCTGTCATGGCATGGCTAATCATCTGGAGGTTCTCGATCGTATTGGAGTAGGATTTACTATCCTTTTGCGTCTGTCACTACGCCCAGCACTCGCGAGTTTGAAGTTCGTCACAGCCATCCCTTCCCAGATCCTACTCGGAATACCACAGACAAGGTTTAGACTTTCCGGATCTCAGGAATGGCCATCCATGGGTTCTAACTTATACCACAAAGATTCTGATTAAGGAATCCAAGAGATACTCATTCAATCTAAGGTAGAACGGAAGTGGTTGTCAGGCACGTGTTCATGGGGAATGATGATGACTGTCACGATCATCACATTCATGTTAAAGCGCGAATGGATATCTTAGAAGTGGAATAAGTTGAATTGAATAGAAAAACAGTAGTACTTTGCATTAAATCATGAGTAACAGCAGAGCTCCACACCTTAATCTATGGAGTGCAGAAACTCTACCGTTGAAAATACATAAGTGATGAAGGTTTAGGCATGGCCGAATGGCCAGCCCCCAAACGTGATCAATATGATCCAAAGATGGTTCAAAAGATCATAAGATCATAGATGTCTAATACAATAGCAAAAAGTCCTATTTATACTAAACTAGTTACTAGGGTTTACAAAAGTAAGTACTTGATGCATAAATCCACTTTCGGGGCCCACTTGGTGTGTGCTTGGGCTGAGCTTGAAGTTTACACATGGAGAGGTCATTCTTGGAGTTGAACGCCAGTTTGTAACGTGTTTCTGGCGTTCAACTCTGGCTTGTGACGTGTTTTTGGCGTTTAACTCCAGACTTCAGCGTAGAACTGGCGTTCAACGCCCTTTTGCGTCATCTAAACTCGGCCAAAGTATGAACTATTATATATTTCTGGAAAGCCCTGGATGTCTACTTTCCAAGGCAATTGGAAGCACGCCATTTTGAGTTCTGTAGCTCCAGAAAATCCACTTTGAGTGCAGGGAGGTCAGAATCCAACAGCATCAGCAGTCCTTCTTCTACCTCTGAATCTGATTTTTGCTCAAGTCCCTCAATTTCTACCAGAAAATACCTGAAATCACAGAAAAACACAAAAACTCATAGTAAAGTCCAGAAATGTGAATTTAACATAAAAACTAATAAAAACATACCTAAAAGTAACTAGATCCTACTAAAAACATACTAAAAACAATGCCAAAAAGCGTATAAATTATCCGCTCATCAAAGACCAATCCCAAAGCAGTTTGAATATGGCTTTACAGCCATATAGGATTCAACATGTTACCATGAAACTCTTGAATTCATTCTTGAAAGTTTTGAAGCCATAGAATAATTTAAAAAAAATTTTTTTTTCGAAAATAATTTTTTTGAAAAATGAAAATAAAGAAAAATTTTTGAAAGAATTTTGAAAACTTTTTTGAAAAGAAAAAAAAAGATAGTTACCTAATCTGAGCAACAAGATGAACCGTCAGTTGTCCAAACTCGAACAATCCCCGGAAACGGCGCCAAAAATTTGGTATGCGAAATTGTTACTCTGAGGTTGTAAAATTTGTTGTTCGTTTTCTCCCTGGCAATGGCGCAAATAACTGGTGCACAATACCATGGTCCAAACATAACTTCACAACTTCGCACAACTAACCAGCAAGTGCACTGGGTCGTCCAAGTAATAAAACCTTACATGAGTAAGGGTCGATCCCACGGAGATTGTTGGTATGAAGCAAGCTATGGTCATCTTGTATATCTCAGTCAGGCGGATATCAAATGGTTATGGAGTTTTCGAATAATAATAATAAATAAATAGAAAATAAAGATAGAAATACTTATGTAATTCATTGGTGAGAATTTCAGATAAGCGTATAGAGATGCTTTCGTTCCTCTGAATCTCTGCTTTTCCGCTGTCTTCATCCAATCAGTCTTACTCCTCTCCATGGCAAGCTTTCTGTAAGGGCATCACCGTTGTCAATGGCTACATCCCATCCTCTCTTGTGAAAAAGGTCCAAATGCTCTGTCACGACATGGCTAATCATCTGGAGGTTCTCGGTCATACTGGAATAGGATTCACCCTCCTTTTGCGTCTGTCACTACGCCCAGCACTCGTGAATTTGAAGTTCGTCACAGCCATCCCTTCCCAGATCCTACTCGGAATACCACAGACAAGGTTTAGACTTTCCGGATCTCAAGAATGGCCATCCATGGGTTCTAACTTATACCATGAAGATACTAATAACTCGAACTCGGTCCCCTGTATTAGATATCTAAGAGATATTCATTCTAGCTTGTTTGCATGTAGAACAAAAGTGTTTGTCAGGCACGCGTTCATGAGTGAGAATGATGATGAGCGTCACATAATCATCACATTCATCATGTTCTTGGGAACGAATGGGAGATAAGCCTCAATGTAGTCCCTGAAGTTGCACTCGAGCCTCAAAGTAGTCCCTGAACTTAAAAGTTCCTCAGAGTCATCCCCGAACTTGCACTCCGGGACTCAAAGTGGTCCTTCCGGCCATTTCAGCACTCGTGGCGCAACCGGAAAGCTTAGCTGGCAGCGTGGTTGACACCTGGGACTCACAGAAACGACGTCGTTTTGGCTGTGGCGCCAAAATGACATGAAACGACGTCGTTTCACGCTCACTACGTCCCTCCCTCAACGTTTCCATAACGTTTTGTCTCCCTCCTCTCTACACACAAAACAAACACAACACAGAGTGTGGTTTCTTCTTCTCCCTCCGTCAATCTCCAATGACGCATGTGCTCCTCCATTAACCGGACCGATTTCAGTGGAAGACGTTGGCTCTGGAGCATCGTTGCTTTCCTCTCCTTCATACACAAAGTTGGGCAGCCTTGTTTCTCTGAAAGAGGTAAGCCAAAAATGAAAAAAAAATGTGGTTCCTCTGTTTTTTGATGTTGTTATTCATCTAATATTCACAAAGTTCAAGCTTTTTTTTCGATTGTAATTGGTGGGTATGAACGCCTCTGTTCTTTTCTCTGTGTTAGGGTTTGATCATTATTGGCTTTCGTAGTGGTTTGGCCAAGCAAAATTGTAGAGTAGGAGTGTTTCTTGTGTTTTGATGATATAAAAACGTGTTCTATATGTGTTAGGGTTTACTGTTCTTAGTGGAGGAGTTTCCAAACTGTTAATGTGTTTGAGGAGAATGACTCTGATCAATGTATTTGTTTAACAGAGTTTGCATGATCACAGTAGAAGTAAAGATTTTTAGGGAGTTGAATTTTTTTGTAACTCTGATAATGGATTCTGAACTTGACTGATTAGTGAGAGTGATGATGAAAATTGTAGAAGAGAAAATTCATGAATGGTTTTAAACGATGATAAGCCATTATCTGAAGTTTAGCTGAAATGTGCTTCTGTTCTTTATGTGCTTCATTTAACTATTTTTCTCTTGGAATACACAATTATGATACTGGTTAGCTTTTTTTTTGCCAAAAAGTTTCCAATGACTACACTTTTTCGAATCGAAAAAAAAGGTCCTAATGTATATTATTACTATTCTTGAATGTCTTGAAGGCGTGAGGAAGCATTGCCTATATTCAAGAGGAGACTCTTAGGTGCCTTGCTGGAGTTTTCTGCTCAAGAATTGTAGGTTCAGGTACATTAGTTTTTGTCAATGATCTTCTTTTCAAATATTTTATTTATGGCATGTAGGCACAATTGTATCCTTTTGTCTTCTGATTCTATTTTCCTCATCAATCATTTTGGTTTCGAATGTCCATGCTTATCCAAAAATAAATAGCTTCACTCATAGTTAAGCACACCTAGTTAGTGTTTGAAAATGGTTCTTGTGATACAAATATAGTCAGCACTTATATAATATCAGCTCCATTATCAAATATCTCTAGAGTTCTATTAAAAATGTCAAAAATACTCTGCTAAATTGATAATAAGCTATGAGTCAGCCTCATATGATCGCATGACTTAAAGCTAGCACCTCCATTAGGAAAGAACATGGTGAAAGCATGAGAGTCAATTTTAACTATGTAAAACTAAGTAAACATTTATCAATAACACTAGAATCTGTGGCGATTGGCACTTTCAATACTTATAATTTTCACCTTACAATTTTCAGTCTGATTTTTTAAACCAAAAAATTTATTCCATAATAATTACAAATTATGTCAATAATAGTAGTCGATTGTCTTTAATGACCAAGGTTAACTTTTTGAACTTTGATGTAGCAGGGTTTGAATTGCCTTGTTAATTTATATCAATTCTACACTTGTACCTATTTGGTTTAGAATTTTGCAACCTCCATATCAGGTTGGGCATTGCATCATTCCTAAGTCATCCTTCTTATTGTGGTTTTTTAGCTAAAAATGGTGAGTTTAAGTATATAGTTACAACATAGAAACCACTAAAAATATGCAAAAGTAATCATAAAATTAGTGTATGAATTTTTCTTTTCAATTTCCATTTCTGGAAGCATGCCACTTTATACACCAATATATGCAAAAGTAATCATAAAATTAGTGTATGCCGCTTTATAATAGTATACATTATTCTGTTCTATGAGTAGTGTTAGGAGTGGTTGGTTTATCTTGTGTGTGTGTGCTCTTTTGTGTGTCATAGTTGTTGTGGTTTAAAGTGTAATTATTGTGATTTGATAAAATCATGTGATTCATAGTTGGTGTGTGCTCTTTTTTGGTTTTTGGTTGAGTTTGTACAGACTATCTAAAAAAAAATTAATTTTGTAAATATTGACTGCTAAGTCTTTGGAATATTTTTCTGAAATTCCACGGGTTTGTTCAGATAGATTCTACAAGTAATTTCTTATCAAAATAATTATTCTACTTTGGCAACTGCCTAGGTTTTGGCAACCATTTTCTTAATAAAGTAATGCTACAATTGTGCATCCATTCTAATGGTTATGGCATCTAAAATATTATTTTGCTGCCCCCGTTATTTTTGGTTTTGGGTTTATATATTTTTTCAGTGTAGTTAGCCAAGCGTGAGCCTAAATGACAAGGCTAACTGAACTGAGATTTGAAAAACTTTTTTCTTTTTATATATATTTTTAATACATCTTGTTTAAGGCATATCTATTAGTATTTTAAATTTAAACATTAAAATATAAATTGTAAATTTTATGTCTTTTAGAAATAAAAAACATGAAAAGCAAAACATAATAATAGGTGTTGGAACAAAGACAAAAAATGTATTATTCATTATCCATTCATTATCCATTCTTTGGGTGTGATCAATTAATTTTTTTTTTAAATATTGGCAGATGGGTGATCCGTTAATTACGATTATATTTCACCATGGAGGGTCGTTTATCACAGAGGCCGATGGGAGTATGTCTTACAACGGTGGAGAGACTTGTGAGTTGCCGGATATTGATACAGACATGCTGGATGTATTCTTCGTCCGAGACTATCACAAGAAAATTGGGTATGACAAGGTTAGCCAAAGTTGGTGGCTGGTGCCTAATCGGCCTATGCAAACTGGTTTAAGAGCAATAGCAGATGATAATGAACTGATGGAGATGTGTTATCTGGCTCAGCAGAACAAGGGGGTTATTCATGTGTACTACGAACATGGAGTATCTGAGCCTGTGTATATTGAGGAAGCAGAACCAGTGGTTTCTGGCAAGGAGGTGATGCTGATACCAACCATTATCCCCACCCCAAAATTCACCACCAATGCCACAGCTGAACCAATTCCCAGCACAACACCATGTAATCCAACTTCTGAACCAAAGAATACTACTGAATCCACAAAACCAAAGGAGCCACATACCTCATTGGCTGCTGGTAACCAAAACAAAGCAGGAAAAGTTTTCCCCCAACCCACTGCAAGTCTTGGACCTAAGCCCAATCCACCACCAAAGAGAATGGCCCAACCCAGTAAAAGCAAGCCCAAAATTCCACCAACAAAAATGCCCCAACCCACAGCAATTCCGAAACCTTGGTCCAAAGAAAAAGAAACTAAGAAGGGTAAAACAAAGAGAGGCTGTAAGAATGTAAAAATAGCAGCAGCAGCATGTGGAAGGAGGCCACTGACAAGAGCTGCTGCTACTGGAAATATTTCTGTAATAGTGCTGTGTAGGGACTAGTTTGATGTCACTTACATAAGTGTAGGGACTACTTTGATGTCACTTGAACAAGTCTAGGGACTATTTTGATGTCACTTATATAACTGTAGGGACAGATTTTCTGCCCGATAACAACTATCTGACCCCTTCTTTGGTATCTGAAACAGGGCCTTATAAATGCAGTTAAGGAGGTTTTTCCAGATGTGCATCACAGATTCTGTGTTTGGCATCTGTCTAGATACAGTTGACCCTGCTGTCTATCTAGCTTTAATACAAGAACACCAATTACAATCAGCAGCATGAACACAAACATCAAAATTCCCCCCATTTTTAGAACCCTAAATTCAGCTTCTAATTTACCAAATTTCCAAGCCATCTTCATCTTCCATTCTTCATCATCAACTGAATATCTTGTTCTATCATCACATGGCATGGCATCTTCCAAAACTTTATCAACCCACAAAAATAATCCACACCATTTCTTCCCAATGGTCTGCACATAAAAAAAAATTCAATCAGAAAAATTTATATCCTCCAATACAGCATTCAACAACAACAACACTTACATTGTAGTTTGGGCAACCCAGGAATGGTCTCCCTGGATTAGAATCCGTCCCTGACCACCGGAGCACCGGTCTCGACCCGCAGGCACACCATTCTGGCAAACGAGCTTCTCTATTTCTGTTCATTCTCCTCATGATGCTTCCAAATGATCGTGGGTTGTTCGAGCTCCCAGCTGCATTGCTCGTGGTAGCCATAACCGGCGGGTTTCAGAGAGGGAGAAGAGAAGAACACAGCACCAACGAGAAGAGAGCAGAGTGAACAATGTGGCCTTCAAATTTGGGGATTAGGGTTTTAACTTCACTTGAGGGACCAAATTGAGTCGGAAGAGTTTACTCTGCCACATCAGCTAGCCGTTGTGAGTCCCACATGTCACCAACGCTGCCAGCTAAGCTTTCCGGTTGCGCCACGTGTGCTGAAATGGCCGGAAGGACCACTTTGAGTCCCGGAGTGCAAGTTCAGGGATGACTCTGAGGAACTTTTAAGTTCAGGGACTACTTTGAGGCTCGAGTGCAACTTCAGGGACTACATTGAGGCTTATCTCGAACGAATGGATATCTTAGAAGCGGAATAAGTTGAATTGAATAGAAAAACAGTAGTACTTTGCATTAAATCATGAGGAACAACAGATCTCCACACCTTAATCTATGGAGTGCAGAAACTCTACCGTTTGAAAATACATAAGTGATAATGGTCCAGGCATGGCCGAATGGCCAGCCCCCATGAAAGTCTAAGATAGCATAAAACTGATCAAAAGATTTCCAATACAATAGTAAAAAATCCTATTTATATTAAACTAGTCACTAGGGTTTACAGAAGTAAGTAAATGATGTAGAAATCCACTTCCGGGGCCCACTTGGTGTGTGCTTGGGCTGAGCTTGAAGTTTACATGTGGAGAGGTCATTCTTGGAGTTGAACGCCAGTTTGTAATGTGTTTCTGGCGTTCAACTCTGGTTCGTGACGTGTTTCTGGCGTTTAACTCCAGGCTTCAGCGTAGAACTGGCGTTCAACGCCCTTTTGCGTCATCTAAACTCGGCCAAAGTATGAACTATTATATATTTATGGAAAGCCCTGGATGTCTACTTTCCAAGGCAATTGGAAGCATGCCATTTTGAGTTCTGTAGCTCCAGAAAATCCACTTTGAGTGCAGGGAGGTCAGAATCCAACAACATCAGCAGTCCTTCTTCTACCTCTGAATCTGATTTTTGCTCAAGTCCCTCAATTTCAGCCAGAAAATACCTGAAATCACAGAAAAACACACAAACTCATAGTAAAGTCCAGAAATGTGAATTTAACATAAAAACTAATAAAAACATCCCTAAAAGTAACTAGATCCTACTAAAAACATACTAAAAACAATGCCAAAAAGCGTATAAATTATCCGCTCATCAACGAGCTCTTGCCAAAAAAGTACTTCGAGCGGGATTTTATTGGCCAATCCTACAGAAGGAAGCTATAGAATTTGTAAAGACATGTCCACCATGTCAAAAACATGCCAACTTCCACATTGCCCCGCCAGAAGAGCTCATCAGTGTAACCTCGCCCTGGCCATTTGCAAAATAGGGACTTGATCTTCTCGGACCCTTTCCCCAGGGATCAGGACAAGTAAAATTCCTCATAGTCGGAGTAGACTATTTTACAAAATGGATTGAGGCAGAGCCCCTAGCCAGTGCCACCGCTCAAAGAAGTCGGAAATTCCTATACAGGAACATTGTCACGAGGTTCGGGGTCCCATACTCTATAACCATAGATAATGGCACTCAATTCACAGACACAGGCTTCAGGAGACTAGTAGCCGAATTGAATATAAAGCACCAGTTCACCTCCATCGAACACCCTCAAGCCAATGGACAGGTCGAAGCTGCCAACAAAGTCATATTGGCAGGGTTAAAACGGAGACTACAAGATGCAAAGGGAGCTTGGGCCGAAGAACTTCTGCAGGTCCTATGGGCATATCGAATAACGCCACATTCCACGACAAATGAATCACCCTTTCGACTAGCATACGGAGTGGATGCAATGATCCCAGTAGAGATCGAGGAAGGGTCACCCAGAGTAGTCCACTACAATGAAAAGGCCAACTCTCAACTTCAGAAGGAAGAACTCGACCTACTAGCTGAAATTCAGGAAAGAGCTCGGATCAGGGAAGAAGCACTAAAACGTCGAATGGCTTCCAGATATAATCAAAAGGTAGTGCCAAGAAGTTTCATGGAGAATGACCTCATCCTAATCCGAAATGATATTGGAACAACTCGACCAGGAGAAGGAAAGTTGGCAGCAAAATGGAAAGACCCTACCGAGTTGTAAAAGTACTCGGGAAGGGCTACTACAGACTGTCCGAACTCGATGGATGAGAGCTTCCCAGATCATGGCATGCCTGCAACCTAAGAAGGTACTACAGCTAGAAAAGTAAAAGATCTCACCATTAGATGCACTCTTTTTCCTGAAAAGGTTTTTTAATGAGGCACCAAATTGAGACTCAAACACTATTCGACATAAAGGGATGAAAAATTCCCACATGTATATATTTGCACTTTCCTTTGAATAAATATATATTTTAGATATTCTACAAGAGTTCAAGACGCATTAATCTGAAGTATTCATCATCCGATTATAAAGCAACAGATCGGCAGAAAGTGAAAAAATAATTTCACTGCACGATCACGATAAAGATAACCGTCCGATAAAGGTGAAAATGCGATTCACCCAAAGGATGATCTAGAGATGACAACCACTTTCTACAAATCAGCAAAGATGAACACAGAATAATGTAAGAAGTTATCAAAAGTTATCTAAAAAAGAACCTGACGAGGTCTTACGGATTGCCAAAATAATAACTTAAAGACTGGCTGACATTAAGAAGTCAGACCAAGTCAACCCAAGTTATAAGTAAACCCTGGAAAGAGGTCTGGCCAACCCTATTAAAGAGGATTACTTTAACTTAGAAGGGCCCGACATAACAAAGTCAGCCCAAAACTAAAAAGTTATACAAGTAGTCCCTAAAAGAGACCTGACAAAGGTCCAAAAAAGAGGACTACAAAAATAACTTAAAGGAGACCGATATAACGAAGTCGGACTCCTACTACTAAAAAGTTATTTACAAAAATAACTTAAAGGAGACCGACATAACGAAGTCGGACTCCTACTACTAAAAAGTTATTTGCAAAAATAACTTAAAGGAGACCGATATAACGAAGTCGGACTCCTATTACTAAAAAGTTATTTGCAAAAATATCTCAAAAGGAGACCGATATAACGAAGTTGGACCCCTACTACTAAAAAGTTATTTGCAAAAATAACTTAAAGGAGACCGACATAACGAAGTCGGACTTCTACTACTAAAAAGTTATAAAAGCAATCCCTGAAAGAGATCTGACAAAGATCCAAGAAAGAGGATTACAAAAATAACTTAGAAAAGGATGACATAAAGAAGTCGCCCTACTACAAAGCAAGTTACAAAGGTAACCCCTGAGAAAGACGGAACAGGACTACCAAAATAACTTGGAAGACCAACTTGAAGAAATCGGTTATAGATCGTCAGAAATACAAGCAAGAGCGAGAAAACCGAAAAACAAGCTGGACCCATATAACCATAACCTCAAAGGATCCAAGCTACAAACAATAAAGCAAAGCCGAAGAGGACAAACGGCTGGGTCCTAACATCCTCAAAAAACAAAAAGATACCAAGTTAAGTGCAAAAGCATGATATAAGCTACAGAGTTATAAAGCTTCAGAGGCCACCAAAATTTATCTCAAAAAGCTGGAAAGTTACTTTGTTTGTCAAAACAAAAAGTTGCTAGGCAAGCAACAAGAAAGTATCAGCGGTTAACAAAATATAAAGAGTTCAAAAAGCCCACAAGCCGGGCCAACTACATAAATATCCAGAATAAATGGGCTAAGGGTCAGAAGACTATTTAGCAGCATCAGTCCAAGGAGACGGAGGGTGAGTTTGGAGAGGAACAGCATCCAGAGTACCATCATCCCGGTTTAAAATCTGACAATCAGGATCAGAAGCGGGAGGGCCGACCTCGGCAGGAACAGCAGGAGTTGACACCTTGGCAGAGGACACAGGGGGAGGTTCAACATCATCATCATCCTCGTCATCAGGGACAACCTTGCTATCCCTAACAACATTATATAGGCTAAAGAGGGTTAGGTCGGCCTCGGGAGCAATAACCCGAACTTGTTCCCTCAGGTTCTCATAGGCAGCAGTTACACTACCAACAAGATGACCTTGGAGTTTGGAGTAATTAGCTCAGGCATTCTCCAACTCCTCCCTCAGGCGCAACACTTCACGATAAGATGTCACATAACTATCCTTATATCTCATAGCTGTGTCCTCGGCTAGCCTAACAGAAGCCGCCAGAGAGATGGAACTCGCCTTCTCATTCTCCAAATCTTTCTCCAACTTGGCCACCCTCACTTCAAGCTCCTCTTTCAAGCCTTTCATCCGATCAAACTCCTGTTTAGCCTCCTCCATAAAAGCTTTAGTGGCATGGAGAGGAAGACTTTGAGCAGTTCGATATAGGGCCGCTCCCATGTGTGCCATCTTGATACCACTCCGAGTTATATAATCAAAATGATGAAGAAGTAACACGTCGTCCATAGGGAGAACACCATAAGGGCTGATTTGTTGATCTACAAACTCGACCGCATCAAAGTTAGGAGCATCAAGGTTGAAAGGCTCAATTGTTTTTTGCTTCTTACTAGGAGGGGCACCAGAAGCTACAACAGAAGATTGTGGAGGATCGACCAGACGAACCCGAGGAACAGGAATTGCTTTCCTCGGTCCGGGAGAACTCGGGACAGGAGGTATCACTGGAACCTGAGAAGATCCCTCTCTGGCCGCCTTGGCCGAGATGTTTAGAGCAGCAGTTGCCTTCTTCGCCTTCTTGTAGGCCTTCATAGAATCATTATTTTTCAACATCTCTGAAAATATAGAATCAACCATAAAAGACAAGTTACAACATAAGGAGAAGAAAAGCTCAGAAGCAAGTATAAAAACAAATCAGACAAGTACCCAAAGCAGTTCGAACCAAAGATAGATCACTCAAGAATCTCTTCGTATCCAGATGGGGAGGTTTCCCCCACAAATCCTCAAGAACAACTACAAAGGCCCGCTCAATCTCACTAAGCATCTCCCAGGTATAACATGGCACTCTCACATTCTTTTGCTACTCTAGAGGAAAAGTAGGCTCGTCATTTTCATCAAGGAAAAAGGGGCGGACCCCCTCAACAGCACGGACTCAGAAGAAATAGTTCTTAAAATCTTTAAACGACTCATCATACATGGCAAAAACTTTATGCCCCTGGGCCGATCTGAAAGAAACCCAGGAAGCTTTCTTTTTGGAGGAACCGCCGGGCTTGGACGAGACGAAAAGATAAAGGAAAAGAGTTTCAGAAGGTGTTATGCCTAACTCTTGGCAAAGCAGTTGAAATAATTTGATAAAACCCCAGGAATTCGGATGAAGCTGGGATGGAGCAATGTTACATGACCACAACAGGTCGGTTTCAAAAGCAGTAAAAGGAAAAGTAACGTTTAATTGGCTGAAGAAGTATTCATAAGCATAGAAGAAGGGACGCTCCCCCTCAATGGAAGTTGGAAAACAAACTCTCTCATCAGAATCAGGGACAACAAGCTCATAATCCCCCTCACGGGTACTGTTACCACAAATCCTATGGCGCTTCCTCAGCTCTGTGCAAAATTCAGCATCCACAACAGAAACACACAACAAGACAAGGGAGTCCAGCCAATCGGACATCCCCTCGGAAACTCTGGAAGACATCTCTACAATGTTATTGCGAGAAGACATGAGGCCAACTAATCCTACAAGTAAGAAAAGAAGATGGGATTACTAAAAACATCTCAGATAAGGGAGAAAACAACTCAATACGATACAGGCGTACACACAGAAAAGGAAAACCCCAAGACTCAAACCAAAGCCCTGGGGCATCCTTTGGAGGTAATAATAAAGCAAGGTTTCTAGTAAAAATCTACTTCTCGCACCCCAGCATCTCTCAAAACAAGAAAAGAAGGCTTCAAACAGCAAGCATTTTCCATCAGAATAAAACACAAAAGTCTTCAAAAACATTGCCTTACAGTCTAAACCAGCAAAAACCATCCCTAAACATCAAGTACACCAAGAAGAAACCATCAAAGATGCAAACTTTTTCAGAATCAGGCAAAGCAGCCGTCAAATAAAGCAAGAAACAGATACGGATTCTTCTGGATAAACGGTATCAGAACAGAAACAACAAAGAACATGCAAAGCAGTAAAGCAAAAGCAAAAAAAGGATCACGCAGAAGATGAAGAAAACTCCCAGAAACGCACATCTCAACAACAACCGAACACAATGAAAACAGAAAGATCCAAACTTTTCTCTAAAGGAGGATCAACATCAAAAACCTCATCACAAAGACAAAAGCAAAAAGAAAGCACGAAATGGGACTAACCTGGAGGCGAAAGAAGCTTCGAGGAGAAAAATGGAGGTGCAGAAACGGAAGCTGCCCAGAAAACCGCCGAGTGACGCCACAACATAGGGAAAGCAGAAATATGGGCGAAAGGCAGAGAGCGAGAGAACAAATGAAGAAAATGCGAAGAAGCTACAAAAAGAGCAAAGGAGAGAAACCGTTTCTGGGTTTTAAAAAATCAAAATAAAGAGCCAAAGGGAAACGGGGCAATTAATGCCAAAATTAATGAAAACATTAAACCCTCGCACGTTCCCAAAGCACCGATATAAAAGCGCGCGCTTTTAGAGGAAAAACATTCTACATTCAAAAAGCCCTACAAAGAAAGGAATCGACAAAAGTGCTCGAGTTCGGCTTCGCTACAAAAAAGTTCGAAGTCAAAAAACTCGACCTCAAAGCAGAAGACAGAGCTCAAGCAGGGGCATTGTTCATACCCTGGGTCGAGCTGTTCGACTCGGGATGTTCAGCGACATAGCGACCGACCTCTTCAGGTCCGACTATCCGATCTCTTCTTAAAGAGATCGGCCAAATCGATAGGAAAGCCCAATAAAGGGCCCAAATAGAGGAACACGACCCAAATCCAAAGGCAGTCCAAGCCTATAGAGATAAGGGCGGTTCCCTTGAAGATAAGCTGACCTCAACTCAAAGATAAAGATAGGATAAGATAACTAACTTATCTTATCTAGAAAGGTCACTCCACACCATTATAAATACACTGGAGCACCCAGGTATAACTCATACTCTGATTCTACTAAAAACCTGCTTAATACCCGTGCTAACTTAAGTATCGGAGTCTCTTGCAGGTACCCCCACCCTCCGATGACGAAGGAATCAGCAGTGCAGCCAGTCAACAAGTCGGACACCATCGCTCCGGCCGCCCCCCACCGGCCGGACACATCGGCACCGACTAGCACGGATGATCTCGTCCGAGATCGACCTCCAGTTTTCGGTAACCCTTGGAACACAAACTCTGTAGCTTCCTTTTGTAGAGTTGGCCAATAAAATCCCGCCCGGAGTATTTTTTTTGTGAGAGCTTGTGCTCCGAGATGATTACCACAAATGCTACTGTGTACTTCCTCTAAAACTTCCCTTGTGTTGGAGGTCGGCACCCATTTTAGTAGTGGTATTGAAATCCCTCTTCTATATAGGGTGTTGTTTATGATGGTGTAGTACTGAGCCTCCCGTTTTAACCTCTTTGCCTCCTTCTCATTTGTAGGGAGTGTTTCTGTTTTGAGGTAATTAATTATGGGGGTCATCCATCCTTGATCCTGACTTGTTATGGCTAGGACTTTTTCCTCTTCCGAGATTGATGGATTCTGCAGCATTTCCTGGATGAGGCTTCTATTGTTGCCCCCTGGTTTGGTGCTGGCAAGTTTTGAGAGTGCATTAGCTCGGGCATTTTGTTCGCGGGGTATGTGGCAGATCTTATATTCGCCGAGTTGTCCGAGCTGTTCCTTGGTTTTATCCAAATACTTTTTCATGTGGGATCTTTGGCCAAACCAGCTAGTAACGCTTCGTATTCCGCCTGGTTGTTTGAGGCCAGAAACCCAAATTTGAGGGAAAGCTCAACTTGGGTTCCTTGGTTGCTTTCTATTATCACACCTGCGCCACTTCCAGTCTTATTTGAAGACCCGTCTACGTAGAGATTCCATTCTGTGGCGGTTTCTAGGGTATCTGTGAATTCTGCAATGAAGTCGGCCAAGTATTGTGATTTGATGGCTGTCCGAGCTTCATATTGGAAGTCAAACTCGGATAACTCGACTGCCCACTGTAAAATTCTGTCTGCTAGATCTGTTTTCTGCAGTATCCCTTTTATTGGCTGGTCGGTCTGAACCTTAATGGTGTGAGCCTGGAAGTACAAGCGAAGTCGTCGAGATGTCAGTATGGGAGTGTAGGCGAACTTTTCTATTTTTTGGTAGTTTAGCTCGGATCCCTGCAGCGCTTTACTAATGAAGTATACAGGTTGTTGCTCTTTGTCATCCTCTCGAACCAGCGCTGAGGCTACTGCCTGACTTCCTACCGCAAGGTATAATACGAGTGGTTCTTACTCTCATGGTCGAGTTAGGATAGGTGGTCGTCCCAGAAAATTTTTGAAATCCTGGAAGGCTTGCTCGTATTCCATTGTCCATTTGAACTTCTTCCCTTTCCTTAAAGTGGCATAGAAGGGGAGAGATCTTATCGCTGATTCTGCTAAGAATCCGGACAACTCGGACAACTCGGCGAATATAAGATCTGCCATATACCCCGCGAACAAAATGCCCGAGATGATGCACTTTCAAAACTAGCCAGCACCAAACCAGGGGGCAACAATAGAAGCCTCATCCAGGAAATGCTGCAGAATCCATCAATCTCGGAAGAGGAAAAAGTCCTAGCCATAACAAGTCAGGATCAAGGATGGATGACCCCCATAATTAATTACCTCAAAATAGAAACACTCCCCACAAATGAGAAGGAGGAAAAGAGGTTAAAACGGGAGGCTTAGTACTACACCATCATAAACAACACCCTATATAAAAGACGGATTTCAATACCACTACTAAAATGTGTGCCGACCTCCAACACAATGGAAGTTTTAGAGGAAGTACACAGTGGCATTTGTGGTAATCATTTCGGAGCACAAGCTCTCACCAAAAAATTACTCTGGGCGGGATTTTATTGGCCAACTCTATAAAAGGAAGCTACAGAGTTTGTAAGGACATGCCCACCATGCCAGAAACATGCCAACTTTCACATCGCCCCGCCAGAAGAGCTCATCAGCGTAACATCGCCTTGGCCATTTGTAAAATAGGGACTCGATCTTCTCGGACCCTTTCCTCAGGGATCGGGACAAGTTAAATTCCTCATAGTCGGAGTAGACTATTTCACAAAGTGGATCGAGGCAGAGCCCCTACCCAATGCCACTGCTCAAAGGAGCCGGAAATTCCTATATAGGAATTCTGTCACAAGGTTTGGGGTTCCATACTCCATCACTACAGACAATGGCATCCAATTCACAGACGCGGGCTTCAGAAAGTTAGTAGCCGACTTGAACATAAAGCACCAATTCACTTCCGTTGAACATCCCCAAGCCAATGGGCAAGCCGAAGCTGCCAACAAAGTCATATTGGCTGGGTTAAAACGAAGACTACAAGATGCGAAGGGAGCTTGGGCTGAAGAACTTCCACAGGTCCTATGGGCATATCAAACTACGTCACATTCCACCACAAACGAATCACCATTTCGATTAGCGTACGGAGTGGAGGCAATGATCCCAGTAGAGGTCGAGGAAGGGTAGCCTAGAGTAGTCCACTACAATGAAGAAGCCAACTCTCAACTTCAAAGAGAAGGGCTCGATCTACTTCCAGAAATCCAAGAAAGAGCTCGGATCAGGGAAGAAGCGCTAAAGCGCCGAATGGCTTCAAGATATAATCAAAAGGTAGTGCCAAGAGGTTTCGCAGAGAATGGTCTCATCCTAATCCGAAATGATATTGGAATGGTACGCGGAATCGTGATTACACTTTAATTATGTAAAATTCATCGCTCTTTCTTTCCCTGGTAATGGCGCCAAAAACATGATGCCAAGACCACGGTTCACAACTCCGTGTAACTGACCAGCAAATGCACTGGGTCGTCCAAGTAATACCTTACGTGAGTAAGGGTCGAATCCCACGGAGATTGTTGGTATGAAGCAAGCTATGGTCACCTTGTAAATCTCAGTCAGGCAGATATAAAGTGATAATGGTGTTTTCGAATATTATATAATAAAATAGGGATAGAGATACTTATGTAAATCATTGGTAGGAATTTCAGATAAGTGAATGGAGATGCTTTTTCGTTCCTCTGAACCTCTGCTTTCCTGCTATCTTCATCCAATCAGTCTTACTCCTTTCCATGGCTGGCTTTATGCAAGGGCATCACCGTTGTCAGTGGCTACATCCCCTCCTCTCAGTGAAAAATATGCTCACATGCTCTATCATAGCACGGCTAATCATCTGGATGCCTAATACAATAGTAAAAGGTCCTATTTATAATAAACTAGCTACTAGGGTTTACATGAGTAAGTAGTTGATGCATAAATCCACTTCTTGGGCCCACTTGGTGTGTGTTTGGGCTGAGCCTCTGTGTTGCACGTGTAGAGGTCCTTCTTGGAGTTGAACCCCAGTTTTTGTGCCAGTTTGGGCGTTCAACTCTGGTTTTGGCTCCTTTTCTGGCGCTGGACGCCAGGTTTGGGTAGAAGGCTGGTGTTGAACGCCAGTTTACGTCGTCTATTCTTGGTCAAAGTTTGGACTATTATATATTGCTGGAAAGCCCTGGATGTCTACTTTCCAACGCAATTGGAAGCACACCATTTCGAGTTCTGTAGCTCCAGAAAATCCACTTTGAGTGCAGGGAGGTCAGAATCCAACAGCATCAGCAGTCCTTTTTCAACCTCTGAATCTGATTTCTGCTCAAGTCCCTCAATTTCAGCCAGAAAATACCTGAAATCACAGAAAAACACACAAACTCATAGTAAAGTCCAGAAATGTGAATTTAACATAAAAACTAATGAAAACATCCCTAAAATTAACTAGATCCTACTAAAAACATGCTAAAAATAATGCCAAAAAAGCGTATAAATTATCCGCTCATCAGTGGCGTTTCCTTCTTGAGGAACCAATGATGTCCTTGAGCTCTTCTATGTCTCTTCCTTGTCTTTGTTTCTCCTCCCTCATTGCTTTTTGATATTCTCTTATTTCATGAAGCATGATGGAGTGCTCTTGATGTTCCACCCTTAGTTGTCCCATATTGGAACTTAATTCTTCTAGGGAGGTGTTGATGTGCTCCCAATAATTTCGTGGAAGAAAGTGCATTTGAGGCATCTCCGGGATCTCATGGTGATGAGCTTCCTGCGCCTCTTGAGCTCCATAAATGGGCTCTCTTGCTTGCTCCATCTTTTTCTTAGTGATGGGCTTCTCTTCCTTAATAGGAATGTCTCCTTCTATGAAAGCTCCAGCTGAGTAACATAGATGGCAAATGAGGTGAGGGAAGGCTAACCTTGCCATAGTGGGGGACTTGTCAGCCACCTTGTAGAGTTCTTGAGGTATAATCTCATGAACTTCCACCTCTTCTCCAATCATGATGCTATGGATCATGATGGCCCGGTCTATAGTAACTTCAGACCGGTTGCTAGTGGGAATGATTGAGCATTGAATGAACTCCAACCATCCTCTAGCTATAGGCTTGAGGTCCAATCTTCTTAGTTGAACCGGCTTGCCTTTGGAGTCAACCTTCTATTGAGCTCCTTCTACACATATGTCCAAAAGGACTTGGTCCAACCTTTGATCAAAGTTGACTCTTGTGTAGGGGCGTGCGTTCTCTTCCATGTTTGGCAAGTTGAACGCCAACCTCACATTTTCCGGACTAAAATCTAAGTATTTCCCCCGAACCATTGTAACATAGTTCTTTGGATTCGGGTTCCTACTTTGATCATGGTTCTTGGTGATCCATGCATTGGCATAGAACTCTTGAACCATTAGGATGCCGACTTGTTGGATGGGATTTGTTAGAACTTCCCAACCTCTTCTTTGAATTTCATATCGGATCTCCGGATACTCATTTCTTTTGAGTTTGAAAGGGACCTCGGGGATCACCTTCTTCTTGGCCACAAAATCATAGAAGTGGTCTTGATGGGCTTTGGAGATGAACCTTTCCATCTCCCATGACTCGGATGTGGAATCTTTTGTCTTCCCTTTCCCTCTTCTAGAGGATTCTCTGGTCTTAGATGCCATCAATGGTAATGAAAAAACAAAAAAGCTATGCTTTTATCACACCAAACTTAGAATATTGCTCGCCCTCGAGCAATAAACAAAAGAATAGAAGAAGAAGAAGAAATATGGAGAGGGAGAGGGAGATGTGGTTTCGGCCAAGAGGAGTGTAGAGGGGTGTGTTGTGTGAATTTGATGAAGAATGGAGGTCTTTATATAGGGAAGGGAAGGGGGAAGGTTTCAGCCATATGGGTGGGTTTGGGTGGGAAATTGGTTTTGAATTTTGAAGGTAGGTGGAGTTTATGAGGTAGGTTTATGGGGAAGAGTGGATGGATGTAAGTGGTGAAGAGGTGATGGGGAAGAGAGTTTGAGGTGATTGGTGAAGGGTTTTTGGGGAAGAGTGTTTATGGGGTTGTGTGAAAGAGAGTGGTGAGAAGAAGTGGGTGGAGGTAGGTGGGGATCCTGTGGGGTCCACAGATCCTGAGTGGATCCTATGGGGTCCATGGTGCACAAAATTGTGATCTCCAGGCTCGAACAAATCCTGGTAATGGCTTCAAAGCTTGGTGCTCTGATCTTAATTCATGATTGTCACAACTTCGATACAACTAACCAGCAAGTGCACTGGGTCGTCCAAGTAATACCTTACGTGAGTAAGGGTCGAATCCCACGGAGATTGTTGGTATGAAGCAAGCTATGGTCACCTTGTAAATCTCAGTCAGGCGGATATAAAATAATTATGGAGTTTTCGAATATGATATAATAAAATAGGGATAGAAAAATAATAAAAATAAAAATTAGATAAACATTGGGTTGCCTCCCAACAAGCGCTTCTTTAATGTCAATAGCTTGACAGTGGGCTCTCATGGAGCCTCACAGATGTGCAGAGCTTTGTTGAGACTTTCCAACGCCAAACTTAGAGTTTGGATATGGGAGTTCAACACCAAACTTAGAGTTTGGTTGTGGGCCCATTTGTGTGCCATTTCTGGCGTTGAGCGCCAGAACCATGCCTGTTCTGGCGTTCAGCGCCTAGAAGCTGCCCATTTTGGGCGTTCAGCGCCAGAACCATGCTCTGTTCTGGCGCTGAACGCCAGACAGATGCTCCTCCAGGGTGTGATTTTTCTTCTGCTGTTTTTGATTCCGTTTTCAATTTTTATATTCATTTTGTGACTCCACATGATCATGAACCTACAAAGACATGAAAAACAATAAAAATAAGAATTAGATAAATATTGGGTTGCCTCCCAACAAGCACTTCTTTAATGTCAATAGCTTGACAGTGGGCTCTCATGGAGCCTCACAGATGTGCAGAGCTTTGTTGAGACTTTCCAACACCAAACTTAGAGTTTGGATATGGGAGTTCAACACCAAACTTAGAGTTTGGTTGTGGCCTCCCAACACCAAACTTAGAGTTTGACTGTGGGGGCTCTGGTTGACTCTGCTTTGAGAGAAGCTTTTTCTGCTTCCCCTCCATGGTTGCAGAGGGAGATCCTTGAGTTTTAAACACAAGGGAGTCCTCATTCCATTGAAGGACTATTTCACCTCTATCAACATCAATCACAGCTCTTGCTGTGGCAAGGAAAGGTCTTCCTAGGATGATGGAGTCATCCTCTTCCTTTCTAGTATCCAGGACTATGAAATCAGTAGGTATGTAAAGGCCCTCAACCTTTACTAAAACATCTTCTACTTGTCCATAAGCCTGTTTTCTTGAGCTGTCTACCATCTCTAGTGAGATTTTAGCAGCTTGCACCCCATAGATTCCCAGTTTCTCTATTACAGAGAGGGGCATGAGGTTTATTCCTGAACCAAGGTCACACAGAGCCTTAAAGATCATGGTGTCTATGGTACAGGGTATTATGAACTTTCCAGGATCCTGTCTCTTCTGAGGCAATGTCAGTTGATCCAGATCACTCAGTTCATTGATGAACAAGGAAGGTTCAACTTTCCAAGTATCAATGCTAAATAATTTGGCATTCAGCTTCATGATTGCACCAAGAAACTTGGCAGTTTGCTCTTTAGTAACCTCCTCATTCTCTTCAGAAGAGGAATACTCATCAGAGCTCATGAAGGGCATAAGGAGGTTCAATAGAATCTCTATGGTCTCTAGATGAGTCTCAGATTCCTTTGGTTCCTCAGAGGGAAGCTCCTTATTGGTCACTGGACGTCCCAGGAGGTCTTCCTCCTTGGGATTCACGTCCTCCTCTCCCTCATTGTGTTCGGCCATTGTACTTATGTCAATGGCCTTGCACTCTCCTTTTGGATTCTCTTCTGTATTGCTTGGGAGAGTACTGGGAGGGATTTCAATGATCTTTTTACTCAGCTGGCCCACTTGTGCTTCCAAATTTCTAATGGAAGACCTTGTTTCATTCATGAAACTTACAGTGGCGTTCCTGTTCGAAAATTTCTGAAAGGTTATCTCTGGATTGTTGTAATTTAGCTTCTCTTAATTTTCTCTTCAGAGTCCTTTCAGGTTCTGGATCTACTTCAACAAGAATGTTCTTGTCCTTGCTCCTGCTCATATGACAAAGAAGAGGGCACAGAAAAAATAATAATAATAATATGGATCCTTTACACCACAGTATAGGGATCCCTGTGTGAGTAGAAGAAGAGGGGGAGACAAAGAATGTAATATAATGGAAGAAACACAACTGTGAGGAGGGTTGAGATGTGAGATGAGATGTTAGTAGATGAATAAATAAATAGAATAAGATGAGAGAGAAGAAATTTTCGAAAATAATTTTTGAAAAAGAGTTAGTGATTTTTGAAAATAATTTTTTTTAAATCAAAAATAAAAATAAGAATAATTAGTTAATAAAAAGAAATTTTTGAAAAAGGGAGAAGATATTTTCGAAAATTGAGAGAGAGAGAGTTAGTTAGGTAGTTTTGAAAAAGTTAAGAAACAAACAAAAAGTTAGTTAGTTAGTTGAAACAAATTTTGAAAAGATAAGAAGGTAGGAGGTTAGAAAGGATATTTTGAAATTAGATTTTTGAAAAAGATAAGATGAGAAGATATTTTTGAAAAGATATGATAGGAATTAGTTTTGAAAAAGATTTGATTTTTAAAATCTCAATTAATGACTTGATTCATAAGAAATAAGAAAATATGATTCTAGAACTTAAAGTTTGAATCTTTCTTAACAAGCAAGTAACAAACTTGAAATTTCTGAATCAAAACATTAATTGATTATGTTATTTTCGAAAATTTGATAAGAGAAAAACAAAAAAAAATGATGCAATGCATGAGAATTTTAGATCAAAACATGTGATGCATGCAAGAATGCTATGAATGTCAAGATGAACACCAAGAACACTTTGAAGATCATGATGAACATCAAGAACATCTTTTTGAAAAATTTTTAATGCAAAGAAAACATGCAAGACACCAAACTTAGAATTCTTCAATGCTTAGACACTAAGAATTCAAGAATGCATATGAAAAACAAGAAAAGACACAAAACATGCAAATGCAAAGATCAAACAAGAAGACTTACCAAGAACAACTTGAAGATCATAAAGAACACTATGAATGCATGAATTTTCGAAAAATGCAAGATGCACATGCAATTGACACCAAACTTATAACATGACTCAAGACTCAAACAAGAAACAAAAAAATATTTTTGATTTTCTTGATTTTCTAATTTTTTTGGATTTTTATTTTATATTTTTCGAAAATTATTTAGAAAGAAAGAAAAATAAGGATTCCAAAATTTTTAATATGAATTCCAGGAATCTTGCATTCTTAATTTAAAGCTTCAGTCCAGGAATTAGACATGGCTCACTAGCTAGCCAAGCTTTCAATGAAAGCTCCGGTCCAAAACACTAGACATGGCCAATGGCTAGCCAAGCTTCAGCATGTAATTCAGACATGACATGCCTGACATACCCTACAGTCGTATAACAGCTGATGGTTGGAAGCCTCAGTCCAAAAGAATTTAGACATGGCTTTACAGCCAGCCATGCTTCACATGCTTCATGAAACACTAGAATTCATTCTTAAAAATTTTGAATCTAAAATTTTTTTCGAAAACAGGTGAGAAAATTTTGAAATATTTTTGAAAAATTTTTGAAAAGAAAACAAAAAGAAAATTACCTAATCTGAGCAACATGATGAACCGTTAGTTGTCCAAACTCAAACAATCCCCGGCAACGGTGCCAAAAACTTGGTACGCGGAATCGTGATTACACTTTAATTATGTAAAATTCATCGCTCTTTCTTTCTCTGGTAATGGCGCCAAAAACATGATGCCAAGACCACGGTTCACAACTCTGTGTAACTGACCAGCAAGTGCACTGGGTCGTCCAAGTAATACCTTACGTGAGTAAGGGTCGAATCCCACGGAGATTGTTGGTATGAAGCAATCTATGGTCACCTTGTAAATCTCAGTCAGGCAGATATAAAGTGATAATGGTGTTTTTGAATATTATATAATAAAATAGGGATAGAGATACTTATGTAAATCATTGGTAGGAATTTCAGATAAGCGAATGGAGATGCTTTTCGTTCCTCTGAACCTCTGCTTTCCTGTTATCTTCATCCAATCAGTCTTACTCCTTTCCATGGCTGGCTTTATGTGATACATCACCACTGTCAATGGCTACTTTCGGTCATCTCTCGGGAAAATGATCCAATGCCCTGTCACGGCACGGCTAATCATCTGGAGGCACCACCCTTGTCAATGGCTTCATCTTATCCTCTCAGTGAATAATATGCTCACGCACCCTGTCACGGCACGGCTATTCATCTGTCGGTTCTCGATCATGCTGGAATAGGATTTACTATCCTTTTGCGTCTGTCACTATGCCAGTTTACATCGTCTATTTTTGGCCAAAGTATGGACTATTATCTATTGCTGGAAAGCCCTGGATGTCTACTTTCCAACGCAATTGGAAGCGCGCCATTTCGAGTTCTGTAGCTCCAGAAAATCCACTTTGAGTGCAGGGAGGTCAGAATCCAACAGCATCAGCAGTCCTTCTTCAACCTCTGAATCTGATTTCTGCTCAAGTCCCTCAATTTCAGCCAGAAAATACCTGAAATCACAGAAAAACACACAAAAACTAATGAAAACATCCCTAAAAGTAACTAGATCCTACTAAAAACATACTAAAAACAATGTCAAAAAGCGTATAAATTATCCGCTCATCATGGAACAACTCGACCCGGAGAAGGAAAATTGGCAGCAAACTGGAAAGGACCCTACCGAGTCATAGAAGTACTTGGAAAGGGCTACTACAAACTGTCCGAACTCGATGGACGAGAGCTTCCCAGATCGTGGCATGCCTGCAACCTAAGAAGGTACTATAGCTAGAGAAGGTAAAAGATCGCATCATAGGATGCACTCTTTTTCCTGAAAAGGTTTTTTAATGAGGCACCAAGTTGAGATCCAGAAATTATTCGACTTAAAAGGATGAAAAACTCCAACATGTATATATTTGCACTTTCTTTTGAATAAAATATATTTTAGATATTCTACAAATTCTCAAGACGCATTAATCTGAAGCATTCATCGGCCAATTATAAAGCAACAGATCGGCAGAAAGTGAAAAACAGATTCACTGCACGATCACGATAAAGACCAATAAAGGTGAAAACACGATTCATCTAAAGGTCGACAAAAGAAAGATAGAAACCACCTTCTACAAATCGGCAAAGATGAACACAGAATAATGCAAGAAGTTATCGAAAGTGATCCGAAAAAAGAACCTGACGAGGTCTTATGGATTGCTAAATAATAACTTAGAGACTGGCCGACGTTGAGAAGTCGGACAAAGTCAACCCAAGTTATCAGCAAATCCCTGGAAAGAGGTCTGGCCAACCCTATAAAAGAGGAATTGCTATAACTTAGAAGAGACTGACGTGACGAAGTCGGTCTCCTACAAAAAACAAGTTATAAAAGTAATCCCTGAAAGAGACCTGACAAAGGTCCAAGAAAGAGGATTACAAAATAACTCGGAAAAGAACGACGCAAAGAAGTCGGTCTCCCACAAATAAGTTATAAAAGTAGTCCCTGAAAGAGACCTGACAAGGGTCCAAGAAAGAGGATTACAAAAAAATAACTTGGAAGAGGACGACGTAAAGAAGTCGACCTCCTACAAACAAGTTATAAAAGTAATCCCTGAAAGAGACCTGACAAAGGTCCAAGAAAGAGGATTACAAAAAAAAAACTTGGAAGATGACGACGTAAAGAAGTCGACCTCCTACAAACAACAAGTTATAAAAGTAATCCCTGAAAGAGACCTGACAAAGGTCCAAGAAAGAGGATTACAAAATAACTCGGAAAAGAACGACGCAAAGAAGTCGGTCTCCCACAAATAAGTTATAAAAGTAGTCCCTGAAAGAGACCTGACAAGGGTCCAAGAAAGAGGATTACAAAAATAACTGGAAAGCAGACCAACGTGAAGAAATTGGTTACGGAGTGCTAGAAATAAATACAAGTAAAAGCGAGAAAACCGAAATACAAGTTAGACCCACATATCCATAACCTCAAAGGATCCAAGTTACAAGCAATAAGTACAAAAGCAATCCAAAGAGGCCGAGCAGCAAGGCTCTAACACTCTCAAAACCCAGAAAGATGTAAAGACAAGTGCAAACAAGCATAATATAAAATACAATATTATAACAAGCTTCAGGGTCAGCCCCAAAAAGCTTGAAAGCTACTTGTTGTTTTTTCAAAATCAAAAGTTGCTAAACAAGCAACCAAAAGGAGTATCAACAGTCAGCATAATATTCAAGACTACAAAATAAAGAGTTTAAAAGCCCACAAGTCGGGCTATCCACATAAATATCCAAGAAAATTCAGCTAAGATTAGAAGACTTCTCGGCAGCATCAGTCTGAGGTGAAGGAGGACGAGCCTGGAGAGGCACTGCATCCACTGTACCGTCGTCCCTATTCAGAATTTGACAATCGGGATCTAACTCCGGACGAATGATCTCAGCGGGAGGAGCTATAGAAGTCGACACTTTAGCAGCAGGCACAGGGGGAGACCCGACGTCATCATCATCCTGGTCGTCCGGGACAATCTTACCATCCCTTACAACGTTGTCCAAGCTGAAGAGAGTAAGGTCAATCTCAGGAGCAAGAACTTGAACCTTCTCCTTTAAATTATCATAAGCAGCATTTACACTGCCGACAAGATGACCATGGAGCTCGGAATAGTCAACTCGGGCAGACTCCAACTCCTCCCTCAGATGTATTACCTCCCGATAAGATGTGACATAACTGTCCTTATGCCTCAAAGCAGTGTCCTCGGCCAACTTTACAGAGGCTGCCAGGGCAAGAGAGCTAGCCTTCTCGTTCTCCAGATCCTTCTTCAGTTTGGCTACTTCCACCTCAAGTTCCTCCTTCAAGCCCTTCATCCGATCAAACTCTTGTTTGGCATGAAGGCTTTGGTGGCATGAAGAGGAAGATTTTGAGCAGTCCGATACAGGGCAGCCCCCATATAGGCCATCTTGATGCTACTCCGAGTTATGAAGTCCAAATGGCGAAGGAGAGAGGCGTCGTCAGTAGGGACGGCACCATAAGGACCGATCTGCTGGTCAACAAACTCCACCGCATCAAAGTCAGGAGCGTCAAGGTTGAGAGGCTCGATTATTTTTTGTTTTTTGTTAGGAGGAGCACTAGAAGTAGCGACAGAAGTCTGTGGAGGGTTAGCCAGACAAAATCGAGGAGTGGGGATCACCTTCTTCGGCCCAGGAGAACTCGGCACGGGCGGCTTCATTGGAACTTGAGAAGATCCCTCTCTCGCCACCTTGGCCGAGATATTTTGAGCAGCAGCAGCCTTCTTTGCCTTTTTGTAGGCCTTCATGGAATTATTGTTTTTCGACATCTCTGAAAATACAGAATCAACCATAGTGATAAGTTACAATCCAGAAGAAGCAAAACTAAGAAACAAGTATAGAAACAAGTCGGACAGTACCCAAAGCAGTTCAAACCAAAGACGGGTCACTCAAAAACTTTTTTGTATCAAGATGGGGTGGTTTTCCCCATAAATCTTCAAGAACAACTACAAAAGCTCGTTCAACCTCGTCAAGCATCTCCCATGTATAGCAAGACACTCTCACATTCTTTTGCCATTCTAGAGGAAAGGCAGGCTCATCATTTTCATCAAAAAAGAAGGGGCGGGCCCCCTCAACAGCACGGACTCGGAAGAAATAGTTCTTAAAATCTTTAAAAGACTCATCATACATGGCAAAAACTTTATGCCCCTGGGCCGACCTGAAAGAAACCCAGGAAGCTTTCCTTTTGGAAGACCCTCCGGGCTTGGCAGAAACAAAAAGATAGAGGAAAAGAGTCTGAGAAGGTGTTATGCCTAACTCTTGGCAAAGCAGCTGAAAAATCTTGATAATACCCCAGGAATTCGGATGAAGCTGGGATGGGGCAATATTACAAGAAATATTCATATGCGTAGAAAAAGGGACGCTCCCCCTCGACCGAAGTAGGAAAACAAACCCTCTCGTCAGAGTCGGGCGCTACAAGCTCATAATCCCTCTCCCGGGCGCTGCTACCACAAATCCTATGACGTTTTCTCAACTCTACACAAAAATCAGCATCCACCACAGAGACACACATCAAGACAAGGGAGTCCAGCCAATCAGATCCCCTCGGGAACTTTAGAAGACATCTCTACAATGTTATTGCGAGAAGACATGAGGCCAACTAATCCTATAATAAGAAAAGAAGATGGGATTACTAAAAAACATCTCGGACGAGGGGCAAAATAACTCGACTAATATACAGAAGAACAAACAGAAAAGGAAAACCCCAAGACTCAAACCAAAGTCCTGGGGCATCCTTTGGAGGCAGTAACAAAGCAAGGTTTCAGGAAAAATCCACAGCTTACGTCCCGGCATCTCTCAAACAAGAAAAGATTTCAAATAACAGACATTTCGGAAAAGAAAGTCAGAACACAAAAAGTCACTATCTTTTTACAGTCTATCAGCAAAAAGCATCGCCAAACATCAAACATGCCAGGCGGAAATCGTCAAAGGCACAACCTTTTCTCAGAATCAAACAAAAACCAAAACAAATATCGCAGCAAATAGGGAAAGCTATCAACAGGGCAAAAAACCAAGGAGCAATCTTCGATTAAGTGAGTAAAGATGCAGTTTCTCTGGGTATCGGACAGAAGCGATAGTAGAACATGAAAAGCCCTAGAAGCATCAAACAACAGGAAAGGCGAAAAGGTTCATGCAAAGGACGAAAAAACTCTCAGAACACACATTACAACAGCAAGCAGGCGCGACAAAAAATAAAAGACCCAAACTTTCTCTAAGCAAAATCAAAACTTCACCACAAAACTAAAGACAAAGCAACAAAGACGAGAAGAAATTGCAAATGGAACCAACCTGGAAAAAAGGAAAGCCTCAGAAGGGTTGAAGATGGAAAGACGGAATTGTCGGATCGCTGAATGACGCCGCAAAGGCAAAATGTAGGCGAAAAGCAGAAGGTGAGAGAACGAAGGGAGAAGTTACAAAAGAAAGATGAAGGAGAGAAACCGTTTTTTGAATGCAGAAATTCAAAATAAAGCCAAAGGAAACAGGGCAATTAATACCAATTAAAGAAGGTATTAAACCCTCGCACGTTCCCAAGAACAAAGCGCTAATACATGAGCGCGCGCTTTTAGAAGAAAAATGTTCCACATTCAAAAAAGTTCTACAAAGGAAGGAATCGACTAAATGCTTGAGTTCTGCTTCACTAGAGAAGGACTGAAGTCAAGGACTCGACCTCAAAAAAGAAGACCGAGCTCAAGCAGGGGCACTGTTCATACCCTGGGTCGAGCTACCCGACCTGGGATGATTGGCGACAAAATGACTGACCTCTTCAGGTCAGACTATCCGATCTCTTCCTAAAAGAGCTCGGCCAAATCGATGGGAAAGCCCAAAAAAGGGCCCAACCTAAGGAATACGACCCAAATCCACAGGCCGTCCAAGACGATAGAGATAAGGGCGGTTCCCTTGAAGATAAGCTGACCTCAACTCAAAGATAAAGATAAGATAAGATAACTAACTTATCTTATCTAGAAAGGTCACTCTACAACCACCATAAATATACTGGAGCACCCAGGTATAACTCATACTCTGATTCTACTAAAAACCTGTTTAATACCCATGCTAACTTAAGCATTAGAGTCTCTTGCAGGTACCCCCCACCCTCCGGTGACGAAGAATCAGCAGTGCAGCTAGATCAACGAGTCGAACGCAACCGTTCCGGCCGCCACTCACCAGCCGTACACGTCGGCACCGACCCGTACCGAAGATCTCGACAGAGATCGACCTCCAGTTTCAGGTAACCCTCGGAACATTAGGTGATGGTTGCCGGGGACCTGGAAGTCATCCCATCATCATGGCGGACGACTGATAAACCCATATTTTATGATATATTTTGTGCTTAATCTGAGTGATTTATTCAATCCTTCACCCACTTATTCATATTAATTGCATGGTTTTACTTTCCCTTCTTTATTATGTGATGTATGTGAAAAACATGTTTCCTATGCTTAAAAATAATTATTTTGATTATCCTTTATTTTCATTCGATGCCGTGATTCGTGTGTTGAGTAGTTTCAGATCTTCTAAGGCATGAATGACTTAAAGGATGGAAAGGAAACATACAAAAATGGAAGGAAAGCACAAAACAGAGTTTTTGACGAAACTAGCAGCCACGCGATCGCATGGGCGACGCGTCCACATGCCAGCGCGAAAAGGCATTGACGCAGCCGCATGACTGACGCGACCACGCGCCTCGAGCGAAACACATATGACGCGGTCGCATGATTGACGCGACCGCTGACAAGGAAAACTCCGAATGACGCGACCGCGTGACCCACGCGGACGCGTGACAGAGGCCACGCACCAGAAATTGCAGAAAACGCTCATAGCGAATTCAAAATGGCGCCGTTGCCGGGGAACTGCAATTGTGTGCCTTATTATTGGTTATTGTAAATATTTTTCTTTTACTTGTTTATTTGTCCTTGTTTTCCGCTTTTTATTTCTATTAGCTACTATGAATTCTCACCCCTTTCGCTTTGAGTTTGGTTCTAATATTGTTGAATGGAATGAAAGTTATAACAGGAACATGCATCAAGGTCAGAGCAATCAAAGATGGATGGAGCCAAGAGGATCTGATCAACCCTTTAGGCAGCAACACCCTCCAAGATATCATGGACAAAGACCATTCTACAATGCATACCAAGGCAATAGACATGGTGGACAACATCGTAGTTACCAACAAGTCCCACCCTGTGCTTATAGGCCATCCTCTCAACATAACTTCAAACCACCACACTCACAAGCTTCTTTTCACCATTCACCACCATATGATCCTCATTTACCCCGATTCCAATCCAATTACTCCCAAACACCACCACCTCCCAATGTACCACGTCCAAATCCAGCACCCCGAGAATCAGAGGTTTGCCTCAAGGAAACAGTAGATCAACTTCAAACAACCCTTCTTCAACTGGAGCAAGCAATAAGTCAATTCTCTTCTAGACGTTCGAACATTCAAGGACCTCCCACAACTCCGTGTGGGCAATCTAATGAAAGGCGTAGCATGAAGGAGATACTAGAAACTCCAGTGGACAGAACAGAGCATGACTTTATACTAGAACAAGTAGAGGAAGTTGTCATTATACAAGAAGAAGAGTTGGTTGAAGACTTAGGAGATGCTGAACTTCCATGGGAACCCAGAGTTGTGGAGAATTCTGTCAAGGACGTTACAACTGATGCTAAGGAGGATAGTACACAACCCCCAGAGCAAGTCTCTTATGAAGAACTAGACAGAATAATCCAAGAAGCAAGTTTCCTTGATGATGATAGTCACAAGTCAAGTTCTCCTAGTAATGAACTTGCATCCGCAAGTGAATTCTCTGAGATCGAAGAATCTTCCCCAAGTGAATACGAAGATGACACGGAGGTAGATTTCTCTCAACCTCCAGTCTATGACTTAAGTGATGAGGAAGACATAGATGGCTTTGATCAGGACATGGATACATTTGAAGAATCTTGCAAAGAAGTGGAGAAATTCACAAAAGAGCACAAGGGAGTAGAACTCACAGAACCACTGGAACCACCTATCCCAAGGCCATTACCACCCAATACAAGTTTCAAGTGGGTACAATCCTTAACCTTTAATTGTGTTTTTCCACTTGAATATGGTTTTCTTGAAACATATGGCCATCTTAGAGCTCTCTGCGGCTTTATGAGTAAAAGGAAAATGGCTTGTACTCAAAGCTGGTGCACAAGGTTCAATAAGGTTCCACGCTTCAACTTGAAGTGCACGGATTGGCATCATGATCTATCAAATAGATCTCAAAAAATGTTTGGTTATTCTGGTGAGAATCTAATTTCTAAACTGCCCAGATGGAAAAATATAGATCAAGACGAACACGGATTTAAAAGCCAAGTTTGGGATCCTGGAATCTATTCTGACATTCGTCACCCCGGGAGCCTGAGAATCTATTTGAAGCTGCTCAGAAGCTTCACATGCCTAGTTTAGGACCCCGGAGGCTATTGGCATTCCAAGCGTTGGTGGAGATTTCTGGATGAATTTAAGCACAAGCCACCATAACAGGAAGCTCATCCAATGTCCAACTTAAGGACTTTAACTAAAAGTGCTAGGTGGGAGACAACCCACCATGGTATAATCATTCCTTTTTCAATTTAGTTTTATTTGTTTTCAAGTTTTATTTCATTTTATTATATTGAACCTGGAGTTTTGCATCGCATTCATTTTAATCATTGCATTCTGCATACTGCATAATTGCATACCTGCATAAAAAAAAGGGTGTACGACGCGACCGCATCATTCATGTGATCGCGTCAAGTTGCGAAAAATACTTCCCAGGCGACCGCGTCATTCACGCGGCCGCGTGATCTGGAGATCAGCGTAAAGATCCAACGTCCAGAAAGTTAGGCTGGAATCGTGCGGCCATTGTGCGTTTCACACAAACTTGCACAGCATCAATCCCACGCGACAGCGTGAGCGACGCAATCGCGTCGCATGGATTACACAACATCCCAAAAGGAGACAGATAGTTGCACTGAAACGACACTGGATTCGTGCGTTTAGCACAATTTCCAGCGACGCGATCGCATGCCTCAGGCGATCGCATCATTCACTCTTTAGCTATTCCATGCGATCGTGCCACTCACGCGATCGCGTCGACCTCCATTTCACTCCAGCCACGCGACCGTGTGCCCCACGCGATCGCGTGGATTCAAATCTATAACCCCCCCAGTCACGCGAACCCTACCATTCGCGCCCCCCCAAACCCCTCCCTCCTCCGCCACGCCCGACGCCACTGCCACCATCCCCCAGCCACCTCTCTGTCCCACTCTCCTTAATTCACCTACCAGGTTCCGATAAACGCCACCCTTCTCTCTATTCGTAGTTAATTCATATTTTTCTGTTTATATTCATATTTAGGCTAGTTAGCTATGCATGTTGTAGTGGATTTTAGGTTGTTAGGTAGCCTAGGATGTGGTTAATGGATTTAGGCCTATTTAATTGCGCTGTTCGTGTTTCTTGTTTTATCAATTTGCAATTCTGTTGTTGCTATGAAGTTTTGTAATGTTCATATGCTGTTTTTCAAGTTCATGCTGCTATGCTCTTTCTTATTCATACTATTTAATTGCAGCTTTATTTTTAATTCATATGAACTATTCTGCTTGCTGTTTATTTTCCGGGACAATCCAATTTTAGCCAGAATGCTGCCCAAATTTTTAGAAACTGTTTTTGACTTTTATTCATGTTTTGGTTTTGGCTATTTAAACTCTACTTTACTTTGTTTTTACCAAACCAATTCATGAATGCCAGGGCAAGCTTTCTCATTCTCTTTGATTTCCTGGTTCATAATCTGCATTTTTGATGTTTAGATTCCAATTTTGCTATTTCTATATCTATCTGAATCATCATCAACTTAATTTCCTTGTTTGGATATGAGTTACATATAGCTTCTATTTGTGAATGCCTGTTACTTGGAATATGATCATTATGCCACTTACTTTACCCTCTTTTTACTAACTCACTAATTTTAACTTCCTTAACTATTTTTCGTTTCTAACCAAACCTAACCTTTCAAAAACAATTTCTTCTGGTTTTTCACTTTCTTTTAACATTCTAACCAAGGCATGATGATACTTTTTCTAATTAACATGCCCTCTATTACATTTTGGATTGTGATTTCTTCTTTTCAGACTTTTAACTCCTAGACAATCCTTAATGCACATTTATTTAACTCATTTTCCTTATCCTATTGCTCCTTTGCCACTCTGTGTTTCTTTTGACTATTTGCCTATTTGTTTTCCTGTTTTTATATATCCTAGTTTTCTGTCTTTCAGGATGTTTGCTAGCCAAAGAAAAGGAAAAGCAAAGGCTACTACTGGCAAACGTAAAAGAGGAGAATCCGCTATGTCCATCATGGATATCATGCACGATGACTCCTGGCGGGAGAAAAATTTTACCCCGTAGGAGAAGGCCGACCAACTACTCCTGCTACTGATCCAGTAAAGTTTGCAAACCGATAATGTGAGCTGAAGTATCCAGTGTTTGCAACCTCCAGGAACCTGTACCTGGAGAGGACTCTGAAGATCCCAGAAGAACTCCAGCAATACACCTCTGATCAGATCAAACAAAGAGGCTGGTTCTTCCTGGAAAGAAACCTGACTGAGGTCAATGCATCTTGGGTAAGGGTATTCTACTGCAATTACTTCAAGACTTCCCTAGATGCAGTGAACCTAAGAGGGAAGCAGATTCTGGTCACTGAAGAGGCCATTGAAGATGTTCTGAAGCTTCTACCTAAATCTGATCAGCTGGATGGTTATCAAAAAGCTGAGGAAGATATGCGCTTCATAAAGTTTGATTGGGATGCAGTCAAGGCCAGGATAACCCTTGACCCGACCGTTCCTTGGATTATGGGTCAGAACACTACCATGCCAAATGGGAATCAAGCAGATTTACTTGAATGATGAGGCTCGGTTATGGCATCAGATACTTAGCAACTTTATTATGCCGAGTACTCATGAGACTGAGATACCAGCCGCTATGATCACCCTCCTATGGTGTGTGATGGAGGATAAGGACCTGTACCTGCCACGCTTTATCCGGTACTATATGGCCAGGGTCCACGTCCGAGGCACTCTTCCCTTTCCTTATCTGATTACACAGCTAGGCCGTCGAGCTGACGTGTCTTGGGAGGATGCTGATGAAAAGTCACCTGCTGTAGAATGCAAGAAGATTATCCCTCACAGTAGGAACTTTCTGGCTTTGGGCTACAGACCTCTATTCCTCACTGCTACTGATGAGACAGCCACACCATCTGCCGGCCCCTCTTCTTCCACAGCTACCCCTGCCACCACCACTGCACCTCCACCTGCCCCAGAGCCTGTCTATCATCTAGTGCACCGCCTGTTTTGACGGCTTGACCAGATGGAGCATCACAACAAGCGACACTATGAGCACCTGAAGCTGATGTACAATCTGGCGACATTCCTTCCGAGCCTGACACACCATCCGACGCATCTGAGGAGGAGGCGGATGATCACGAGGCAGAGACCCATCCACAGAGCGAGGCTGCGCAGGTAGGCACAAAGCAGGCCACATCACATCAGGAGGCTCCGCCTCAGATTCAGGCTGTAGACCCCGAGATCCCTATCCAGTCAGCACCTCCTCTGCAGCAGGCAGATCTTCAGACCGCCACCACAGAGACTCCAGCTACCTGTCCTTCCAGTGGTGACACCCCTTCACACCCTGCTTGAGTGAGCATCAGAGACGATGCTTCATTTTAAGTGTGGGGAGGTCGCCATCTCTGGCGTATTTTTTTGGTGAACCACTATAGACTCTTTCATTTTATTTTGCTATTTTTTTGTATTTTTCTCTTTATTTTTATTTTTATTCTCCCAGTACTTATACATTTCTATTTTATGTATTTTTACTCTATTTCTACATTTTGCATTTTTAGTTCATATTTTAGCCATTTAGTTTAGTTGCAATTCTAACTTATTAGTTATAGAAATTGTGGATTAATTAGTATAGTTTACCCTTTTTAGCATAAGATAGCTTAGTTTGTATTGAAAATATAAAAAGGAAGTAAACTAGGAACTTGAACATAATAGAAACAATCCACACACCTTGTGTATATAGCATTACATGTTAGTTAGTTAACAACATTTCATCAAGGAGGAACACTAGAACTTTAAAGCCATTTAAAATAAATTTACATTGAGAATAATGGGAACTTTTAATTTTACTTGCATGACATACATAACTGATATATGATTTTTTGAGTTAGAAAACACACAGCCTGTGAGTTTTGAGCTTAATTGTATGGTTACATTCAAACCATAAAATTTTATTCCTGTGTGTTCCACCCTTCTTATTTATTCTGGTGTTCTTTATTTTGTTTTAATCTATATGTCCGATTATAGAATAGAAATACATACCAAGAGAGTTATTGAGGCCATTGTTTAATTTTAGCTCACTTATCCCAAATTAGCCTACCCTTTACATCACCCTTGTTAGCCCCCTTGAGCCTTTAAATCCCCTTTTATTCTATAAATTACATTACTAGCCTTAAGCAGAAAAACAAAATAAAAAAATCCAAGTTGAATCTTTGGTTAGCTTAAGATAGGAAGTATGTATGGTTTAAGTTTGGGAAACCTATTGGGAACATGGATGATAAAAGCAAAAGGTAGAAAAGTTGAAAAGAATAAAATTGTCCAAATAAAAATTTTGGGAAGCATGCTCATGTAAAATCAAATAATTGAATTACCATGTGCATTAAAAAAATATCATTTTTCAGTGTTGGAATAAAAGGGACACAAAAGAATTCCCCAAATGTGAAATAAAGCAATGCACATGGGGTAAAAATAATAAATATTGAAACATGAGCATGTAACATCAAAAGTGGGAAAATATGGGAAATTAGGTAAAGAAGCTTTGCTTTACAAAGTATGTATGTTAGGTGAGATCTTAGACTAATTAAGGATTCACTTATTAGCTCACTTAGCCTTATACATATACCCTTACCTTTACCTTGGCCCCATTACAACCTTAACTAAAGACCTCATGATTTTGGTATGTTTATATTCTATAATTGTTGATTGGTTAGATGAAGAACAAAGTTATAGAAAGTAAGAATAAAAAGAAGAATAGAGTGATTAACCCAATAAACACTGAGTGACTAGAGAGTAAACACAAAATCCAATGAGGGTTCAATAGCTCATTAACATAATATATATATGATTCCTTGAGAATGTGAATTAATTCAACTACATGCAAGCTTTATATACAAGTGAATAAAAATTAAGAATTACATGATTCATTTAGGTAGTTGCATTTAGATTAGATTACATTGCATGACATTCCACCACTTTAATCTAACATTACTCTTGGACTTAGCATGAGGACATGCTATTGTTTAAGTGTGGGGAGGTTGATAAACCTATATTTTATGATATATTTTGTGTTTAATCTGAGTGATTTATTCAATCCTTCACCCACTTATTCATATTAATTGTATGGTTTTACTTTCCCTTCCTTATTATGTGATGTATGTGAAAAATATGTTTCCTATGCTTAAAAATAATTATTTTGATTACCCTTTATTTCCATTCGATGCCGTGATTCGTGTGTTGAGTAGTTTCAGATCTTCTAAGGCAGGAATGACTTAAAGGATGGAAAGGAAACATACAAAAATGGAAGAAAAGCACAAAACAGAGTTTTTGAAGAAACTGGCAGCCACGCGATCGCATGGGCGACGCGGCCGCATGCCAGCGCAAAAAGGCATTGACGCTGCCGCATGACTGACGCGACCGCGCGTCTCGAGCGAAACACATATGACGCGGTCGCATGACTAACGCGACCGCGTGACAAGGAAAACTCCGAATGACGTGACCGCGTTACCCATGCGGACGCGTGACAGAGGCCACACACCAGAAATTGCAGAAAATGCTCATAGCAAATTCTGAAGCCCTTTTTGGCCCAAATTCAAGTCCAGAAGGCATAGGCCAGAGGTTATGAAGTGGGAGAATGCATCCATTCAGGGAGAGTCTCCAATTAATTAGTTTTCCATGATTTAGATTTAGTTTTGAGAGGGAGATTCTCTCCTCTCATTTTAGGATTAGGATTTAGATTTAGGATTTTATTCGCTTTCAGGATTATCTCTTTATCAGGTTCAATATTCCCCTTTATTTACTTTTGCAATTTACTTTATGAATTCTTCTATGTTACAGATTACTCTATGAATTAATGTTATTTGAGGTATTTCAGTTTATTATTGATCTCTTTTATTTACATTATTGTTATTCCCATCTGAAGATATTTTTATTCCAGTACATTTACTTTTCTCCTTTTGGTCTTGGTTAAGAAATCAGTAACTCAGGAGTTATCAAACTCAAACATGATTGATAATTGTTATCTTTGTTAATTAAATTTAACTTCAATTATCCCAATCTTTTCCCTAGGAAATAAATAGGATTCGAAGATCAAACCAATTAATCCCTTGACCTTCCTTTGCTTTAGTAAAGGTTAACAAAGTGGAATTAAGATTCAATTCTCATCATCATTGATAAGGATAACTAGGATAGGACCTCTAATTTCTCATACCTTGCCAAAAGTTATTTACAATCATTTATTTATTCTACTTGCCATTTAAATTGTTTGTTCTTCATTTACTTTATTTGCTAATTAGACTATTCGCTCCTCATTCTCAAAACCCCAATTTACAATCTCCATAACCAATAATAAGAACATACTTCCCTGCAGTTCCTTGAGAAGATGACCCGAGGTTTAAATACTCGGTTATCAATTTTAAAGGGGTTTGTTACTTGTGACAACCAAAACGTTTGTAAGAAAGGTTGATTGCTTGGTTTAGTAATTATACTTGCAACAAGAGTTTACTATAACCTCTAAACCATCAATCTTCAGTTTCTTTCAACGACCATGACAACGACCATGATTCAGATATAGAGGACAGAACGCCGCACAAAAATGCGGACGCTACACCAAAAAGATACTCCAGAATCTAACAGAGACAAAAACTCATCACATCCGAGAGTAATAGAAGCGCTTCAAGATCGCCTAAAGTAACTTGAAAAAGAAAGCCAGAATCAACGAGAAGTTGGCAAGGATCTACAAAGAGAGGTAAGGCGACGTCGAGAGCTAGAAGATAAAATCCTACAACTCGAAATCGATCTCAAAGCAAAGGCTACCCGGACCACCCCTGAGGACAATTCACGCAAAGAACAAGATCCATTCACTAGGGACATCATGAAAACTAAAATTCCTAAGGACTTCAAACTCTCGGATATGACTCTGTATGATGGCACTACTGATCCCAACCATCACCTCAGCAACTTCAGAAGCAGAATGTACCTCACCGACGCCTCGGACGCTGTTCGCTGCAAAGCTTTTCCAACGATCCTCACGAAGACAGCAATTAGATGGTTCGACAACTTACCTCCTAAGTCCATCTCAAGCTTTGACGACCTAGCCAAAAAATTTCTGGCCAGATTCTCCATCCAAAAAGACAAGGCCAAGCACGCCCCCAGTCTACTAGGAATCAGGCAAGGAGATCGGGAAAGTCTTCGCAACTACATGGAGAGATTCAATAAATCATGCTTAGACATACAAAGCTTGCCAACAGAGGCCGCCATCATGGGCCTCATCAATGGCCTATGAGAGGGACTTTTTAGCCAATCTATATCGAAGAAATATCCCACATGTTTGGATGAGGTGCAGGAGCGAGCGGAAAAATATATCAACATGGAAGAAAACTCTCGGTTGGGAGAAACCTCAAAATCCGGATTCTCCTACCGAGACAAAGATAAAGAATCCAAAAAGAAGGAATATCGACAAGGGGAGAAAATTAAAAAATATCATAATTACACCCCTCTTAGGGTATCCCTGGTAGATGTCTACAAAGAAGTCTGCCATACGAAAAAGATACCCCCAGCTCGACCACTCAAAGGCAAAAGAGGAGGAGGAAATCGGAATGAATACTGTGAATATCACCGAGTCCGAGGGCATTCCACTAATGAATTCTTTGACTTAAAAAACATCATAGAAAAATTAGTAAGAGAAGGAAAACAAGATCGGTTTCTGGCCACCCGAGATGATGATCAAAGAAAGAGAAGAAGGGATGAAGATGTCGGACGAATCGAGCGATCACCTCGTACGCCAGAAAGACATGTCCATATGATACACGGAGGATTTGCAGGAGGAGGAATCTCCAAATCATCCCGCAAAAGATATCTCAAAGAAGTATATCATGTCGAAGGAAAGGAGGAAGCTCCCGACATCCCTGCAATCACATTCACCAAAGAAGATGCATCCGGTATCATCTCAGGACACGACGACCCCATGGTTATCACTATCATACTGGCAAACGCCAATCTCCACCGCACATTAATAGACCAAGGGAGCTCCGCCGACATCTTATTCAAAACTGCCTTCGACAAGCTCGGCTTAGAAGAAAAGGAGCTCAGAGCATACCCGAACAACCTGTTCGGACTGGGAGATACCCCAGTACAACCACTGGGATACGTGTCACTACATACAACCTTCAGAAAAGGGAACCAATCCAGAACACTCAAGATAGACTACATCGTGGTCGACGTGAGTTCAGCCTACAACGCCCTAATAGGTCGGACAACACTAAATCAAAAGACGGCACGCCGCTGTTATAACGAAGGTCTAAACCTCAGAGGCAGAGGAGAAGAGTTCCATACAATTGAGCTTGGTGGAATTCAAAAACATGAAGAACTCCGTCCGCAGCCCGAGGGTGAAGTAGAGAAAGTTCAGATCGGAGACACCTCGGACAAAATAACTAATATTGGCACGATCCTGACGGGAGATGTAAAAGAATTACTAGTACAGTTTTTACGAGATAATGTCGATCTCTTCGCATGGAAAGCTGCAGACATGCCAGGCATAGACCCCAAGCTAATGTGTCACAAGTTGGCGGTCTATCCAGGATTTCAGCCGGTACAGCAAAGACGAAGAAAACTTGGGCCAGAACGATCCCAAGCTGTGGAAGAACAGATACAAGCACTACTAGAGGCAGGATTCATAAGAGAAGTCAAGTACCCGCTATGGCTAGCTAACGTCGTCTTGGTGAAAAAATTAAATGGGAAATGGCGAATATTCACCGACTACACCGATCTCAACAAAGCCTGCCCAAAAGATCCTTACCCATTCCCAAGTATCTACGCTCTGGTAGATGCTTCATCCAGATATAGATGCCTCTCATTTATGGATGGATACTCAGGATACAACCAAATCCCCATGTATCCACCAGATCAAGAAAAGACCTCATTTTTTACGCCAAAAGCAAATTACTGCTACATTGTAATGCCTTTCTGTGTCAAGAATGCGGGAGCTACGTATCAAAGACTAATGAATAAAGTCTTTTCAGACCATATCAAAAAAATCATGGAAGTCTCGTGGACGACATGTTAATAAAGACACAAAGCGAAGAGACATTACTGTCCGACCTGGCTCAAGTATTCGACACTATAAGGAAGTATGACATGCGACTCAATCCCGCAAAATGCACCTTTGCAGTAGAAGCGGGCAAATTCTTAGGTTTCATGCTCACACAAAGAGGAATTGAAGCAAACCCGGACAAATGCCGGGCCATACTCGATATGAAGAGCCCAACTTGTGTCAGAGAGGTACAACAACTCAACGGGAGATTAGCAGCCTTATCCAGATTCTTAGCGGGATTAGCGATAAGATCTCTCCCCTTCTATGCCACTTTAAGGAAAGGGAAGAAGTTCGAATGGACAATGGAATGCGAGCAAGCCTTCCAGGATTTCAAAAATTTCCTGGGACGACCACCTATCCTAACTTGACCACGAGAGGAAGAACCACTCGTATTATACCTTGCGGTAGGAAGTCAGGCAGTAGCCTTAGCGCTGATTCGAGAGGATGACAAAGAGCAACAATCTGTATACTTCATTAGTAAAGCGCTGCAGGGATCCGAGCTGAACTACCAAAAAATAGAAAACTTCGCCTACACTCTCATACTGACATCTCGACGACTTTGCCCGTACTTCTAGGCTCACACCATTAAGGTTCGGACCGACTAGCCCATAAAATGAATACTGCAGAAAACAGATCTAGCAAGCAAAATTTTACAATGGGCAGTCGAGTTATCCGAGTTCGACCTCCAATATGAAGCTCGGATAGCCATCAAATCACAATACTTGGCCGACTTTATTACAGAATTCACAGATACCCTGAAAATCCCCACAGAATGGAATCTCTACGTGGACGGGTCTTCAAATAAGACTGGAAGCGGCGCAGGTGTGATAATAGAAAGCAACCAAGGAACCCAAGTTGAGCTTTCCCTCAAATTTGGGTTCCCGGCCTCAAACAACCAGGTGGAATACGAAGCGTTACTAGCTGGTTTGAAGCTGGCTAAGGAGGTTGGAGCTAAAAAACTCAACATCTTCAGCGATTCACAAGTAGTCACCTCACAAATAACAGGGAGTTAGCAAGCCAAAGATCCCACCATGAAAAATTATTTGGATAAAACCAAGGAACAGCTCGGACAACTCGGCAAATATAAGATCTGCCACATACCCCGCGAACAAAATGCCCGACCTGATGCACTCTCAAAACTAGCCAGCACCAAACTAGGGGGCAACAATAGAAGCCTCATCCAGGATATGTTGCAGAATCCATCAATCTCGGAAGAGGAAAAAGTCCTAGCCATAACAAGTCAGGATCAAGGATGGATGACCCCCATAATTAATTACCTCAAAAACAGAAACACTCCCCACAAATGAGAAGGAGGCAAAGAGGTTAAAACGGGAGGCTCAGTACTACACCATCATAAACAACACCCTATATAAAAGAGGGATTTCAATACCACTACTAAAATGTGTGCCGACCTCCAACACAAGGGAAGTTTTAGAGGAAGTACACAGTGGCATTTGTGGTAATCATCTCGGAGCACAAGCTCTCACAAAAAATTACTCCCGGGCGAGATTTTATTGGCCGACTCTACAAAAGGAAGCTACATAGTTTGTAAGGACACGCCCACCATGCCAGAAACATGCCAACTTTCACATCGCCCTGCCAGAAGAGCTCATCAGCGTAACATCGCCTTGGCCATTTGCAAAATGGGGACTCGATCTTCTCGGACCCTTTCCCCAGTGATCGGGACAAGTTAAATTCCTCATAGTCGGGGTAGACTATTTCACAAAGTGGATCGAGGCAGAGCCCCTAGCCAACGCCACTGCTCAAAGGAGCTGGAAATTCCTATATAGGAATATTGTCACAAGGTTTGGGGTTTCATACTCCATCACTACAGATAATGGCACCCAATTCACAGACGCGGGCTTCAGAAAGTTAGTAGCCAACTTGAACATAAAGCACTAGTTCATTTCCGTTGAACATCCCCAAGCCAATGGGCAAGCCAAAGTTGCCAACAAAGTGATATTGGCTGGGTTGAAACGGAGACTGCAAGATGCGAAGGGAGCTTGGGCTGAAGACTTCCACAGGTCCTATGGGCATATCGAACTACGCCACATTCTACCACAAACGAATCACCGTTTCGATTAGCGTACGGAGTGGAGGCAATGATCCCAGTAGAGGTCGAGGAAGGGTCGCCTAGAGTAGTCCACTACAATGAAGAAGCCAACTCTCAACTTCAAAGAGAAGAGCTCGACCTACTTCTGGAAATCCAAGAAAGAGCTTTGATCAGGAAAGAAGCGCTAAAGCGCCGAATGGCTTCAAGATATAATCAAAAGGTAGTGCCAAGAGGTTTCGCGGAGAATGATCTCATGCTAATCCGAAATGATATTAGAACAACTCGACCCGGAGAAGGAAAGTTGGCAGCAAACTGGAAAGGACCCTACCGAGTCATAGAAGTACTTGGAAAGGGCTACTACAGACTGTCCGAACTCGATGGACGAGAGCTTCCCAGATCGTGGCACGCCTGCAACCTAAGAAGGTACTATAGCTAGAGAAGGTAAATCTCATCATAGGATGCACTCTTTTTCCTGAAAAGGTTTTTTAATGAGGCACCAAGTTGAGATCCAGAAATTATCCGACTTAAAAGGATGAAAAACAGATAGTCTACAAATTCTCCAGACGCATTAATCTGAAGCATTCATCGTCCGATTATAAAGCAACAGATCGGCAGAAAGTGAAAAACAGATTCACTGCACGATCACGATAAAAGACCAATAAAGATGAAAACGCAATTCATCTAAAGGTCGACCAAAGAAAGATAGAAACCACCTTCTACAAATCGGCAAAGATGAACACAGAATAATGCAAGAAGTTATCGAAAGTAATCCGAAAAAAGAACCTGATGAGGTCTTATGGATTGCTAAATAATAACTTAAAGACTGGCCGACATTGAGAAGTCGGACCAAGTCAACCCAAGTTATCAGCAAATCCCTGGAAAGAGGTCTGGCCAACCCTATAAAAGAGAAATTGCTATAACTTAGAAGAGACCGACGTGACGAAGTCGGTCTCCTACAAAAAATAAGTTATAAAAGTAATCTCTGAAAGAGACCTGACAAAGGTCCAAGAAAGAGGATTACAAAAAATAACTTAGAAGAGGACGATGATAAACCACTATTTTATGGTTTATATTTTGTTTAATTGTGTGGTTTAATCATGATCCTTACCCACTTATTCATTAAATTAGCATGCAATTATAATTCCTTCTTGAATCTATTACATGTTTGAAAACTGCTTCCTAGAGACTTTAATTATGTATTTTTAATTCTCCTTTATTCCATTCGATGCCGTGATCTGTGTGTTGAGTGTTTCGGACTTTACAGGGCATGAATGAATTGGAGATTGGTAAGGAAGCTGGCAGAAATGGAAGGAACACAAGAATTTGAGGAGATAACCAGCGAGAAGTGACGTGGGTCGCATGGCTCACGCGACCGTGCGAAGGAGAGCAAATCGCAGTGACACGGCCGTATGGCTCACGTGGCCGCGCGGATTGGAAAAAATAAAGCGACGCGGTAGCATGGACGACGCGAACGCGTGGCAAGGAAAAGCGCGAATGACGCGTCCGCATGGGTGACGCGATCGCGTGACATGTGCGATCTGCATAATCTGCAGAACTCGCTGGGGGCGATTTTGGACCTTATTTCGACCTAGTTTTCGGCCCGGAACAGCAGACTAGAGCCAGAGAACATGCAGAAACAAACACAACATTCATTCTACACAGTTTTTTAGTTTTAGATCTAGTTTTACTCCTCCTCTAGGTTTTTTTTCTCTTTAGTTTTTAGGATTTAATTTTCAATTGGTCTTAGCATTGGAACATTGAGAAGAGTTATTACCTCATCAAGACTTCGTCATTCTAGTTCGTTCTCTTAACTTGGTTTTATTCTTCCATGTTCTTTGCTTTGTTCAATTTTTTCATTTGAATACTTTTATGATTATTTAATACAAAGGTTATTTCTTTTATTTTAATTCATTTTAATTTCCAATAATCATGTCTTCTTTTAATTCCCTTTCATGTGTTATGAATTTATTATTTACAATGAGCGAGTAGTTCCCTCACTTGATGGGGAGTTGATTGAAAGGAACTCTTGAGTTGGAAGGATTGAAAGAAAATTTATAATTGGGTTAACTGTTGGATTGCTATCTAGCCACTAACACCAATCCCTTTGAACTAAGTGGGTTGCAACTCGTGAACAGATCTAGCATTCCAACTCGTTTGACTTTCCTTTACCTAGCAAAGGATAACTAAACAGAACAACCATTAATTATCAATTAATCTTGAAATCATTCCATCAATAATAGAGATTCCAACTAATCAACTCCCAGTCAAGGCTTTTACTCATGTTATTCAATTTTCTCAATTTAATTTTCCATCTACTTAACTCAATTTCTTTGGAAATATCTGATTAATAAAATAGCACACTTTTCTGCAACTCGTTGGGAGACGACCTGGGACTCAAACTCCCAGTAATTTTTAATTTAAATTCTCTGTGACATATTTCTAAATTGATAGACAGATTTTCAGTGAGTTAAGAACTATGCTTACAACGTAACTATTTTAATAATTTTTAGTTCACCAACTTCTGTGCTCCGTCAATTTTTGGCGCCATTGCCGGGGAGTTGCAATAGAGTGCTAACGTTATTAATTAGAATTTATTTATTTGCATTTTATTTTATTGCTTTTACTATGAGCTGCATGTTTCTTTCGTCAAATGACGCGTTCACTACCTGACCCCAACTTGCCAATATTCGATCCTTAAATTGAAAGGACTATTTCACGAATAAGGCGAGCTAAGCGTCGGTTAGTCCTCTCTGAGGATGAATCTGAAACGTCAGTTGAGGAAGAAACCAGCCCCCGTTCTACTAATTCGGTTGTTTTACGTTCAGGAAACATGGCAGCTATGAGAGTTACCATCCAGGAGGAAGGAGCTCCTGATTTTACGATGCAACCGTTTCAAGCGCATCATCCAGCGGTAGCTACAGATTTTGAAATAAAGACTGCACTGCTAAATTATTTGATGCCCAAGTTTCATGGCTTACCTGCTCAAGAGCCCATCAAGCACTTGAGAGATTTCCAAGCAGCCTGTTCTACTGTCAGGCGTGATGGTACTGATGAAACTTCAATTTTGCTGAAAGCTTTCCCGTTTTCTCTTGAGGGAAAGGCAAGAGAGTGGTACTACACTCAACCTCTAGCAAATGTATCCAACTGGGATACACTCAGAAAGGAGTTTTTGGAGAAATTCTTTCCATCTGAAGTTACTGATAAACTGAGGAAGGATATTTCCACAATTGTTCAGGATGACAGTGAGTCTCTCTTTGAATACTGGGAGCGCTTCAATAATCTTCTAGAAGCATGCCCCCACATTAGGATTGATAAGATGGTGTTACTCAGCTATATCACACAGGATATGAGGCCCCAAGATAAGACCACATTGGAAAGTGCCAGCAATGGGTCTATGAAGAAGTACAAGACCACTGATGAAGCATGGCAATTGATCAGTGATTTAGCTGAATCTACTAGGAACCACAGGCAAAAGCAAGGCCGTTCAAAAACCGTTGCAGAAGTATCCTCTAACAGAGAGACTGCGGCTCTAGCTCAGAGTATATGTGAGATGACCAACTTGCTGAAGCAAATGCAATTGAATCAACAACAAGCTCAGCAAGGTCAACCTCCTCCACCACAGCAAAACCAACAACTAGTCCCACAGAGAGTTTGCGGAATCTGTGCTAATTATAGCCATTATACTGATGAATGCCCGCAGCTCCAACAAGAAGACAACATGGTGGCATCCACTTATAACTTCTATGACCGCCCCAACCAAGGGTACAATCAAAGTGGAAACAATAACCATGGATGGCAGGACAATTCTAACCAGAATTGGAGGGACAACAATAACAGAGGAAGCAGAGATAATCAGGGAAATCAGAGGTGGAATAATAACAACAACAGGCAGCAGAATCAACCTTACAAAGCACCTCACCTGAGGCAAAACCAAGGATCACAGCACAATCAACAGCAGACCTCTCAATTCACTCATTCTTCTTCATCTCCTAATGAAGAGTTACTACAATCTTTTGAGTGAAGACAGCAGACCATGGAAAATAACATCATGAATAGTATTAATGCCAGTCTGACCTCTACTTTGCAAGCTCTTGTCTCACAGATTGGAGCAACGCAAAATTCCAGTAACCAACCTTCAAGCTCCACTGGAATCCCCTCTCAACCATTACCCAATCCAAAGGGAGGCATTAAAGCCATCACCCTAAGGTCCGGAACCACACTGCAGGAGAGGAACCAGGAGGAACCAAGCCCACCAGAACACGCCTCAGCTGAAGAGGTGGTAGAAATAGAAGATGTTGAGGAGGAAGAGGACATACAGGACATAGCTGAAGAAGAAATAGCTCAACCGCAAAAGGAAGCACCAAAAGGCGCAGACACTACAGAAAACACTACTCCTATTCCATTTCCATAACTTGCAAGGAAGCCCAGGAAGCAGCTGGAACCCGATCCTAAAATGGTAGAAATATTCAAAAAGGTCGAGGTAACTGTTCCTCTTTTTGATGTTATTCAGCAAGTACCAAAATATGCAAAGTTTCTAAAAGATTTGTGTATTCATAAAGACAAAATTAATGAATTAGAAACTATTCCCTTAGGTAGTTCCATATCTGCTTTAATGGGAGGATTACCTGAAAAATGTAGTGATCCAGGTCCTTGTATAGTTAGCTGTACTATTGGTGGTGTAGTAATTTATGATTGCATGTGTGATTTAGGAGTATGTGTTAGTATAATGCCTTTGTCTATATATGATATTTTGAGGCTCCCTCCCTTAAAAAGGTCGGCAGCTCGTTTTGTGTTAGCAGATAAAAGCATTATTACAGTGGCTGGAGTTGCTGAAGATGTTTTGGTGAACATTAAAGGGCTTACATTTCCCACTGATTTTTATATCTTGGAGATGCCCCATAATGATTCAGATAAGCCATCATCAATCCTACTTGGAAGACCATTCCTGAAGACATCAAAATTCAAATTGGATGCTTTTTCAGGAACATACTCCTTTGAAATAGATGGCCGCATAGTAATCTGCAATCTGAATGGAGTCATTGACAACCCTCCAGAAGATCGCTCTATCTTCCAATGTGATGTCATAGATGAAAGTGTAGCTGAAGTTCACAAGGAAGAGTTAGAAGAGAGGCACACTGGACAAGGTCCAAGTGTGGGGACCCTCTTAACTGACAATGAGGGCACTTCGCCATTTTCACAAGCCCCAGATAATCCAGAGCCTACCCATGATCGACAGTGAATGGGTAAGCCTAGTACATGTGGTGCCCAAGAAGTCTGGAGTCACTACAGTGAAGAATGAGCATGGAGAGCTCATAGCAACTAGAGTTCAGAATGCTTGGAGAGTCTGCATTGATTACAGGCGTCTTAACCAAGCAACCCGTAAGGATCACTATCCACTTCCATTCATTGATCAAATGCTGGCTCGCCTGTCAGGTAAATCACATTATTGCTTTTTAGATGGTTACACAGGTTATTTCCAGATTCATATAGCTCCTGAGGATCAGGAAAAGACCACTTTTACATGTCCTTTTGGGACGTATGCTTACAAGAGAATGCCCTTTGGCTTGTGCAATGCATCAGCTACTTTCCAAAGGTGCATGATGAGTCTTTTCTCTGACCTTATTGAGGATTGTATGGAAGTTTTTATGGACGATTTTAGCGTTTATGGTGATTCTTTTAGCCTTTGCTTAGATGGATTATCTAGAGTGTTAGATAGATGTGTTAATATAAACCTTGTATTGAATTTTGAAAAATGTCACTTTATGGTAAAACAAGGGATTGTATTGAGACATGTGGTATCTAATAATGGCATTTCTGTAGACCCAGCAAAGGTGAATGTTATTTCTAATTTACCTTACCCCTCTTCTGTGAGGGAAGTTCGTTCGTTCCTTGGCCATGCAGGTTTTTACAGGAGATTTTATTAAGGACTTTAGTAAGGTAGCACTTCCCTTATCCAGATTACTGCAGAAGGATATTGAGTTCGAGTTCAGTAAGGATTGCAAACAAGCGTTTGATAAGCTGAAGACTGCTCTGACTCAAGCTCCGATTGTGAGAGGACCAGACTGGAGCCAGCCGTTTGAAATCATGTGCGATGCTTCCAACCATGCAGTAGGAGCAGCGCTGGCTCAGCGTGAAGGTAAGGATCCTTTTGTTATTGCTTATGCGTCTAAGACTTTAGACACTGCCCAGTCCAATTATACTACTACTAAGAAAGAGCTTCTTGCTATTGTTTTTGCTCTGGATAAATTCCGAGCTTATTTACTTGGTACTAGAGTAGTAGTGTATTCGTACCATACAGCTTTAAAGTACCTACTAGCTAAAAAGGAGTCCAAACCAAGACTTATACGTTGGATACTGCTGTTACAAGAATTTGATTTAGAAATAAAGGATAGGAGTGGTAATCAGAATTTAGTGGCAGACCACCTGAGTCGCCTTGAGCATATTAAGGATGATTCTATTCCTATAGATGATAATTTTCCTTTTGATAACCTGCAAGAAGTATCTGAGGTAGTCCTTTGGTATGCACCTGTAGCTAATTATTTAGTTAGCCGCACATTTCCTCCAAATTTTTCTAAGCATCAAAGAGACAAGCTGAAAAGTGATTTTAAATATTATATATGGGATGACCCGTATTTATGGAGATGTGACGGTGACCAAGTAATTAGACGTTGTGTGCCTCAATCAGAATTCCAGTCCATTTTAGAGGCCTGTCACTCATCTGAGAGTGGAGGACATTTTGATCCTCAAAGAACAGCTAGAAAGATCTTAGACTGTGGATTCTGGTGGCCTACTCTTTTTAGAGACGCTGCAGAGTTTTGTAAATCTTGTCTCCTATGCCAGAAATTTGGTAATATATCCAGGAGGGATGAGATGCCTCAACAAATTATGCTTTTCTGTGAAATTTTTGATGTTTGGGGCATTGACTTCATGAGTCCATTTCCAAATTCTAATGGATATTTTTATATATTGTTAGTTGTGGATTATGTTTCCAAATGGGTGGAAGCAATTCCTACCTATACTGATGATGCTAACACTGTTGTTTTCTTTGTGAGAAACCATATTATATGTCGCTTCGGATTACCACGAGCAATCGTGAGCGATCAAGGCACCCATTTTTGTAACAGGAGACTAATAGGATTAATGAAGAAACATGGGATAATTCATAAAGTTGCAACAGCTTACCATCCCCAAACTAATGGGCAAGTTGAGGTGTCAAACAGAGAAATTAAGCGTATCTTACAAAAGATAGTAAAGCCTCATAGAAAAGACTGGAGCACCAGGCTATAAGATGCACTCTGGACATATAGAACAGCATACAAGACACCCATTGGGATGAGTCCTTTCCGCTTAGTTTATGAAAAAGCTTGTCATCTCCCAGTTGAAGTAGAGCACAGAGCCTTTTGGGCAGTTAAGGAGTGCAACATGGGAATTGAGAAAGCCGGAGCTGAAAGGAAGTTGCAACTGCAGGAACTGGAGAGCCTTCGCCTAGAAGCTTATGAGAACTCAAGAATATACAAGGAGAAGATGAAGGCTGTACATGATCAGCACATCAAGAAGAAAGAGTTCCAACCTGGGGATTTCGTCCTCCTTTACAAATCTCGACTAAGGCTCATGCCAGGTAAGTTGAGATCACGATGGGAAGGTCCATACAGAGTAGAGAAGGTCAAACCGTACGGAGTTTATCACCTAAGCCATCCTTCAAGCTCTGAACTTATTAAAGTTAATGGACAATGCCTGAAGCTATACCATGGCGAGAAGATGCAGAGAAACAAGGAGCTTGAGATCTTCCTCTTGGAAGATCCCCACATAGCAGAAGATTGAGCTAGTGAAGCGTCCAACTTACGGACGTTAAAGCAAAATGCTAGGTGGGAGACAACCCACCATGGTATGATCGTTCTTTTCTTTATTTTTAGTTTTTCCTATTCAATAACTCTTCTCTTTATTAGTACTTTTGTGCATCTGCATTTACATGTTTCTATTTTTCATAAAAAAAAAAATTTCGCTACGCGACGCGTCCGCGTCGCAAGGAGAGTAAAGAAAAATAAAAATAAACAGAGAATCACGCTGGAGCGTGGCTGGAGGCATGCCAATGGCACCAATCGACCCACGCGACCGAGTCCGCGTCTCATGGGGATAATGGCCTCCCACACGACCGCGTTCCCCACGCGGCCGCGTGCTCTGAGTTTTCGACGTAAAAAGGGTGCACAATGAAATATTGTGCGAGAGTGGTGCTGGAAGCACAATCCTTATCACGCGACCGCGTCGCCGACGCGGCCACGTCATCCATTTTCTGAAGCACACTCACGCGATCGCGTGACCCACGCGATCGCGCCACTCCAATTTTGGCAAATAAATTAATTTGAACAGAGAGTTGTGCTGGCGCGAGGCTGCACTCGCGCCAGAAGCATAACATGGGTCACGCGACCGTGTGACCGACGCGATCGCGTCACCATACTTGAAGCGCATCCACGCGAACGCGTGCCCCACGCGGCCACGTCACATGTGCGGCACAGCTCAACCTAAAGTTGCCACATATCTTATCTTTCTCTCCTCCAAATCCTAATTTTTCTTTTCCCTCCTTATTTCTTCCTTTTCCCTTCTTCCTTCTATCTCACCTATCACTCTTTCTCTCTCACCTCCATTCCCAAGGTTCTATTTTCTTCTTCCTTCTTTTCTTTTCTATCATTATTTGTATTTTATACGTTATTTTCTTTTTTTCTTTTCTTCTTCTTTTCATTATTCGTATTTTCTTTCTTCTTCTTTTCCTTTTTACATGCTGTTAGAAATTTATTTGAGTCATTTTTCCTCATTATATGCTTTTGGATATTTGCAAATTATTTGGCAATTATATATTATTTTCTTTAAAGAGTTGCTTGCATGTTAACTTTAATACTTTCTTTACCTTATTCACCATGTATGCTATGTGTTTGTGAAAAAGCCCCTATGGCATTAGGCACTTCTCTCTTATACTCTCTACTATTTAATGCTTGCTTTTTCATAAATTCTCTTTACTATTGTATTAATTGAATTTAATTGTCAATACAAACATGGTAATTTATTACAAGTAATGCTTGGTCTATGCTACACATGCCCTTTTCCGGCATGCCAATAAACACCTTGCATCCACTTATCTTTCGATGCACTGGCTATTTTTCATTGCTGGCTTTTCACATGTACTCGAGAGCATGTGTTAATATCAATTACATCCTAATATGCATCCATCACCACTCTTCCGTTCTCTTCCTTGCTATATATCTATTTGAATTTAATTTACTTTCTCCTCCCTTTTTCAGGATGGCCACCAAGAAAGGAAGGGAGAAAGCAACTCCTAAACCCCCAGCAAGAAGAGGAACTAAAAGAGCATTAGTGGCAGAGCCGTCTTCAACCGCAGTCAAGCCCTCAACAAAAAGAGCTAAGAGGATAATAAAGGTTGATGAAAAGGAGAAAGTCTTTCCAGCAAAGGACACTGCGCGATTTTCCAATCGCTACTGTGAGCAGATGTTCCCTATCCTGGCAGAAAGGAACTATAACAATGAATACCTTCTTATCCTCCCGTCCAATATTGCTACCTTTGTTGAGTCGCAAATTGAACGAAGACAATGGGATTTCCTACGGAGACAGCCAAGGCAGGTCAATCTTTCTTGGGTAGTTGAGTTCTACTCTAACTTCTACATGCCAACCCTGCAATCTGTTTATGTCCGGCAGAAGCAAGTCCCCATTACAGAAGAGGCCATTTAGCAAGCTCTGAGTCTTCCCCCTATTCTAGAAGGAATGGACGCCTTCCAAGAAGCCGCACTTAAGCGCCAGAGGTACCAATTTGACTGGGACTCCGTTCTCGGAGTTATCGCCTTACCTGGCAGCCATTGGATCTACGGATACCACCGTACCCGCCCTAAGGAAATCTTGGCTTCGGCACTTACCTTAGAGGCTCGCGTATGGGCATAGATCATGTCCCATTACGTCTTCCCGAGCACTCATGAGTCCTCCTTCACTGCGGACATGGTGTTCTACTCTGGTGCATCCTTACAGACCAACCTCTGAATCTCTCAAGACATATCCGGAATGCTATGGGACACGTACAAATTGCGGGCAACTTACCTTTCCCCGCCTTGGTCTCAGATCTTGTCTCAACAGCCGGAGTCTCCTACAGGGCTGGGGACACCAAAGTCGTGCTTCCACGGGATGATCAGTATGTCCCTAACAGGAAATACCTTAGACTTCCAGCAGCCACTACAAGTCTTCCTACTGCTCTAGTTGACAATAATCCTTCTTCAATACCACAAGAACCTACAACTGATGAATTGCTCCAGCAGATAATCAAAAAGTTGGATCGACAAAAACACAAAGCTAAGTTGAGAGAGCGCCGTAACAACCGAAGATTCAAACACCTCAGGGAGCTACTTAGAGGAGATTGCAGAGACTCAGACACCCCGGAATCCACTTCTTTTACCAGCACAGGGAGCCATGATGGTCTCGATTATGGAGATACTGCTACCAGCCCACCCCTGTTCCTGACAGATGGCACCGCGAACGGTGCAAAGACTTAAGTGTGGGGAGGTCGGTCAGTACTTGACTTCCGAAGGTAATTTCTCTTCTCTAGCACCAATAATTAGGATATTTTAGTTAGATTTTCTTTCCTTTATAGAATAGAATAAATTGCATAGGTTAGGATAGTTGCATGCATGTTCTACTTGATTGAAAAGACAATAAGTTTCTTCTAAGACTCTATCTTTGGAACAAAATTTCACTAATTTTTCAAAATTTGTATGATAAATTTGCTTGAGTTGTATTTGGAACATGATGTTTGAGCTAAAGAACACACAACCTGTGAAAGATTTGAGCCTTTATATATGGTTACATTATTTAACCATAATTATTTCATTCTTGTGTGTTTACTTCTCTATGATTGTAATCTATATTTTGTTTTATCTTATATGTCCAATATTTATTATATTTGCATGCTTGCACATGATTGAGGCCATTATTTGTTTAAACTCACTTATCCAGATTAAGCCTACCCTTTTCAATTACCTTTGTTAACCACTTTGAGCCTTTAAATCCCATTTGTTCTATATTTTACCACATTACTAACCTTAAGCTGAAAAATAATTGTATATCCCAAATTGAATCTTTGGTTAGATTAAGATAGAATTGTGTGTGCTAGTTAAGTATGGGAAATTGTGGGAACAAAAGTTGTTAAGGGAATGTGTCATGAGAATTTAATGGGAATTTGGATACCTACTTGTTCATACCCTGGGTCGAGACATCCGACCTGGGATGATTGACGACAAAGCGACCGACCTCTTCAGGTCAAGCAGACCAACTTCTTCTTAAAGAACTCGGCCAAATTGACAGGAAAGCCCATAAAGGGCCCAAGTAGAGGAACACGATCCAAATCCAAAGGCCGTCCAAGCCTATAGAGATAAGGGCAGTTCCCTTGAAGATAAGCTGACCTCAACTCAAAGATAAGATAAGATAACTAACTTATCTTATCTAGAAAGGTTACTCTACAACTACTATAAATACACTGGAGCACCCAGGTATAACTCATACTCTGATTCTACATAAAACTTGCTTAATACCCGTGCTAACTTAAGCATCAGAATCTTTTGCAGGTACCCCCCACCCTCCGGTGACGAAGGATCAGCAGTGCAGCAAGTCCAGCAAGTCGGACACCACAGCTCCGGCTGCCACCGACCAGCTGGACACGACATCTCCGACCAGTACGGAAGATCTCGTCCGAGATCGACCTCCAGTTTCAGGTAACCCTCGGAACACTACTCATGTAAAACTATAAGAATTAAAAATCTATGTGCATTGATAAGCTATATTTATTTTTAATGTCAAAAAAAATTTATATATATAATAAGGGGATAAAATTACCCCAATGATGAATTAAGAATTCAAAAGATCAATGCACATATGATAAAATCAAAATAAAAAGTTGATACATGAGTATGGATTGGAAAAGGGAATTCTGGGTAGCTAGGTATGAATTATGAGATTAAAAATATACAAGTTGGGTTGGAGTTTGGGTTAATTGAAGATTCAATTTATCAGCTCACTTAACCAAATGTATATCCAAATCCTCACCTTGGCCCCATTACAACCTTGAAAAGACCTCATGATGTTTGCATTGGTATATTAACTGTTGTTGATTGGTTTGGAGAAGAACAAAAGTTAGAGAGCATGATTAGAGAAGGATAGAGTGATTACCCTTTACACTAGAGATTAGAGCGTACATACATTATCAGTGAGGGTTCAATGCTTGAATTTCCATGTTCCCTGCTTTCATAGGCTATCCTCTTGCATTTTTATCTGTTTTACTGTATAATGATAGAATTAGTGGAATTCAATTTGTAATTGTTTTGAAGAGCTTATTTACTTTTGATCAAGTGGACAAGAATCATATAGTTACATTTATTTATATATATATATAGGATTGCATTGCATTTCATGAGTTTCTACATGATTCATACTTATCTACTTCATCTCCTTCAATTAAGCATGAGGACATGCTAATGTTTAAGTGTGGGGAGATTGATAAACCACTATTTTATGGTTTATATTGTGTTTAATTGTGTGGTTTTATCATGATCCTTACCCACTTATTCATTAAATTAGCATGCAATTATAATTCCTTCCTGAATCTATTACATGTTTGAAAACTGCTTCCTAGAGACTTTAATTATGTATTTTTAATTCTTCTTTATTCCATTCGATGCCGTGATCTGTGTGTTGAGTGTTTCGGACTTTACAGGGCATGAATGAATTGGAGATTGGAAAGGAAGCTGGCAGAAATGGAAGGAACACAAGAATTTGAGGAGATAACCAGCGAGAAGTGACGCGGTCGCATGGCTCACGCGACCGCGTGAAGGAGAGCAAATCGCAATGACGCGGCCTCATGGCTCACGCGGCCGCGCGTATTGGAAAAACTGAAGCGACGCGGTAGCATGGACGACGCGAATGCGTGGCAAGGAAAAGTGCGAATGATGCGTCCGCATGGGTGACGCGATCACGTGACATGTGCGATCTGCATAATCTGCAGAACTCGCTGGGGGCGATTTTGGACCTTATTTCGACCCAATTTTCGGCCCGGAACAGCAGACTAGAGCCAGAGAACATGCAGAAACAAAACACAACATTAATTCTATACAGTTTTTCAATTTTAGATCTAGTTTTACTCCTCCTCTAGGTTTTTTTCTCTTTAGTTTTTAGGATTTAATTTTCAATTGGTCTTAGCATTGGAACATTGAGAAGAGTTATTACCTTATCAAGACTTCGTCATTCTAGTTCGTTCTCTTAACTTGGTTATATTCTTCCATATTCTTTGCTTTGTTCAATTTTGTCATTTGAATACTTTTATGATTATTTAATACAAAGGTTATTTCTTTTATTTTAATTCATTTTAATTTCCAATAATCATGTCTTCTTTTAATTCTCTTTCATGTGTTATGAATTTATTATTTACAATGAGCGAGTAGTTCTCTCACTTGATGGGGAGTTGATTGAAAGGAACTCTTGAGTTGGAAGGATTGAAAGAAAATTTATAATTGGGTTAACTGTTGGATTGCTATCTAGTCACTAACACCAATCCCTTTGACCTAAGTGGGTTGTAACTCGTGAACAGATCTAGCATTCCAACTCGTTTGACTTTCCTTTACCTAGCAAAGGATAACTAAACAGAACAACCATTAATTATCAATTAATCTTGAAATCATTCCATCAATAATAGAGATTCCAACTAATCAACTCCCAGTCAAGGCTTTTACTCATATTATTCAATTTTCTCAATTTAATTTTCCATCTACTTAACTCAATTTCTTTGGAAATATCTGATTAATAAAATAGCACACTTTTCTGCAACTCGTTGGGAGACGACCTGGGACTCAAATTCCCAGTAATTTTTAATTTAAATTCTCTGTGACATATTTCTAAATTGATAGGCAGATTTTCGGTGAGTTAAGAACTATGCTTACAACGTAACTATTTTAATAATTTTTAATTCACCAACTTCTGTGCTCCGTCAGACGACGTAAAGAAGTCGACTTCCTACAAACAAGTTATAAAAGTAATCCCTGAAAGAGAACTGACAAAGGTCCAAGAAAGAGGATTATAAAAAATAACTCAGAAGAGGACAACGTAAAGAAGTTGACCTCCTACAAACAAGTTATAAAAGTAATCCCTGAAAGAGACCTGACAAAGGTCCAAAAAAGAGGATTACAAAAAATAACTTAGAAGAGGATGACGTAAAGAAGTCGACCTCCTACAAACGAGTTATAAAAGTAATCCCTGAAAGATACCTGACAAAGGTCCAAGAAAGAGGATTACAAAAAATAACTTAGAAGAGGACGACGTAAAGAAGTCGACCTCCTACAAACAAGTTATAAAAGTAATTCTTGAAAGAGACCTGACAAAGGTCCAAGAAAGAGGATTACAAAAAATAACATGGAAGAGGACGACGTAAAGAAGTCGACCTCCTACAAACGACAAGTTATAAAAGTAATCCCTGAAAGAGACCTGACAAAGGTCCAAGAAAGAGGATTACAAAATAACTCAGAAAAGAACGACACAAAGAAGTCGGTCTCCCACAAATAAGTTATAAAAGTAGTCCCTGAAAGAGACCTGACAATGGTCCAAGAAAGAGGATTACAAAAATAACTGGAAAGCGGACCAACGTGAAGAAGCCGAGAAAGGTGTCAAGACAAGTGCAAACAAGCATAATATAAAATACAATATTATAACAAGCTTCAGGGTCAGCCCCAAAAAGCTTGAAAGCTACTTGTTTTTTTTTCAAAATCAAAAGTTGCTAAACAAACAACCAAAAGGAGTATCAACAATCAGCATAATATTCAAGACTACAAAATAAAGAGTTTAAAAGCCCACAAGTCAGGCTATCCACACAAATATCCAAGAAAATTCAGCTAAGATTAGAAGACTTCTCGGCAGCATCAGTCTGAGGTGAAGGAGGACGAGCCTGGAGAGGCACTGCATCCACTGTACCGTCGTCCCTATTCAGAATTTGACAATCGGGATCTAACTCCGGACGAACGATCCCAGCGGGAGGAGCTATAGAAGTCGACACTTTAGCAGCAGGCACAGGGGGAGACCCGACGTCATCATCATCCTGGTCGTCCGGGACAATCTTACCATCCCTTACAACGTTGTCCAAGCTGAAGAGAGTAAGGTCAACCTCAGGAGCAAGAACTTGAACCTGCTCCTTTAAATTATCATAAGCAGCATTTACGCTGTCGACAAGATGACCTTGGAGCTCGGAGTAGTCAACTCGGGCAGACTCCAACTCCTCCCTCTGATGTATTACCTCCCGATAAGATGTGACATAACTGTCCTTTTGCCTCAAAGCAGTGTCCTCGGCCAACCTCACAGAGGCCGCCAGGGCAAGAGAGCTAGCCTTCTCATTCTCCAGATCCTTCTCCAGTTTGGCTACTTTCACCTCAAGTTCCTCCTTCAAGCCCTTCATCCGATCAAACTCTTGTTTGGCCTCCTCCATGAAGGCTTTGGTGGCATGAAGAGGAAGATCTTGAGCAGTCCGATACAGGGCAGCCCCCATATACGCCATCTTGATGCTACTCCGAGTTATGAAGTCCAAATGGCGAAGGAGAGAGGCATCGTCAGTAGGGACGACACCATAAGGACCGATCTGCTGGTCAACAAACTCTACCGCATCAAAGTCAGGAGCATCAAGGTTGAAAGGCTCAATTATTTTTGTTTTTTGTTGGGAGGAGCACCAGAAGTAGCGACAGAAGTGTGTGGAGGGTCAGCCAGACGAACTCGAGGAGTGGGGATCACCTTCTTCGGCCCAGGAGAACTTGGCACGGGCGGCTTCATTGGAACTTGAGAAAATCCCTCTCCTGCCACCTTGGCCGAGATATTTTGAGCAGCAGCAGACTTCTTTGCCTTTTTGTAGGCCTTCATGGAATCATTATTTTTCGACATGTCTGAAAATACAGAATCAACCATAGTGATGAGTTACAATCCAGAAGAAGCAAAACTAAGAAACAAGTATAGAAACAAGTCGGACAGTACCCAAAGCAGTTCGAACCAAAGACGGGTCAATCAAAAACTTTTTTGTATCAAGATGGGGTGGTTTCCCCCATAAATCTTCAAGAACAACTACAAAAGCTCGTTCAACCTCGTCAAGCATCTCCCATGTATAGCGAGACACTCTCACATTCTTTTGCCATTCTAGAGGAAAGGTAGGCTCATCATTTTCATCAAGAAAAAAGGGGCGGGCCCCCTCAACAGCACGGACTCGGAAGAAATAGTTCTTAAAATCTTTAAAAGACTCATCATACATGGCAAAAACTTTATGCCCCTGGGCCGACCTGAAAGAAACCCAGGAAGCTTTCTTTTTAGAAGACCCTCCGGGCTTGGCAGAAACAAAAAGATAGAGAAAAAGAGTCTGAGAAGGTGTTATGCCTAACTCTTGGCAAAGCAGCTGAAAAATCTTGATAAAACCCCAGGAATTCGGATGAAGCTAGGATGGGGCAATATTACAAGACCACAACAAATTGGTCTCGAAAGCAGTAAAAGGAAAGGTAATGTCCAACTGGCTGAAGAAATATTCATAGGCGTAGAAAAAGGGACGCTCCCCCTCGATCGAAGTAGGAAAACAAACCCTCTCGTCAGAGTCGGGCGCTACAAGCTCATAATCTTTCTCCCGGGCGCTGCTACCATAAATCCTATAACGTTTCCTCAGCTCTACACAAAAATCAGCGTCCACCACAGAGACACACATCAAGACAAGGGAGTCCAGCCAATCAGACATCCCCTCGGGAACTTTAGAAGACATCTCTACAATGTTATTGCGAGAAGACATGAGGCCAACTAATCCTACAATAAGAAAAGAAGATGGGATTACTAAAAAACATTTCGGACGAGGGGCAAAATAACTCGACTAATATACAGAAGAACAAACAGAAAAGGAAAACCTCAATACTCAAACCAAAGTATTGGGGCATCCTTTGGAGGAAGTAACAAAGCAAGGTTTCAGGAAAAATCCATAGCTTACGTCCCAACATCTCTCAAACAAGAAAAGATTTCAAATAACAGACATTTCGGAAAATAAAGTCAGAACACAAAAAGTCACTATCTTTTTACAGTCTATCAGTAAAAAGCATCGCCAAACATCAAACATGCCAGGCGGAAATCGTCAAAGGCGCAACCTTTTCTCAGAATCAAACAAAAACCAAAACAAATATCGCAGCAAATAGGGAAAGCTATCAATAGGGCAAAAAACCAAGGAGCAATCTTCGATTAAGTGAGTAAAGATGCAGTTTTTCTGGGTATCGGACAGAAGCGACAGTAGAACATGAAAAGCCCTAGAAGCATCAAACAACAGGAAAGGCGAAAAAATTCATGCAAAGGACAAAGAAACTCTCAGAACACACATTACAATAGCAAGCAGGCGCGATAAAAAAAGAAAGACCCAAACTTTCTCTAAGCAAAATCAAAACTTCACCACAAAACTAAAGACAAAGCAACAAAGACGAGAAAAAATTGCAAATGGAACCAACCTGGAAAAAAGCAGAGCCTCAGAAGGGTTGAAGATGGAAAGACAGAATCGCCGGATCGCTGAATGACGCCGCAAAGGCAAAATGTAGGCGAAAAGCAGAAGGTGAGAGAACGAAGGGAGAAGTTACAAAAGAAAGATGAAGGAGAGAAACCGTTTTCTGAATGCTGAAATTCAAAATAAAGCCAAAGGAAACGGGGCAATTAATACCAATTAATGAAGGTATTAAACCCTCGCACGTTCCCAAGAACAAAGCGCTAATACACGAGCGCGCGCTTTTAGAAGAAAAACGTTCCACATTCAAAAAGGTTCTACAAAGGAAGGAATCGACTAAATGCTTGAGTTCGGCTTCACTAGAGAAGGACCGAAGTCAAGGCCTCGACCTCAAAAAAGAAGACCGAGCTCAAGCAGGGGCACTGTTCATACCCTGGGTCGAGCTACCCGACCTGGGATGATTGGCGACAAAGCGACCGACCTCTTTAGGTCAGACTATCCGACCTCTTCCTAAAAGAGCTCGGCCAAATCGATGGAAAAGCACAAAAAAGGGCCCAACCCAAGGAATACGACCCAAATCCACAGGCCGTCCAAGCCTATAGAGATAACGGCGGTTCCCTTGAAGATAAGCTGACCTCAACTCAAAGATAAAGATAAGATAAGATAACTAACTTATCTTATCTAGAAAGGTCACTCTACAACCACTATAAATACACTGGAGCACCTAGGTATAACTCATACTCTGATTCTACTAAAACCCTATTTAATACCCATGCTAACTTAAGCATCGGAGTCTCTTGCAGGTACCCCCCACCCTCCGGTGATGAAGAATCAGCAGTGCAGCTAGATCAACGAGTCGGACGCAACCGTTCTGGCTGCCACTCACCAGCCGTACACGTCGGCACCGACCCGTACCGAAGATCTCGACCGAGATCGACCTCCAGTTTCAGGTAACCCTCAGAACAAAGCACTAATACACGAGCACGCGCTTTTAGAAGAAAAACATTCCACATTTAAAAAGGTTCTACAAAGGAAGGAATTGACTAAATTCTTGAGTTCGGCTTCACTAGAGAAGGACCGAAGTCAATGACTCGACCTCAAAAAAGAAGACCGAGCTCAAGCAGGGGCACTGTTCATAACCTGGGTCGAGCTACCCGACCTGGGATGATTGGCGACAAAGCGACCGACCTCTTCAGGTCAGACTATCCGACCTATTCCTAAAAGAGCTCGGCCAAATCGACGGAAAAGCCCAAAAAAGGGCCCAACCCAAGGAATACGACCCAAATCCACAGGCCGTCCAAGCCTATAGAGATAAGGGCGGTTCCCTTGAAGATAAGCTGACCTCAACTCAAAAATAAAGATAAGATAAGATAACTAACCTATCTTATCTAGAAAGGTCACTCTACCACCACTATAAATACACTGGAGCACCTAGGTATAACTCATACTCTGATTCTACTAAAACCCTATTTAATACCCATGCTAACTTAAGCATCGGAGTCTCTTACAGGTACCCCCACCCTCCGGTGACGAAGAATCAACAGTGCAGCTAGATCAACAAGTCGGACGCAACCATTCCGGCCGCCACTCACCAGCCGTACACGTCGGCCCCGACCCGTACTGAAGATCTCGACCGAGATCGACCTCCAGTTTCAGGTAATCCTCGAAACATTGGTGCCGTTGCCGGGGACCTGGAAGTCATCCCATCATCATGGCGGACAACGATGACAACGACCACGATTCAGATCTAGAGGACAGAACGTCGCACAAAAACGCAGACACTACACCAAAAGATACTCCAGAATCTAACGCAGACAAAAACTCATCACATCCGAGAGTAATAGAAGCGCTTCAAGATCGCCTAGAGCAACTTGAAAAAGAAAGCCAGAATCAACGAGAAGTTGGCAAGGATCTACAAAGAGAGGTAAGGCGACGTCGAGAGCTAGAAGATAAAATCCTGCAACTCGAAGCCAATCTCAAAGCAAAGGCTACCCGGACCACCCCTGAGGACAATTCACGCAAAGATCAAGATCCATTCACTAGGGACATCATGAAAACTAAAATTCCTAAGGACTTCAAACTCCCGGATATGACTCTGTATGATGGCACTACAGATCCCAACCATCACCTCAGCAACTTCAGAAGCAGAATGTACCTCACCGACACCTCGGACGCTGTTCGCTGCAAAGCTTTTCCAACGACCCTCACTAAGACAGCAATTAGATGGTTCGACAACTTACCTCCTAAGTCCATCTCAAGCTTTAACGACCTAGCCAAAAAATTCCTGGCCAGATTCTCCATCCAAAAAGACAAGGCCAAGCACGCCCCCAGTCTACTAGGAATCAGGCAAGGAGATCGGGAAAGTCTTCGCAACTACATGGAGAGATTCAACAAAACATGCCTAGACATACAAAGCTTGCCAACAGAGGCCGCCATCATGGGCCTCATCAATGGCCTACGAGAGGGACCTTTCAGCCAATCTATATCAAAGAAATATCCCACATCTCTAGATGAGGTACAGGAGCGAGCAAAAAAATATATCAACATGGAAGAAAACTCTCGGTTGGGAGAAACCTCAAAATCCGGATTCTCCTACCGAGACAAAGATAAAGAATCCAAAAAGAAGGAAGATTGACAAGGGGAGAAAATTAAAAACTATCATAGTTACACCCCTTTTAGGGTATCCCTGGTAGATGTCTACAAAGAAGTTTTCCATACGGAAAAGATATCCCCAGCTCAACTACTCAAAGGCAAAAGAGGAGGAGGAAATCGGAATAAATACTGTGAATATCACCGAGTCCGAGGGCATTCCACCAACAAATGCTTCGACTTAAAAAACATCATAGAAAAATTAGTAAGAGAAGGAAAATTAGATCGGTTTCTGGCCACCCAAGATGATGATCAAAGAAAGAGAAGAAGGGATGAAGATGTCGGACGAATCGAGCGATCACCTCGTACGCCAGAAAGACATGTCCATATGATACACGGAGGATTTGCAGGAGGAGGAATCTCCAAATCATCCCGCAAAAGATATCTCAAAGAAGTATATCATGTCGAAGGAAAGGAGGAAGCTCCCGACATCCCTGCAATCACATTCACCAAAGAAGATGCATCCGGTATCATCTCAGGACACGATGACCCCATGGTCATCACCATCATACTGGCAAACGCCAATCTCCACCGCACATTAATAGACCAAGGGAGCTCCGTCAACATCTTATTCAAAACTGCCTTCGATAAGCTCGACTTAGAAGAAAAGGAGCTCAGAACATACCCGAACAGCCTGTTCGGACTGGGAGATACCCCAGTACAACCACTAGGATACGTGTCACTACATACAACCTTCGGAAAAGGAAACCAATCCAGAACACTCAAGATAGACTACATCGTGGTTGACGTGAGTTCAGCCTATAACGCCCTAATAGGTCGGACAACACTAAATTAACTCGGCGCAACAGTCTCAACTCCACATCTATGAATGAAATTCCCAACTACAGAAGGGATAGCTACAATAAAAGCAGATTAAAAGACGGCACGCCGCTGTTATAACAAAAGTCTAAACCTCAGAGGCAGAGGAGAAGAGTTCCATACAATTGAGCTTGGTGGAATTCAGAAACATGAAGAACTCCGTCCGCAGCCCGAGGGTGAAGTAGAGAAAGTTCAGATCGGAGACACCTCGGACAAAACAACTAATATTGGCACGATCCTGACGGGAGATGTAAAAGAATTACTAGTACAGTTTTTACGAGATAATGTCGATCTCTTCGCATGGAAAGCTGCAGACATGCCAGGCATAGACCCCAAGCTAATGTGTCACAAGTTGGCGGTCTATCCAGGATCTCGGCCGGTACAGCAGAGACGAAGAAAACTTGGGCCAGAACGATCCCAAGCTGTGGAAGAACAGATACAAGCACTACTAGAGGCAGGATTCATAAGAGAAGTCAAGTACCCGCTATGGCTAGCTAACGTCGTCTTGGTGAAAAAATCAAATGGGAAATGGTGAATGTGCACCGACTACACCGATCTCAACAAAGCCTGCCCAAAAGATCCTTACCCACTCCCAAGTATCGACGCTCTGGTAGATGCTTCATCCGGATATAGATACCTCTCATTTATGGATGCATATTCAGGATACAACCAAATCCCTATGTAACCACCAGATCAAGAAAATACCTCGTTTTTGATGCCAAAAGTAAATTACTGCTACATTGTAATGCCTTTCGGTCTCAAGAATACGGGAGCTACGTATCAAAGACTAATGAATAAAGTCTTTTTAGATCATATCGGAAAAATCATGGAAGTCTACGTGGACGAGATGTTAATAAAGACGCAAAGCAAAAAGACATTATTGTCCGACCTGGCTCAAGTATTCGACACTATAAGGAAGCATGACATGCGACTCAATCCCGCAAAATGCACCTTTGCAGTAGAAGCGGGCAAATTCTTAGGTTTCATGCTCACACAAAGAGGAATTGAAGCAAGTCCGGACAAATGCCAAGCCTAAATGAAAGTTGACCTCCTACAAAAAATAACTTAGGAACGTTAGTGAGAAAGTTGATTGTCACTAACATTCTCGAACTCATATTTTCACTAAACGTTAACACCCCTAACGTCCTTAGCTAAAGTCTCTGCCCACTTTACACTTTCTCTCTGCAAGTAAAGCCAAGCCCAAATGAAGAAGAGAACTGCTTCAAACTCAAGATCCAAAGGCCCAAGACTTGAAGAGCCAACTAGAAGATGAGAAGAGTAGTATATATAGGAGTAGCTTTGAATTATTTTAGGGTTTTTTTCGGGGAGTTGGAAAATAGCATAGAACTACTTCCTGTATTTTACTTTCTTGCTCTTCTAGTTTTCATCATGTATTCTCCATCTTTGTTTTCATTTTTCAGAGCTATGAACAACTAAACCCCTTTCATTGGGTTAGGGAACTCTGTTGTAATTTGATGGATCAATACTAGTTTTCATTATTCTTCTTCTATCTTTTCTCTTGATTTTACATGAAAGCTTTCGATCTTCATCCAATTGGGTAGTTATCTTGGAAAAGAAACTATTCATACTTGGATCTCTTCTGAACCTTGGAAGAGGAATAAAGAGATCAAGCTAGAAATGCTTTCTCATGCTGAACCAAATTGGGTTTGGATGGATATGTGACTATAATCCTCTCAATGCTTGATTTGGGAAATGCATGTGGTATAATCAGTGACCATACTTCATCTCTTCTCATGAGCAATTGACCAAGGAATTGGCTATTGATCAAGATTTGAGAGATTGAACTACAAGAAATTGTAATTCAATCACTTAAGATTGCCAAGGAGATCAATGAGTGCATTGATTGAAGAAGAGATGTAAATGAGATTGATCCGGAGAATGCAACATCTCCTAAGCCCAATGAACTTCCCATTTCTGATCTTACCCATTCTCTTTAATTTCTGTCATTTACATTTATGAGCAATTCCCCCATTCCCATTTAAGATTCTGTAATTTATTTTCTGCCATTTACTTTCCTGCCATTTAATTTTCTGCAATTCTTAACTTAATTCCTGATTCGCTCAACTAGAACATTCCTCTAATTAAAGTTGCTTGATCAATCAATCCTTGTGGGATTTGACCTCACTCTATTGTGAGTTTTTACTTGACGAAAAATTCGGTACACTTGCCGAAGGAAATTTGTTATGAGACAAGTTTTCTGTGCATCAAGTTTATGGCGCCGTTGCCGGGGATTGATTGTGCATCAACAATGATTAGATTGGAGGATAACTAGATTGAGCATTTTATTTTTGTTTGATTTAAATTTCTGTTTGAGTTATTTACTTCCTATTTTAGTTAATTTCTTCCCTTCCCCCTACTTTTTCTTTGTTATTTACTATTCATCTCACTAACCCACTAACTGTTTGATATATTGCATCACTCACACTAACAGTAATTCTGACAGATATACTTTCTGCACCTATTCTCTTTGCTTGTACTTGTTGGTTGTATGACAGGGAGAAGAAGCGGGGCTTCAACTTCCTTTGATTCTGAACCTGAGAGAACCTTCCTTAGACTAAGGAGTGAGGCAAGAGAAAAACGTGTAGTAGGTGGTGAAGAAGAGGAGGAACACTTTGAGGAATACTTTGAACTAAACATGGAAGAAAACATGGAAAACCATAATGAAGAAGAGGCTCACAACCATGGCGGAAGAGGTCGAGCAAATCATGCTGGGGAGGATAGAAGAGTTTTAGGCTCTTACATCAATCCAAACCCAGGAAACTGTGGAAGTAGCATTCAAAAGCCAACCATCCAACGCTTTTTGGGGTTAATTTCATATAGATTTTAGTATGTTTTAGTTGGTTTTTCGTTTATTTTCATTAGTTTCTAGGCAAAATCCACATTTCTGGACTCTACTATGAGTTTGTGTGTTTTTCTGTAATTTCAGGTATTTTCTGGCTGAAATTAAGGGAGCTGAGCAAAAATCTGATTCAGGCTGAAAAAGGACTGCTGATGCTGTTGGATTCTGACCTCCCTG
>NC_029790.2:39176856-39209453 GCF_000816755.2 Arachis ipaensis
TTACAACTAAACCCAGGAGAACCTGTGAAGGAGACTTACTTGTCAACAAGACGTGTTCCCACTACTCGACACCGAAGTCAAGTTTTAACAACCGTACCTACCAACCGAAAACTTACGATAACCACCTTCCTGAGAATATGTGACACAGTGAAGTCTAATGGTGTTCATCCTGACGCCTATAGACTGCTCTTATTTCCATTCTCACTCAGGGATAAGGCAGCCAAGTGGCTGGAATCTTTCCCAAGGGAAAGCTTGACAACTTGGGAAGACGTGGTGAATAAATTCTTAGCAAGATTTTACCCTCCTCAACGAATCAATAGGCTGAGAGCTGAGGTCCAAACTTTCAGGCAACAAGATGGTGAGACTCTATATGAAGCATGGGAGAGGTTTAAAGACTTAACAAGGAGGTGCCCACCAGATATGTTCAATGAATGGGTGCAGCTGCACATTTTCTATGAAGGGCTGTCTTATGAGTCAAAGAAGGCCGTAGACCATTCATCCGGAGGAGCTTTGAACAAGAAGAAGACTATTGAGGAAGCCATCGATGTCATTGAAATAGTAGCCGAGAACGAATACTTCTATGCTTCCGAAAGAGGGAACACAAGAGGAGTGATGGAGCTAAACAATGTAGATGCTCTGCTGGCCCAAAACAAGCTCATTACCCAGCAGCTGGCTGACCTCACCAAGAAGATAGAGAGGAACCAAGTAGCAGCAATCTCCACTTCATCAACAACCCAAGAAAAAGTGAATGAAGAAGCAGAGGGTAGCCAGGAGCAAGCCAACTACATTGGGAATTCACCAAGGCAAAATCATGATCCATACTCCAAGAACTACAACCCTAGATGGAGGAATCACCCAAACTTTAGGTGGGGAAATCAACAAGACCAAAGCCTTGATCAAAGACGCCCAAATCCAAACAATTTCACATCTAGACCATATCAACATCCCAATAACAACACCTCTTCACATTCATATCAAGGCCAGAACAACCCTCCTCAATCTGACCTGTCATCATTTGATGAAAGAATCTCAAGGATTGAAAATCTACTTGAAGGCATATGCAAGGATATCCAGGACAGTAAAGCATTCAGAGAGGAAGTGCAGTCAAATATGCAAAATCAGGATGCTGCCATCAAGAAGCTTGAGACACAAATTGGCTATTTATTCAAGCAAATTCCCAGCCATAACCTTCGCAGTAAAACTAACTCAACCAAAAGGGAAGAGTGTCAGGCTATCACCCTTCGGAGTGGGAAGGAACTGAAGGAAACCCCCCAGAAACCACAAGAAGAGCAGGATGAAGCTCAAGTTCCGACTTTGAGTTCACACAAAAAGGAAGGAGTGCTGAAACCAGACATCCCAAAAGTTCCATACCCTCAGCAACTAAAAAAGAAGGGAGATGACAATCAGTTTTCGAGATTTTTGGAAATCTTCAAGAAGCTGCAAATCAACATACCCTTTGCTGAAGCAATAGAACAAATGCCACTCTACGCCAAGTTCTTGAAGGAGCTCATGACTAAGAAAAGAAGTTGGAAGAACAACGAGACTGTGATACTAACAGAAGAGTGTAGTGCTATCATTCAGCACAAACTGCCCCAGAAATTGAAGGATCCTGGGAGTTTTCATATCCCTTGCATTATAGGGGAAATCACAGTGGAGAAAGCCCATTGTGACTTAGGAGCCAGCATCAACTTGATGTCAGTAGCTATGATGAGGAAGATGAAGATAGAGGAGGCTAAACCAACAAAAATGGCCCTACAGTTGGCAGACAGGTCGTTCAAATTCCCGCATGGCGTCGTAGAAGATTTGCTGGTGAAAGTTGGAGATTTTATCTTCCCAGCAGACTTTGTAGTGCTGGACATGCAGGAGGAAGTCAAGGCTTCTATCATCCTGGGAAGACCGTTCTTGGCCACTGCTGGAGCTGTCATTGATGTCCAAAAAGGTGATCTTACCTTAAGACTACACAATGAAAAGATGACATTCAATGTGTTTAAGGCCATGAGTTACCCACCAGAACAATTGGGGGAATGCATGAGGTTAGATGTACTTGAGGAGGAAGTGCAAGAGAATTTTGAAGAAGAAGAACCTGAAGAACCTGAGAGATTGGTAGATGAGGAATCTGAATCAAGTGAAGAGGTTGCAACAGCAGAGATTCATATACAAGGTGCACCAAAGGAAGAAAACGAAAAGTCAGAAGCACCAAAACTTGAACTTAAAGCACTACCACCCACTCTCAAATATGCATACTTAGGAGAACATGAAAGTTACCCAGTGATCATAAGTTCATGCCTCAGCCAAGATCAAGAGGAAGAATTGCTCAAAGTACTGCGACAACACAAAGACGCCATTGGTTGGACTTTTGCTGACTTGAAGGGGATAAGTTCGGCCATATGTATGCACAAGATACTGCTGGAAGAAGATGCCAAACCATCCATTCAATCCCAAAGGAGGTTGAACCCAATCATGAAGGAAGTGGTACAGAAGGAAGTTATGAAGTTGTGGCAAGGGGGGTAATTTACCTAATCTCAGACAGCCCCTGGGTTAGCCCCGTGCATGTCGTCCCAAAAAAGGGAGGAATTACCGTGGTTCCCAATGAGAAGAACGAACTAATTCCTACAAGGACAATCACAGGATGGCGGATGTGCATAGACTACAGGAAGCTCAACGAGGCTACACGAAAAGATCATTTCCCCCTTCCATTCATGGATCAGATGTTGGAAAGACTCGCAGGACACGCTTATTATTGTTTTCTCGACGGTTATTCAGGATATAACCAAATAGTGGTTGATCCCAGAGATCAAGAGAAAACCTCATTCACTTGCCCATATGGAGTGTTTGCCTACAGGCGCATGCCATTTGGGCTATGTAATGCACCTGCGACTTTCCAACGCTGCATGCTTTCTATCTTTTCAGATATGATAGAAAAATTCATTGAAATTTTTATGGATGATTTCTCGGTATTCAGAGATTCCTTTCCTAGCTGCCTACATCACCTTGCCTTGGTATTGAAAAGATGCCAAGAGACCAATCTGGTTTTGAACTAGGAGAAATGTCACTTTATGGTGACAGGAGGAATAGTCCTTGGTCACAAAGTTTCTAACCAAGGCATTGAGGTTGACAGAGCCAAAGTAGAACTTATTGAAAAACTGCCTCCACCCAGTGATGTCAGGGCAATTAGGAGCTTTTTAGGGCATGCTGGTTTTTACAGAAGGTTTATTAAAGATTTTTCAAAGATAGCCAAGTCCTTAAGCAATCTCCTTGTATCAGATACACCATTTATCTTTGATGAAACATGCATGTTAGCCTTTGAAAATTTGAAAATGAGGTTGTCCTCTGCTCCTATCATTTCCCCACCTGATTGGAATTCACCATTTGAATTGATGTGTGACGCATCTGATTTTGCAGTTGGGGCAGTGTTGGGACAGAGGAAAGATAACTTAGTCCACGTGATATACTATGCTAGCAAAGTCCTTAATGATACTCAAACAAATTATACCACTACTGAAAAGGAGTTGCTAGCAATAGTTTTTGCATTTGACAAGTTTAGATCATACCTCATTGGTGCGAAAGTGATTGTTTTTACAGACCACACAGCACTTAAATATTTGTTTGCCAAGCAAGAATCAAAACCCAGACTAATAAGATGGATCTTATTGTTGCAGGAATTCAATATTGAGATCAGAGACAAGAAAGGAGTGGAGAAGAAGGTAACAGATCACCTATCCAGGATTCCTCATAATGAAGGTGGAGCACATGATACAAGTGTAAACGAGCTCTTCCCTGATGAGCAGTTGATGACAGTTCACAAAGCACTATGGTTCGCAGACATCGCCAACTTCAAGGCATCTGGAGCATTACCTCCAGAGATCAATAAACATCAAAAAAGGAAGCTCATGAATGATGCAAAGTACTTTGTCTGGGACGAGCCGTATCTCTTCAAGAAGTGTTCAGATGGGATCCTTAGACGATGTGTTTCGGAAGAAGAAGGACGAGAGGTCCTATGGGACTGCCACAGCTCATGTTATGGAGGCCACTTTGGAGGAGACAGAACTACAGCAAAGGTGTTACAAAGCAGATTCTTTTGGCCCACCCTTTTCAAGAATGCAAAAGAACTAGTAAGGAGCTGCAATGAATGCCAAAGATCTGGAAACTTACCCAAAAGAAATGAGATGCCACAGAATTTCATCTTGAAACTAGAACTGTTTGATGTGTGGGGAATTGATTTCATGGGACCATTCCCAACCTCATATGCAAACAATTACATTTTGGTGGCAGTAGATTACGTCTCCAAGTGGGTAGAGGCTATTGCAACCCCAACAAATGATAACAAGGTTGTCATGAACTTCCTCAGGAAGAATATCTTTAGCCGGTTTGGAGTCCCACGAGCACTCATCAGTGATGGAGGGAGCCATTTTTGTAACAAACCACTAGAAGCTCTTCTCCTACGATATGGGGTAAAACATAAGGTAGCTACACCATATCATCCCCAAACAAGTGGACAAACTGAGATATCCAACAGAGAGCTAAAGAGGATTCTGGAAAAGACTGTGGGTGCATCAAGAAAGGATTTGTCGAAGAAGCTGGATGATGCTCTTTGGGCATACAGAACAGCATTCAAAACACCACTTGGGATGTCCCCTTATCAAGTGGTTTATGGGAAAGCTTGTCACTTACCACTGGAGCTGGAACACAAGGCTCTCTGGGCTATCAAGATACTAAACTTTGACAGCATTGCTGCTGGTGCAAAGAGGACCTTGCAGCTGTAAGAAATGGAGGAATTCAGGTCACAGGCCTATGAAAACACCAAGATGTATAAAGAGAAGGCAAAGAGAAGACATGACCTGCATGTTGCACCTAGGAGTTTCGAAAAGGGGCAACGAGTACTCCTCTACAATTCCAAATTGAGACTATTCCCAGGAAAACTCAAATCAAGGTGGTCCGGACCCTTTCTTGTCACAAAAGTTTCGCCTTATGGACATATCAAAATCATGGATGAAGGCTCTGAAAGGACTTTTACAGTGAATGGACAAAGACTCAAGCATTATCTGGGCAACATGGGGGAAAACCCCAGAGTAAATTACCACCTCAAGTAAAGGAGGAACCGTCGAGCTAGCGACGATAAAAGAGCGCTCTGTTGGGAGGCAACCCAACCTCAGGTAGTTTCCTTTTCATCTATTTTTCAATAAGGATCACAAGTTGTTTCCTTTTGTATTGCGAGGAGCTAAGTTTGGTGTTCCACACCAAAACAAGTCAAGAGTGAAAGTGTGATTCTAAGTTTGGTGTTCCACCAAAGACCTTAGAATTACACCCCACTCCCAAAACACATTGCTAGCTCCAACCAATCAAGGGAAACCACTTAGATGTAGTTAGACCTTAGTAATAATTGTCATATTAACAACAAGATATGAGGTTCTCTGCATATATGCAATGTTCTGTACTGGGCAAGGAACTAAGTTTGGTGTTCGCACACCAAAGTAAGTTCAACAGCCACAAGCACACATACAAGCTAATTATGTCTCAAGTGCTTTGGGAACAAGCAACTTCCAATAACTTTACAGGAATCTTATGAGGAAATAGTGCATCTTCACCCAAGGAAGTGAAGTAGCAATGACTAGGATGATGACAAAGAAAAAGAGCAACTAGAAATCATCACCCAAAGGTTGTATTGTCACTTAATTCCATTATACTAAGAATTGTTGAAAATTGGAAGTCCGAATGCACTTTTGATTAATAGATACTCATAGTTGGAACCTTTTTTAATTCTGTCTTTTAAGTTTTTGGTGTTGAAGAAGGTCTCTGTGTGCTGGTCTTTATGTTACTGCATCATTTCTGTGAGTTTTTACTTGACGACAAATTCGGTACACTTGCCGAAGGAAATTTGTTATGAGACAAGTTTTCCGTGCATCACATCTCACTATCCTTTGAAGCTGAGAAGTGTTGGTCTCTTTAGGAATTCAGATTCCAGATGATATTATTGACTCTCTTAGTTTAGTTCTTTTTTATTATTGAACAGAGCTTCTTTTTTAGCCTGGTCGTGACCCTAAGCGTTTTGTTTTCTCGTATTACCACCGGATACATAAAAGCCACAGGCACTTAACTGGGTGAATCCAATTAGATTGTGATTCAGCTTTTCTAGAAACCCCAGATAGTGGTACCCAGAGTTCTTAGGCACACTCTTTTGCTTTTAGGATCACGACTTTAACTGCTCAGTCTCAAGCTTTTCACTTGACACCTTCACACCACAAGCATTTAGTTAGGGGAAGGAGCTCATTTGGACTTTTTAGGCCAAGATTTTGTTTCCTTAGACCCTCCTAACCATTGATGCTCAAAATCTTGGATCTTTACTCTTGCCTTTTGGTTTTAAGAGCTATTGGATTTTTCTCTCTTTTTTTGCTGCTTTTTCTTACTTCAAGAATCTTTTTTTTTTTTGGATTTTTCAGATTACTAATAATACTTCACCTTTTCCATCATTCTTTCAAGAGCCAACACACTTAACTTCAACATCACATATACATTGTTGATTCATACATTCAGAAGGTAAAAGTAACACCACCACATCAAATAATTAGACTATCCTTAATTTATAACTCGAAATTATGTACCTTACTTCTATAAACAATTCAAAATTTTATTCAAGTTCAATGGAATGATAAGAGGAATACTTTATATTTAATTGAAGGGAAATAACTAAAAATAAAATCCTAATAGTGATCATGCAATTCTCAAATTAAAAGATAGAAAGCTAAAACACTGGAGTAAGACTTAGATAGGATGAAACTCAGCCACCTTAGTCATGGTGGTCCTTATTCTCTTCAGGAGATAATTTCTGACACTTCAGCTCTTCTAGTTCACACCCCTGCTTCTCTTGTTTCTTAACCAGTTTGCAAAGCATGCAGGATTGGTCCTTTTGCTCCCCTCTCAATTGATCCAGAGTGGATTGCAATTGTGCAACAGATGTTGCCAACTGAGTCCAGTATTCAATTGGAGGGTTGTTCTGTTCTTGCTGAGGCTCAGGTGTCTTTCTCTTGGGATGATCGTCTGGTATTCTGGAGCTTTCCATCACTTTCTTGGTAATTGGGTTGTCTATTGGGATACATAAGTCTCTATTAATCAGAACTCCAGCCTCATTACACAAGCAAGAGATAAGATTTGGAAAGGCCAATCTGGCTTAAGTTGACATCCTGTTTGCAAATTTGTACAGTTTAATGGGAATTAATTGGTGAACTTCCACCTCATTTTCCATCATGATGCAGTGAATCATCATTGCTCTTTTAGTAGTGACTTCAGACCGATTGCTAGTGGGGAGTATGGAACGCCCAATGAAGTCCAGCCAATCCCTAGCAACTGGTTTGAGGTCCACTCTTCTCAGTTGGTTTGGTTTACCTTTTGTGTCATTGATCCATTGAGTTCCAGGAAGACATATATTTTCTAAGACCTGATCCAGCTTTGGATCGGCTTGTTCCCTCCTATTAAAGGATTCTGGATCATCCCTTTGTGGCGATAATTTAAAGATCTCCCTCACTTTGTCAAGATGAAAGTAGAGAGTCTTTCCTCGGACCATGGTATAAAATGTATGGAATCCTTGTCCATCTTTCTTTTGCTTTTCTGTCATCCACAGATTTGCATAGAATTCATGGATCATTACTATTCCAACGTTGGTTATAGGGTTGGCCAGAGTCTCCCAGCCTCTCATTCAGATTTGCTTTTAGATCTCCGAGTACTCATCTTCTTTTAATTCGAATATGGCTTCCGGGATCACGGTCCTCTTACACATTATTTTATAATAATGTTCTTCACGCTGCTTGGTGTAAAATCTGTAAGGTTTGAAGACAATTGTTGGTGTTGGTAGGTCGTATTCTTTCTTGCTTCTTGAAGTGGGTTTTCCATTCTTTGGAGCTATGGAGTTCGACTGAAGGAGAAATCAAGGTTCTTTCCACACCAAACTTAAAAGTTTTTTTCATCCTCGAGCAAAGAGAAAAAGGAGAGGAAGACGAAGAAGAGGAGAAGAATTCGAATGGAAGGTGGATGAGGGAGTCAGTGGTATAAATGCTATATATATAGGGAGGGTGGGGGTTTCAAAAATTAATTAGATAAAAGATAGTAAAGATATGATTCAAAATCTTTTAAAAAGATAAGAAAGATACGATTTAAAATTGTTAAAGCATTAAAGATATGAAAAAGATTTAAAAGTTTAACAAAAGATTTGAAAAAGAATTGAAAAAGATTTAAAATTTTGAATAAGATTTGAAAAGGAATTGAGAAAGATTTGAAAAGATTGTAGAATTGAAAAGATTTGAAAATAATTTGAATTTAAAAGGTGATTGGTGCACAAATCCCCACACTCCATACAGCTGTACCAGCAAGTGCACTGAGTCGTCCAAGTAATACCTGAGCGAGTCAGGGTCAATCCCACGAGGATTATTGGCTTGAAGCAAGCTATGGTTATCTTGCAGGTCTTAGTCAGGCAAAATCAGAAGGTTGTGTTTTTATGATAAGGGAAAACTATTCATAAGTTGTATTTAGATAAAAATCAGTAATAGGAATAAGGTAAAGGATTGGAGTTGCTTTGCCTTTCTAAATTAACTCTGGTATCACTGTCTTCTCTGCTTGTGAATGATTTCTTCTATGGCAGGCAATATGTGATCAACGGCATGGGCCGTGGTCATTGATCTCCTCTGCTACAGATTGAATGCCATTGGCCATGGTAATGCAATCTAATGAAGGGTAAAGCTCTAGCAATTCATTCTCTTGGCAATCCTACTCAAAATGCCACAGACAAGGTCAAATCTTCTGGATCAGAGGATGCTGCTTCTTTGGATTCTAGCCTATACCACAGAGACCCTAAGCTCCCCGGAAATTGGCTGAACTGGTGTCTCAAAAAGTCTCCAACGAATTCGTGGATTAGCCGTCTGAGAGATGTATAAACACAACTGTTGGTTTGCGCTTTCCAGTCACGTATTCACACAAACCCAAGTAGACACGGGTGTTTGTCAGGCACGTTCATCTTAGTATGACGAACAGAGCTGATTGTCTGATCATCCTATTCTCCATTTTGAAGAGCGAGTATACATCTTAGAAATAAATCAAACACGGATCGGAGAAAGCTCCTTTTAAACCTCTATAGCTCCAGAAAAGCTCTCCCGAGTGCAAGGAGGTCAGATCCGGACAGCATCTGTAATGCTTTCTCTATCTCTAAATCAGACTTCTACTTCAACTCTTCAATTTCAGCCAGAAATTACCTAAAATTGTCCAAAAACACAAAAACTTATAGTAGAATCCAAAAATGTGAATTTAACACTAAAACCTATAAAAACTTAATAAAAACTAAACAAAACATACTAAAAACTATATGAACACTATGCAAAAAAGCGTATAAAATATCCGCTCATCACAACACCAAACTTAAACTGTTGCTTGTCCTCAAGCAACTAAAAACATAGTAGGATAAAAAAGAAAATTAAGATAATAAATTTCAAAGTTTTCAATGAAGCTCAGTTACAATCACATGAGCGGGACTTAGTAACTCTTTGCTTCTGAATAGTTTTGGCATCACACTATCCATTGAAACTCAGAATGGTTGGCATCTTTAGGAACTTAGAATCCAGATGATATTATTGAATCTCCTAGTTCAGTTCTTTTTTATTCTTGGACACAGCTTTTCGAGTCTTGGGCGTGACCCTAAGCACCTTGTTTTCCAGTATTACCACCGAATACAATAATGCCACAGACACTTTAACTGGGTGAACTTTTTCAAATTGTGACTAAGATTTACTATAGTCCCTAAATAGAGGTGTCAAGAGTTCTTAAGCACACTCTTTTTGCTTTGGATCATGACTTTAACCGCTTAGTCTAAAGCTTTTTACTTGACACCTTCACGCCACAAGCACATGGTTAGGGACAGCTTGGTTGAGCCACTTAGGCCAGGATTTTATTCCTTTAGGCCCTTCTATCCATCAATGCTCAAAGCCTTGGATCCTTTTACCCTAGCCTTTTGGTTTAAAGGGTTACTGGCTTCTTGCTCTTGCCTTTTGGTTTAAAGATCTATGATGAGCGGATATTTTATACGCTTTTTGACATCACTTTCATATAATTTTTAGTGTATTTTATTTAGTTTTTTATTAAGTTTTTATAGGTTTTAGTGTTAAATTCATATTTTTGGATTCTACTATGAGTTTTTGTGTTTTTGGGCAATTTCAGGTATTTTCTGGCTAAAATTAAGGAAATCTGACTTCCAGAGCTTTCCAGAAATATATAATAGTTTATACTTTGCTTCGGATTGGAAGGCCCAAAACTGGCATTCAACGCCAGTTTCCTGCTCCCTTCCAGGTGTCCAGCGCCCAAAGAGCAGAGCCCAGTGTCCAAAGGCTTAGAGAGGACCCCCTAGCTGGCATTCCACGCCCAAGGAGCCTCATAGCACGTGGATCTCATTGAAGCTCAGCCCAAACACTCACCAAGTGGGCCTCAGAACTGGGTTTTAGCATTAAATAGACTGTTATACACTTACTAGTCATCTGTTTAGTATTTAAAGTGTATTTTACATACTCATTCGAATACATTGATGACAAGTCATCTTATGCTATCTTTTCAAGCAATTTTCACTTGTTTCATTAGGTTTTATGTACTTTCTTGTATTGTAAGAAAGTAATTTAGAGTGGATTTGCATGAATTGGTGAAATCAATCAACCACCCTTTAATTGACACAAAATCATGAAGTTTAAGCTAGAATTAATTGAATTGTGAATAAATTTTAAACCTTGTGAATTTGGTGATACTTTGATTGGTTGTTTTGATTACTTGTAGGTGAAGAAAAGAAAAAAATAAGAAAAGCGTGGCCTAAGGAGCGTGCCCAAAGGAAACAAGAAGCGTAGCCAAAGGAGAAGAAAAAGCGTGGCATTATTGAGAAAGGAGGGAAGCTAGGTTGGGTGAGTGAACCGAGCTTCACAAAGAACGAAAAAAGGGGAGCAACGCATAAAGCTAAGTTAACTTAGTTAACTGAGCATCAAAGAAAGCAAGGCAAGAGCATAAAGCTCAGTTCACTAAGTGAGCTTTATCGGGCTTCTTCAAAAATAAATTCAAAGCAAAATTCCAAGGAATGAAGCCACCAAGTTTCGAACTCATGACCCAAGGGAAGCAAGGAACGCTCCTTGCAATGGAAATAAGCCAAAATTGGCTAAAATGCATTCAAGGGGGTTCGAACTAGGGAGCCTCATGAAAGCCAAGGAAGGAGCGCTCCACTCTTCCAAGGAAATCAGCACCAAATTGCTTCCACCAAGGATCGAACTTGGAAGCATGAAGCCCACAACCAGGCGCTACAATGGGGAGCTCAGTTTGCTTTCCCAACTGAGTGCTACTCTCCCCCCACTCCCCACACATTGGCACGCTAGGAAGCACACCAAGGAGGAAACCATGCACACAAGCGACACAGCCAAGGGTGCTGGGACGCGCACAATTAGGTACACCAAGGACAAAATAGAAAGCTCAGTTCAATTTTCCAACTGAGCTCTATTGATGTGCAACATGAACAAGGCTAGGACACGCACAAATTGGGCAAGCCAGAGACAAGTTTGGGCGCTCAGGTTGGTATTTCAACTGAGCCGTGCCCTGGGAGGGCACCATGACTCAATTTTGAGTCCAAAAATAAAATAAAATCCAATTCTTCACAAAATTAAAAAGCCCACTCCAACTTCTAAAATCTAAAAATAGTAAGTGTATAAATAAAAGCTAGTTTGAGTTAGAGAGGACCTTTTTACTTACTTTTAAATTTTTAATTTTATTTTCTAGCTTTGGGAGTTTTGGAATTGGGAAGGAGAATTGATCTCTCTTCTTCTTTTTTCTGGCTTCTGCACTTTCTATTCTTTGTTCTGGATCTTGGGTGGAGAATTGAAGAAATTCTATTTCAATCTCACCTTGAGATCTCTTTCTGTTTATTTTTCTGCATAATTGAAGGCATTGTGATTTGGATCTAATTTTCTCTACTGTTTTCATCTCTACTTCTTCTACCATCTTTACTTCTTCTATAATTATTCTTAGTTGGATCAAGGAAGGAATTGAGATCTAGACTTGTTTTTTAGTCTCTTGACCCCTGAGATCTTTATTCTCTTAGTGAGAATCTGCAAATTTAAGTTTGATTCATTTGCTGTTTGATTTTTCAAGCAATTTTACTCTTCTGTTTGAGATCTGTTTCAATTCAAGTCATCTTTTATTCCTCTGTTGATTGATGTTTACTGCCTTTTATTTAAATTCTGCATTCCCAATTCCTGGATCCTTTTATGATTCAAGCCATTTACATTTCTTGCATTTTAAGTTTCAGTTATTTACGTTTCTTGCAATCTAAGTTTCTGCAATTTACATTACTTGCACCTTAAGAATTAGCTCTTTTAATTCTTATGCACTTTAAATTCTTGTTAATTACCCCTTTCCCTTTAAATTTCATGCAATTTAGCTTCTGTTGGATACAAATCACTCAAATCAACACTTATTTGCTTGACTAAATCAACCACCTAACTAAAATTGCTCAATCCTTCAATCCCTGTGGGATCGACCTCACTCACGTGAGTTATTATTACTTGATGCGACCCGGTACACTTGCCGGTGAGTTTTGTGTTGGATCATTTTTCACACATCAAGTTTTTGGTGCCGTTGCCGGGGATTGATTAGATTGACAATGATTAAGTGAAGTGGAGATCTAGATTAAGCACTTTTTCTTTTCTATTTCTTTATTTTTTTTACTAACCCACTAACTGTTTGAATTTTTGCTTAAGTTAACTAACTTCACTCTAGCAATAGAGTGTTTAACACACTAACTGTTTGAATTTTCACTTAAGCTAACTAAAACCTCACTTTAGCAATAGAGTGAAGTTTTCCTGGTTTTTCTGGTTTTATGTGATTCTTATGTTAGGTTTGTATGTCAGGGACAAGGGGAGCTATACCCACCTTTTGTGAACAAGACGAAAGAACCCTCAGGAGATTAAGAAGAGAGGCAAGAGGGAAAAATATTATTAGAGAGGAAGAATCAGAGGAAGAGTTCCAGGAAATGGAGGAACACTCAACAAATCCACCAAATCCACTAGCAGGAGTAGCCAACAACAACAACAATCCACCACAGAGGAGAGTTTTGCCTTCTGATGACAAGTCATCTTAGCCTAGTTTCACTAGCCTTTTTCTTTTCTTTTCAATTGAATTATGCACTTTCTTGAGCCATAAGCAATCCAATTGGGTAGATTTTCATGTTTCCTTTGATTTAATCAACCATGTGTGAATTCATGCTATTTCATGAGGTTTTATGCTATAATTATCACATATTATGAAAGAATGAATATCTCATGATTTTAAGCATAGCGTTGATGTGTTTGGTTGATTAATGATAGGTGAAGAAAGCTTGGAGAAAGGTTGAAGCAAGAAGGGCATTTAATGCAATTTATATTTCTTGTCATTTAAGATTCTTGCAATTTACATTTCTTGTTCTTTAAGTTACTTGCCAATTTACATTATGCAACTTTAAATTCATTGTCATTTACTTTCTGTTGGCTACAATTTCACACAATTCACATCAATGTTAGCTTGACTAAACTAATCACCCACTAAAGTTGCTTGATCCATCAATCCCTGTGGGATCGACCTCACTCCCGTGAGTTTTATTACTTGATGCGACCCGGTGCACTTGCCGGTTAGTTTTGGGTGTTTTAGAGAAATTCGTTTTTCCACAAAAATACTCATCAAGTTTTTGGCGCCGTTGCCGGGGATTGATTAGATCAACAATGATTAAGTGGGTGAGAAGTCTAGATTAAGCATTTTCTTTGTTTTTGTTCTCTGCTCTAAGTTGAAATTATGTTTCAAAGTGAAACCAAGGTGTTTGAGTTTTTGCCTCACTAAGAAATTCTCATCTCTGATATGAGTAATTTCAATTTTCCTTGGTTGTGTGTTTTACAAAACTCAAATGGAGTTCAACTCATCTTATGATCAACCAAATTCTATGGGATATCACCCACCATCACCAATCTCTAATGGTGGTTGGGAATATCACCAAGAAACTTCAAATTCTGGGCACTCCAATTCATGGAGCTATGCTTCAGAACCACAAGATGAGAAAGAAAATCATATGGGATATTTCCCTCCACCACAAAATGATGCAAGTCATGATTCTAATGGTGGCTGGGAAGGGAATTCTAATGCTCCATATGATATTCATCCGAAGATATCATCACTTGACCACGCTTCAACAGAAAGCCTCTGTCAAAACTCACCACCCACACAAACTTCCATGAACCAAAGCCTCTCAAAGATTGAGTCCATGCTCAAAAGATTTGCGGAGGAGGAAGAGAAATACCATAAAGAACTATAAAACTCCCTCAAAAACATGGAAGTGATGGTAGGCCAATTGTTGAATGCAAGGAAGGAGAAAATGGAAAAACAAGAATGCAAGGTCTCTGTGTCAAGTGAAATTACAAAAAAAGAAGAGGTGGTGAAAGTAGTGGAACCTGAAACTGCTCTTGAGGTGATAAAGGAACATGAACATTCACAACCCTCACAAACTTCCCTTGAATCTGTGATCGAAAAATATGAAGAGGAGATAAAGAAATGTTGGGAAGATCAACAAACCTCCTCAATGAAAAAGCTATTAAAACAAATGTTGAGTGTAAAAGAGGAAGTGGAGGCACACCACAACAGCTTGAAGGGGTATACTTCCAACAAGAATAACTTGAGCTACAGAGCTCCAAATGAGGTGATTCAAAAAGCAATGGAAAGTAGGAATCAAGAGCTTTCCAAGCATATATGGCACTGCATGGTGGACACTAAAATTAAAGGAGAAAACTGCCCCGCAATGTGCATAAACGAACATGGTGGCAACCTGCAGTGAGGCCAACTGACCTCTGCACCTTCAACGGAGTATAACTCGAGCAGTAGAGCTCCAATTGATGCGCTTCCAATGGCAATGGAAAGTAGACATTCAGGGATTTCCAACAATGTATAATAGTTTGGGGTGGACAATACGTTTGAGCCTCCAGAACTGGCGTTTTCGCCAACGTTTGAGGCAAACGTTACCTCAAACGCTGCACACCAAAGCCAGCGACCATGCCCTCTTAAAATGATCATAACGTGAGTTGTAGATGTCCAATTGAAGTGATTCCAAGTGGGTTAGAAAGCTGACATTCAGAGCTTTCCAACCATATATGATAGTCTATATTGGGCATAAAATTGGCAACATGACAAGAGGACAAAGTTGGCGCCATAAATGTGCATAAGGGAGGCCAACGTTGGAGCAAAAGTTAGACCCCTAACTTTTGCCCCAACGTGGATAGCAGCAAAATATGGGGGCTGATATGAAAAGTTGGACCAAAAGTTAGACCCTAACTTTTGCTCCAACTTTTACTCCAACTTTTGCAAAACTCCAACCCGGTTCATTTGGTTCACTTCGGTTCCTCCTCAAACTCCAAGAGCAATCAACCAAGGCCTCTATCAACCCAATTCCATCAAGAGCAAGGGCCCATGATCATTACTCAAAGGCACAAGAAATAGATACAATAGGAATTTCATTTAATTGTAATTTATTTTTAATTTCATTTTCATTTCCATTTTATAAAGCCTATATAAGGCATCATTTTCATATTTGTGAGGAGGCTGGCTCCACGAGGGAGCACGAGGATTTGAGAGCTCTCTTTAATTTTCTTTTCTTTGTTTTTGAGTCTTGGGTGGAGAATTGAAGGTGTTCTATTTCATTCTCCCTCTGAGAGTTCTCTCTGCTTTCTTTACTGCTTAATTGAATCGAATTTTCTGTTAATTACTCTTCATCTACTTTCTCTGCAAATTTACATTTCCTTTGCAATTGTTCTTGTTGGATCTAGGAAGGCATTGAGATCTAGACTTAGTTATCTAGTCTCTTGGGTCCTGAGATCTTAATTCCAATTTTACATTCTCTGTTTATTGCTTTTCATGTTTATTTACATTTCTGTTTTGGTTCCGAATCAATCAAATCCATCTTTTACTTCTCTGCTTGTTGCAATTTAACTTTTCCTTGTTTAATTTCTGCAAATCCAATTTCCAATTCCCTTTGCATTTAATGCAATTTATATTTCTTGTCATTTAAGATTCTTGCAATTTACATTTCTTGTTCTTTAAGTTACTTGCCAATTTACATTCTGCAACTTTAAATTCATTGTCATTTACTTTCTGTTGGCTACAATTTCACACAATTCACATCAATGTTAGCTTGACTAAACTAATCACCCACTAAAGTTGCTTGATCCATCAATCCCTGTGGGATCGACCTCACTCCCGTGAGTTTTATTACTTGATGCGACCCGGTGCACTTGCCGGTTAGTTTTGGGTGTTTTGGAGAAATTCGTTTTTCCACAAAAATACTCATCACCTTCATATACATTTGCAAATCCTAGACATTGTGGGAGTAGCATCCTTACCCCAAATGTTAATGCAAATAATTTTGAACTGAAGCCACAACTCATCACCTTGGTTCAAAACAACTGCTCCTATGGAGGAGGACCACTTGAAGATCCAAACCAACACTTATCCACTTTTATGAGGATTTGTGATACTGTCAAAACCAATGGTGTGCATCCTGACATCTATAAGCTACTGTTATTCCCTTTCTCCCTCAGAGACAAAGCCACTCAATGGTTGGAGTCATTTCCAAGAGATAGCATCAATAATTGGGAAGATCTAGTGAGCAAGTTCCTTGCCAAATTTTACCCACCTCAGAGGATTATTAGATTGAAAACTAAAGTACAAACATTCACACAGATGGATGCTAAACCTCTCTATGAGGCATGGGAACGATACAAGGCTCTAATCAGAAAGTGTCCTCCTGAAATGTTCAATGAATAGGACATATTGCAGAATTTTTATGAAGGCTTGACATTGAAAGCTCAGGAGGCTCTAGATCACTCAGTCGGGGGCTCTTTACAATTGATGAAAACTGCAGAGGAGGCCCAAAATCTCATTGATATGGTGGCTAACAACCAATATTTCTTTGCTCACCAAAGACAACGCCAACCATCACAAAGGAAAGGAGTGATGGAGTTGGAAGGAGTGGACTCAATCCTAGCTCAAAACAAAATGATGCAGCAGCAAATTCAACAATAATTTGAGCAAATGGCCAAAAGAATTGATAACCTCCAAGTTACAACAGTAAATACAAGCCAGCCATCAACCACATGGGGGCAAGGTGAAGAAGCTTGTGAAGATCAACAGCAAGAACAAGTGAATTACATGCACAATCAAGGCTCTGGACACAATGAGGTTTATGGTGACACTTACAACCCCTCCTGGAAGAACCACCCCAACCTCAAATGGGGAGACAATCACACTCAGACTCAACAGCCATGGCAAAGGAATTCAAACCAAAACAGTTGGAAAAACACAAACCACAACAACCAGCAGAATAATAATCAAAATACATACAAAAAAACCTAAAACACTTACCCCAACTCTAACCATTATCCATCCAATAACCAAGCCACCAATCAAAACACTTACCATCAATCCTCAACATCTCACAACCAACCAATCCCACAAGATTCTCATAGGATCACCAATTTATAATTCTTGATGGAAAAAATGATGAAGAACCAAGAACTTACAACTAAAAATCAAGAAGCTTCCATGAAAAATATGGAAAGACAGATTGGACAACTTTTCAAGAAAATTACTATTGAGAGACCATCAAGCTCACTCCCAAGTGATACAATTCCAAATCCGAAGGAAGAGTGCAAAGCTATACAGCTAAGGAGTAGAAAAATCTTGGTGAAAAATGAAGGAGCAACCAAGAAGCCAAAGGAAAATGACAAGAAACAAGATGAAAAAGAGGAAGCCAATGACAAGGATGTAACAGCAAGGAACCAAACTTCAAAGCAGGCTCAAGGAAAGGAAGAATAGCCACACAATTCAAAGGAAGCAATGAAAGAACCAACCAAGGATCACAGATAGGGAGTGAACTTCACACCTCCGTTGCCATATCCCCAAAGGTTCAACAAGGAGACTAAGGACCAACACTTCCCTAAATTTCTTGAAGTTTTCAAGAAATTGGAGATTAACATCCCCCTGGCTGAAGCATTAGAGCAGATGCCTCTATATGCAAAGTTCTTGAAAGAGCTTATCAACAAAAAGAGGAGTTGGCAAGAGAAGGAAACAATGCTTCTCACTGAAGAATGTAGTGCTGTGATTCAAGGGGTATCCCACCAAAGCTCAAAGATCTAGGGAGTTTTGTAGTTTCATGTACCATAGGCAATATAACCTTAGACAAAGCTCTCTGTGACCTTGGTGCTAGTATTAATCTGATGCCGTTATCAATGATGAGAAAGCTTGCCATAGAAGAACTCAAACCTACCAGGTTGTTCTTGGTGATGGCTGACAGATCAATCAAGACACCCAATGGCATTGTGGAAAACCTATTAGTGAAGGTTAGGGAGTTTATCTTCCCTGCAGACTTTGTAATTCTGGATACAGAAGAAGAAGGAAACAATTCAATCATCTTGGGAAGGCCATTTTTGGCCACAGCCAGAGCCATTATTGATGTAGATAAGGGAGAGATGATCTTCAGGGTGCACAATGAGCAAATGGTCATCAATGTCTTCAAATCAATGCAACATCCCCATGAACAAGAGAACTACATGAAGGTGGATATGATAGAAAGTCTGGTAGAGGAAATGTTAGAAGCTACTTGTCAGGAGCAATAGGACGAAGAAGTGGAGGAGGAACAAGAAGAGGAAGTGGTGGAAATCTCCAGTGAAGATAAGGAGAAGGAGAAGCCAAAATAGGAGTTGAAGCCTCTTCCCCCTCACCTCAAATACGTGTTCCTGGGAGAAGAAGAGACCCTGCCAGTGATCATTAACTCCTCCTTGAATATGGAAGAAGAAACAAGGTTAATTGAAGTATTGAAAGCTCACAAAGCAGCCTTGGGTTGGACAATTGAGGATATCAAAGGCATTAGCCCAGCCATCTGTATGCATAAAATTTTGCTGGAAAAAGAATCAAAGCCTGTGGTTCAACCCCAAAGAAGGCTCAACCCAGCCATGAAGGAGGTAGTTCAAAAAGAAGTAATGAAGCTATGGAATGCTGGAATAATTTTTCCAATCTCTGACAGCTCATGGGTGAGCCCGGTTTAAGTTGTACCAAAAAAGGGAGGAATGACAGTCATCACCAATGAGAAGAATGAGTTGATCCCCACCAGAACAGTGACTGGGTGGAGGATGTGCATAGATTATAGAAGATTGAATGATGCTACAAGGAAGGATCACTTTCCCCTCCCAGTCATTGATCAGATGCTGGAAAGATTGGCCGGCCATGCCTATTATTGCTTCTTGGATGGGTATTCTGGGTACAATCAAATCATGGTAGACCCCAAGGACCAAGAAAAGACTGCCTTCACATGTCCATTTGGAGTTTTCGCATACAGGAGGATGCCCTTTGGGCTATGCAACGCCCCAGCCACTTTTCAAAGGTATATGCTTTCTATTTTTTCTGATATGGTGGAAATATTTCTAGAAGTCTTCATGGATGATTTTTCTGTCTTTGGCAATTCATTTAACACTTGCTTGCACCATTTAACTCTTGTTTTGAAAAGATGCCAAGAAACTGACCTGGTATTGAATTAGGAGAAATTCCATTTCATGGTTCCTGAAGGGATAGTTCTTGGGCATAAAGTGTCATGCAAAGGTATAGAAGTTGATAAAGCTAAAGTAGAAATTATTGAAAAACTTCCTATACCTGTTAATGTGAAAGCAGTAAGGAGTTTTCTTGGGCATGCTAGCTTTTACAGAAGGTTCATCAAAGATTTTTCAAAAATAGCAAAGCCATTGAGCAATTTGTTAGTGATTGATAACCCTTTCATCTTTGATGACAACTACAAGCATGCCTTTGAAACCTTAAAGAGAAAACTCATCACAGCACCAATCATCACACCCCCTGATTGGAACTTACCTTTTGAACTTATGTGTGATGCAAGTGACCTTGCTATTGGTGCTGTGCTGGGACAAAAGAAAGACAAGTTGCACCATGTCATATATTATGCCAGCAAAGTGTTAAATGAAACACAGAAAAATGATACCACCACTGAAAAAGAGCTTTTGGCAATTGTATATTCATTTGATAAGTTTAGGCAATACTTGATTGGTTCAAAGGTTATAGTATACACTGACCATGCTGCTCTCAAGTATTTAATGTCTAAACAGGATTCAAAACCAAGGCTTATTAGGTGGGTGCTGCTGCTACAAGAATTTGATATTGAGGTGAGAGATAGAAAAGGGAGTGAAAATCAAGTAGCAGATCATCTATCAAGAGTGCCACAAGAAGCCAATCAAGATAGACCACAGCAAGTAAATGAGAATTTCCCTGATGAGCACCTTTTCCAAGTTCAACAAGCACCTTGGTTTGCTGACATAGCAAATTATAAAGTGGGAAGGAAGATACCTCAAGAATTCTCCAAGCAACAAGTGAAGAAGCTACTCAATGAAGCAAGGAAGTTCTTGTGGGACGAACCTTTTTTATTCAAGAGATGCTCTGATGGAATGATTAGGAGGTGTGTCCCTAAAAACGAAATGAAAGATATATTGTGGCATTGCCATGGTTCAGCATATGGTGGACACTTTGGACTAGAGAGAACAGCTGCTAAAATACTGCAGAGTGGATTTTACTGGCCAACCATCTTCAAAGATGCCAGGGAGTTTATTCACCAGTGTAATGAATGCCAAAGGGCTGGAGGATTGACAAGAAGGAATGAAATGCCTCAAAATTTCATTCTCGAAGTAGAGCTATTCGATCTTTGGGGCATAGATTTCATGGGGCCCTTCTCTCCTTCTTACTCCTTCAAATACATTTTGGTAGCAGTGGATTATATCTTAAAGTGGGTGGAAGCAATAGCCACAACCACATGTGATACGCAAATTGTTCTTCAATTCCTAAAGAAGAACATTTTCACCAGATATGGAGTACCTAAGGGACTTATAAGTGATGGTGGTGGTCATTTTTGTAACAAGCAGATGGAGAAACTCCTTCATAAATATGGGGTAATGCATAAAGTAGCCACACCATATCACCCACAAACCAATGGCCAAGTAGAGCTTGCAAATAGGGAATTGAAGAGGATTTTGGAGAAGACTATGGGAGCAACTAGAAAAGATTGGGCCAGGAAGCTTGAGGATGCACTCTGGGCATACAGGACAGCATTCAAAACTCCTATTGAGAAGTCCCCATTTTAGCTGTTATATGGAAAATCTTGTCACCTCCCTGTGGAGCTTGAACATAAAATTTTTTGGGCAACTAAGCTCCTCAACCTTGATTCTCAAGTAGCAGGGGAGAAGAGGCTGCTACAACTAAATGAGTTGGATGAGTTTAGGCTAGAAGCTTATGAGAGTGCTAAGATATACAAGGAAAGAGCTAAGAGGTGGCACGACAAGAAGATCTCAAAGAAGGAGTTCAAACCAGGACAGGAAGTACTGCTATATAATTCAAGACTCAAGATCTTCCCTGGCAAGCTCAAATCAAAGTGGACTGGTCCATATTTGGTGACAAAGGTTTTTCCTTATGAAAGCCTGGAATTATTAGATGAAGTAACAAAGAGTCATTTCACAGCTAATGGTCACAGGACAAAGCACTATTTGGGAGGCCAATGGGACAAAAAAAAAGAGGTTCAGAACCTGAATTGATTAAAGAATGGAAGATGTCAAGCTAGTGACAATAAAAGAGAGCTTGTTAGGAGGCAACCCAACCTGAGGTAGTTTTTTTTTCATAGCTTTTTTAATAAAAAGGCTAAGTAGCTTTATCTATATTGCAAGGAGCTAAGTTTGGTGTTGCACACCAAAACAATTTAAGGGAGATTGAAGGATTCTAAGTTTGGTGTTCCACCAAAAACCTCATCATAAAATGCATTCTCACCCTCTGTATAATGCTAGCTTCAAGCAATCAGATAAACTAGTTAACCAATCTGCTGTTTCATAGTTTTTAGTTTTATTACCTTTAGCAAGAAAAAAAAAGATTTCACATATGATTAATTTGCTGCATGAGAAACATTGGCAAGGAACTAAGTTTGGTATTCACACACTAAAGTAAGTTCAAAAGCCCACAAATAAGCTTTGAATACTAACCGGATACCTAAAGGGCTTGAAAAGCAAGCAACTTTTGAGGAGTATGCAGGAAAACAGCCAACAAATTAAAGAACGTCTGCATTCTGACTCAGAAGGGGCACAACAGAAGGAAGAATGAAAAGCTGCAACCCAACAGGTTGTATTTACACTTGATCCTTGTTGTTGTGAAATGTTTTAATTTAGGGATTCCTTTATGTCTGGCTAGAATGTTCATTTAGTTGCAAGTGGAAGTATTTGCTAAAGAAAGCTAATTGCATAATCTTGTTATCCTTCATTTGCTTGAATTTTGTTTTGTTTCCCTTCTGCTTGAATAAAAGAAAAAATGGTTGATTTAGAAAAGTAATTGTTCAATGTTGCAAAAGTTAGAATGAAAGTTAGTGGTGGTATGTGTTTGATTAAATTGTTAGCTCACAAAATAAATGCTACATCATGACATGTTCCTTGAAGCCTAAGCTAGTTTGTTGCTATAATCTGTCAATTAATGAAAGTCCCTTGAACAATGAATCAAAACAGAAAGAAAAAGAAAAAGAAAAGCCAAGAATTGGAAAAGAAACAAATAATAAGGCTAGACACCAATAGCTTGGATCCTAGGACACATACCTGTGGTGTTTTTGTACTAGGATATGCTTGGACAAGTAGGTTCTGAGGAGTGTTTCAAAACTTGGCCACTTAGATCAACTGATTTGGGATTGCCAACTGAAAGTCCACAATAAAGAGAGCAACCTAGCTACAAAACATTTAGTAATCCAAAGAGATGCTGGGCATCAATGATCCTAGGAAGAAAATATGAGCCATGTGTCTGTGGTGAAGAAATGTTGAGCAAAACTAAGCCAAAGGCTGCTGCAACACTTGCCACCATGCCTTCAATGAACAATAAGCTCTAAGCAAAAATAAAGAAGGAAAAGCTAGCAAGGGATTAAGCAAAAAGTAAAGCATTATAGCAGCAACCTTAGTGAATCTTTGAGGAAACATATCTTATGTAACGGCAAATAATAAATGAGCTACCATTGTCTGCATAAAACCCCATGAACCAAGTTCAACTATCTGCTAAATAAGAACATGCATACTTCTCTGTTTCATTTCATTTTCTCTTATGATCAGTGCTTGCTTGGGTACAAGCAAGTTTTAAGTTTGGTGTTGTGATGACAAGTCATCTTATGCTAGCTTTTCAAGCAATTTTCACTTGTTTCATTAGGTTTTATGCACTTTCTTGCATTGTAAGAAAGTAATTTGGAGTGGATTTGCATGAATTGGTGAAATCAATCAACCACCCTTTAATTGACACAAAATCATGAAGTTTAAGCTAGAATTAATTGAATTGTGAATGAATTTTAAACCTTGTGAATTTGGTGATACTTTGATTGGTTATTTTGATTACTTGTAGGTGAAGAAAAGAAAAAAAATAAGAAAAGCGTGGCCTAAGGAGCATGCCCAAAGGAAACAAAAAGCGTAGCCAAAGGAGAAGAAAAAGCGTGGCATCATTGAGAAAGGAGGGAAGCTAGGTTGGGTGAGTGAACCGAGCTTCACAAAGAACAAAAAAGGGGAGCAAGGCTTAAAGCTAAGTTAACTTAGTTAACTGAGCATCAAAGAAAGCAAGGCAAGAGCATAAAGCTCAGTTCACTAAGTGAGCTTTATCGGGCTTCTTCAAAAATAAATTCAAAGCAAAATTCCAAGGAATGAAGCCACCAAGTTTTGAATATGACCCAAGGGAAGCAAGGAACGCTCCTTGCAATGGAAATAAGCCAAAATTGGCTAAAATGCATTCAAGGGGGTTCGAACTAGGGAGCCTCATGAAAGGCAAGGAAGGAGCGCTCCACTCTTCCAAGAAAATCAGCACCAAATTGCTTCCACCAAGGATCGAACTTGGAAGCATGAAGCCTACAACCAGGCACTACAATGGGGAGCTCAGTTTGCTTTCCAAACTGAGCGCTACTCTCCCCCAACTCCCCACACATTGGCACGCTAGGAAGCACATCAAGGAGGAAACCATGCGCACAAGCGACACAGCCAAGGGTGCTGGGATACGCACAATTAGGCACACCAAGGACAAAATAGAAAGCTCAGTTCAATTTTCTAACTAAGCTCTATTGAAGTGCAACATGAACAAGGCTAGGACGTGCACAAATTGGGCAAGCCAAAGACAAGTTTGGGCGCTCAGTTTGGTATTTCAACTGAGCCGTGCCCTGGGAGGGCACCATGACTCAATTTTGAGTCCAAAAATAAAATAAAATCCAATTCTTCACAAAATTAAAAAGCCCACTCCAACTTCTAAAATCTAAAAATAGTAAGTGTATAAATAAAAGCTAGTTTGAGTTAGAGAGGACCTTTTTACTTACTTTTAAATTTTTAATTTTATTTTCTAGCTTTGGGAGTTTTGGAATTGGGAAGGAGAATTGATCTCTCTTCTTCTTTTTTCTGGCTTCTGCACTTTCTATTCTTTGTTCTGGATCTTGGGTGGAGAATTGAAGAAATTCTATTTCAATCTCACCTTGAGATCTCTTTCTGTTTATTTTTCTGCATAATTGAAGGCATTGTGATTTGGATCTAATTTTCTCTACTGTTTTCATCTCTACTTCTTCTACCATCTTTACTTCTTCTATAATTATTCTTAGTTGGATCAAGGAAGGAATTGAGATCTAGACTTGTTTTTTAGTCTCTTGACCCCTGAGATCTTTATTCTCTTAGTGAGAATCTGCAAATTTAAGTTTGATTCATTTGCTGTTTGATTTTTCAAGCAATTTTACTCTTCTGTTTGAGATCTGTTTCAATTCAAGTCATCTTTTATTCCTCTGTTGATTGATGTTTACTGCCTTTTGTTTAAATTCTGCATTCCCAACTCCCGGATCCTTTTATGATTCAAGCCATTTACATTTCTTGCATTTTAAGTTTCAGTTATTTACGCTTCTTGCAATCTAAGTTTCTACAATTTACATTACTTGCACCTTAAGAATCAGCTCTTTTAATTCTTATGCACTTTAAATTCTTGTCAATTACCACTTTCCCTTTAAATTTCATGCAATTTAGCTTCTGTTGGATACAAATCACTCAAATCAACACTTATTTGCTTGACTAAATCAACCACCTAACTAAAATTGCTCAATCCTTCAATCCCTGTGGGATCGACCTCACTCACGTGAGTTATTATTACTTGATGCGACCCGGTACACTTGCCGGTGAGTTTTGTGTTGGATCGTTTTCCACACATCATACATCACACACACCATTCTGCCATATTTTCGTTTTTCCATTGTTTTTACTTTCAGTATGAGTTTCTAAACCTCCTAAGTTGAGGGGAGGAGCCCTGCTAAGTCCTATGAATTAATAAAAGTATTACTATTTCTTCTTTGATTCGTGTTTGCTCCATCTCAAAGATGTATATTCATTCTTCATCAATATGAATGCATTGAACTGGCATACAGTTATCACACTCTACATGGGTTCAGAGTGCGTCTTTTATCGGACAATGATGAACCACCAGCTTGAATATACGTCTCTCAGACGGCTAATCCACGACTTCGTTGGGGACTTCTAGAGACATCAGTTCAGCCAATTTTCGGGGAGATTAGGAAGATGCCAAATCATTTTTGACAAAGCCCTGTATCCTAATTCAGCCTGAGCTTCCAGATCCTATGGATTACTGGAAAGATCATTTTTGACAAAGCCCTGTATGATCTTGGATTAAGTTTAAATCTGATACCTTCCACTGAGGCAGAGGCCGAGTCTGGAGAGACTGGAAAGGCATTGAATGCCAGTGAGGAAGCCCTCACTGGGCGTTTAATGCCCATGATGGCAGCAAGCCTGGCGCTGGACACCAGTGAGGAAGCTCTCACTGGGCATTCACGGCCCATACACCCAGGGAAGCTGGCGTTTAACGCCAGCAAGGACACCCCTGCTAGGCGTCCAACGCCCAGAATGCTAGAGGGACTGGCATTGAATGCCAGTCAAGGTAGACAACAAGGGTGTTCAATGCCCAATAAGCTGACAGAACTAGAGTTGAATGCCAGTGAGAGCACACCCATTGAGAGCTTAAATCCCACTCAAGAACCCTCTATCTCAGAACCAAAGGAAACCATAAAGACCATTGAGATTCCTTTGAATGTACTTCTGTAGTGTATGAGTACTGATGACTACTCATCCTCAAGTGAGGATGAAGACACTAGGAAAGAGCAAGTTGCTCGACACCTAGGAGCACTCATGAAACTGAATGCCAAACTGTTTGGTACAAAGCCTTTGGAGGAAGAACTTCCATTACTTTCCAAAGACCTCAATGCTTTGGTTCAGCAAGAGCTACCTCAGAAGCTTCCAGACCCTAGACATTTTTTGATTCCTTGCACCATAGGCACCATGACCTTTGAGAAGGCTCTGTGTGACCTAGGGTCAAGTATAGTAATGGAGAAGCTGGGAATCCAAAAGGGAACAAGGATTACCTTGCATAAAGACTGGATGGTATTCAAGGTCCTTGACCCTCCATTACTCCTTGACAAGGGAGGCACTTGCATAACGCCAGTCAGGGAGCAGCCCCTGGGCACTCAAATGCCAGTGCAGAGAAACAAAAAATCTGGATTCCCTAGCCTCTCAGGACCAAGAGGTCCCAAAAAAGCTCCACCTACCCCACCTTCTTCTTCCCTATTGATCATATTTGCTCGAGGACGAGCAAAACTCTTAAGTTTGGTGTTGCAAAAGCTTTGCTTTGTAACTTCTACCACTCTTAAGTATAGAAGAAGAGGATGGAGCAAACCAGAAAGCATGCACATGAACCTGTGTAGCTACCTCAAAAAAGATAAATGAGTGACATTGAAGAGATCAAGCACTACATGGGATCCTCAAGGAGGAGCACTAGCCACCATCATTTAGGTGGATTCGTTCTCTTTTACTCCTTTTAAGTTACTTTTCTATTTTTTGTCTGTTTGTTTATTTGTTCTCTTGTTCTAGTTGCATGATCATTTGCATTTGATGTCTTTAAGTTGTAAAATGTTCCATATATCTCTCACCTTGCTTAAATGAATTTTTTTGAAAAGAACTGAAAGATGCATAAATTTCAAGTTTAAAATAAGATTAGTTTAATTAGTTTGATGTGGTGTCATTTGCTTTTGTTTTCTGAATGTATGAAATAAACAATGTATATTTGAAGTTGAAATTTATGAATGTTGGCTCTTGAAAGAATAAGGAAAAAGGAAAAATATTATTAATAATCTGAAAAATCTAAAAATTGATTCTTGAAGCAAGAAAAAGTAGCAAAAAGCAAAAGAAAAAGCATATTGCAAAAGAAGAAAAATTATGCATGCGAAAAAAAAAGAAAATGGCAAAAAATAAAAAGAAAAAAATATAAAGCAGAAAAAGCCAGTAACCCTTTAAACCAAAAGGCAAGGGTAAAAGGATCCAAGGCTTTGAGCATCAGTAGATAGGAGGGCCCAAAGGAATAAAATCCTGGCCTAAGCGGCTAAACCAAGCTGTCCCTAACCATGTGCTTGTGGCGTGAAGGTGTCAAGTGAAAAGCTTGAGACTGAGCGGTTAAAGTCGTGGTCCAAAGCAAAAGAGTATGCTTAAGAACTCTGGACACCTCTATCTAGGGACTCTAGCAAAGCTGAGCCATAATCTGAAAAGGTTCACCCAGGTAAAGTGTTTGTGGCATGAATGTATCAGGTGGTAATACTGGAAAACAGAGTGCTTAGGGTCACAGCCATAACTCTGAAAGCTGTATTCAAGAATCAAAATAATCTTAACTAGGAAAGTCAATAATATCATTTGGACTCTAAGTTCCTAAATATGCCAACATCTCTGAGTTTCAATGGATAGTGAGATGCCAAAACTATTCAGAAGCAAAAAGCTACTAAGTCCTGCTCATCTGATTTTTAACTAAGCTTCATTTGAAACTCCGAAATTTATTGTATCTTAATTTTCTTTTTATCCTAATATGTTTTTAGTTGCTTGGGGACAAGCAGCAGTTTAAGTTTGGTGTTGTGATGAGCGGATATTTTATATGCTTTTTGACATCACTTTCATATAGTTTTTAGAGTGTTTTATTTAGTTTTTATTAAGTTTTTATAGGATTTAGTGTTAAATTCTCATTTTTGGATTCTACTATGAGTTTTTGTATTTTTTACAATTTCAGGTATTTTCTGGCTGAAATTGAGGAGCTGGAGCAGAAGTCTGATTCAGAGACGGAGAAAGCACTATAGATGCTGTCCAGATCTAACCTCCTTGGCTTTTCTAGAGCTGCAAAAGTCCAAATGGAGCACTCTCAATGGCTTTGGAAAGCTGACTTCTAGGGCTTTCCAGCAATATGTAATAGTTTATACTTTGCTTCGGATTAGAAGGCCCGAAATGGGCGTCCAACGCCAGCTTCCTGCCCTCTTCCAGGAGTCCAACGCCCAAAGTGCAGAGCCCAGTGTCCAAAGGCCCAGAGAGTAGTCCCTAGCTGGCATTCCACGCCCAAGGAGCCTTATAGCACGTGGATCTCATTAAATCTTATCCCAAACACTCACCAAGTGGGCCTCAGAAGTGGATGTTAGCACTAAATAGATTGTTATACCCTTACTAGTCATCTGTTTAGTATTTAAAGTGTATTTTACATACTCATTCGAACAGATCACACATATCATTCTGCCATATTTTGTTTTTCCATTGTTTTTACTTTTAGTATGAGTTTCTAAACCTCCTAAGTTGAAGGGAGGAGCCCTGCTGAGTCCTATGAATTAATAAAAGTATTACTATTTCTTCTTCGATCCGTGTTTGCTCTATCTCAAAGATGTATATTCGTTCTTCATCAATATGAATGCGTTGAACTGGCATAAGGTTATCACATTCTATATGGGTTCAGAGTGCGTCTTTCATCGGACAATAATGAACCACCAGCTTGAATATCCGTCTCTCAGACGGCTAATCCACGACTTCGTTGGGAACTTCTCGAGACATCAGTTCAGCCGATTTTCGGGGAGATTAGGGTCTCTGTGGTAGAGGCTAGAACCCAAAGATGCAGCATTCTCTGATCCATAAGATCCGACCTTGTCTGTGGCGTTCTGAGTAGGATCATTAAGGAGAATGGCCTGCAGGAACTTCACCCTCAAGTAGAGATGGATCCACACTAAACCTGGGATTCAGATCCGGAGGAGTATTGACAGCTGCTCAAACCAGTTTCAATCACATACAGCCTGCCATTGAAGAAAATCATTCACAAGCAAAGAAGACTGTAGTACCAGAGTTACTTCAGAAAGACAAAGCAACTCCGACTCTCAACTCTAATCCTATCATTTATTCCTTTCACAGTTTCATGATACTTCATCCAACTCCATATACTTGATCCAAAAACCTTCTGATCTGTCTGACTAAGACCTGCAAGATAACCATAGCTTGCTTTAAACCACAATTCTCGTGGGATCGACCTTGACTCACTCAGGTATTACTTGGACGACCTAGTGCACTTGCTAGTATAGTTGTACGAAACTGTGGGGATTCGTGCACCAAGCTACTGGCTTTTTTTGCTTGTTTTTTCTTTTTTTCTTTTCTCATTTTTTTCGCCACTTTTTTTTTTCGCATGCAAGCTTTTTTCTTTTTTTTTTTGCTGCTTTTTCTTGCTTCAAGAATCAATTTATTTAGATTTTTCAGATTACCAATAATACTTTTCCTTTTTCCTTATTCTTTCAAGAGCCAACATTCTAAACTTCCAACTTCAAATATGTACTGTTCATTCATACATTCAAAAAACAAAAGCAATGCCACCACATCCACATAATTAAACTATTCTTATTTTAAACTTGAAATTCATGCATCTCTTAATTCTTTTCAATTAAAATTTTCTTTTAAGTAAGGTGAGAGATATATGGAACATTTTACAACTTTAAGAGATCAATACAAATGATCATGCAACTAGAACAAGTGAATAGACAAAACATAACAGAAAACAGAAAACAATAAAAGGAAAGGAAGTAAAAGAGAACGAGTCCACCTTTAATGGTGGCGGCTAGTGCTCCTCCTTGAGGATCCAATGTGATGCTTGATCTCTTCAATCTCATTCCTTTGCCTTTGTTGTTCTTCCCTTATAGCCCTTTGGTATTCCCTTATAGCTCTTTGATCTTCTCTTATTGCATTGAGGATGGTAGAATGCTCTTGATGCTCCACCCTCAATTGCACCATGTTAGTGCTAAGTTCTCCAAGAGAAGTTTACCATTGATCCCAATAGTTTTGGGGAGGAAAATACATCGCTTGAGGCATCTCAGGGATCTCATAATAAGGCGGTTGCATTTGCTTTTGTGCATGCTCTTTGGTTTGCTCCATCCTCTTCTTAGTGATGTGCTTATCCACCCCAATGGAGATATCTCCTTCTATGACAATTCCAGCTGAATTGCATAGATGACAGATGAGGTATGGGAATACTAACCTTGCATTGGTGTGAGGCTTCTCAGCTACCTTGTACAATTCTTAAGGAATCACCTCATGTACTTCCACCTCACTTCCAATCATGAGGGCTTTATCAACAGTCACTTCTGACCGGTTGCTAGCGGGGATGATAGATCTTTGGATAATTCCAACCATCCTCTAGCTATGGGCTTTAGGTTAACCCTTCTTAGTTGAATGGGCTTGGGAATCCCTTTTCCACTGTGCTCCTTCCACACAGATGTCTGAGAGCACTTGATCCAATCTTTGATCAAAGTTGACTCTTTTAGTGTAAGGATGATGATCTCCTTGCATTAGAGGCAAGTTGAATGCTAACCTCACACTTTCTGGGCTGAAATCTAAGATTCTCCCTCGGACCATGGTGATCCAATTCCTTGGATTTGTGTTCACACTAGTGTCATGGTTTTTAGTAACCCATGCATTAGCATAGAATTCTTGCACCATGAGAATTCCAACATCCTGAATGGGATTGGTTAGGACTGCCCAACCTCCTCTCCGGATCTCTCTTCAGATTTCTGGATACTCATTCTTCTTGAGTCTTAAAGGGACCTTAGGGATCACTTTCTTCTCTGCCACTACTTCATAGAAGTGGTCTTGATGAGCTTTGATGATGAATCTCTCCATCTCTCAAGATTCAGAGGAGGCTACTGCCTTTCCTTTCCTCTTTCTAGAGGAGTCTCCAACCTTGGGTGCCATGAATGGTAATGGAAAAAAAGCTATACTTTTCCAACACCAAACTTAAAACTTTGCTCATCCTCGAGTAAAAATAGAGAAAAGAGAAGAATGGAGTAGAAAAAGAAAAAAAATAGAGGAAGAAAGAGGGAGAGAGAGGGCTCGGCCTTGTGGGGTGTATAAGGGTAAGAGAGGTGTGTGTATGAAGAGTTATGAAGAGGGGTATTTATGGGAGTGGAGAGTGGAATGGTTCGGCCATAGGATGGGTTTGGGTGGGAAATTTGATTTTTGAAGTGGGTAGGGGTAGGTGGGAGTTATGATGGTGTGGGAAAGTGAAACGGATGTGATTGGGCTAGGGTTTATAGGGAAGTGTTTATGGGGAAGTGTGAAAGTAGGACCCATGGATCCTGAGAGGCTAAGGAATCCAGATTCCCTGCTTTTCTACATTGGTGTTTGAACGCCCAGGGGCTGCTCCCTGGCTGGCATTCAACTTCAACACTCCATCTAGAGTGTTCTGTTTTCACTGCTATGAAATTCTGCCTCTGTTCTGACTACTGCATATGATCATGACTCTAAAAATAATTGAAAGAAAATAAAAATGAAAGAAAATAAAAATAATTAATTAAGGTTGGGTTGCTTCCCAACAAGCGCTCCTTTAACGTCACTAGCTTGACGGTTAGCTCCTTACGGAGGTGAGTATCGGCTCATATTTTTTCCCCTTACAGTGAAATTTCTTCCTTTCTTCTCATGAATGAGCTCCACATGCTCTAGAGATAGGATATGACTCACTGTATGTGGTAAGCCTAGCTTCTTAGTGAAGACAACTCTCATGCCAGGTGAGAGGCCTTCAGTTGGGACTTTCTTGTCCTTCCAGCCTTTATGTACTTTCTTCTTAGTACCTTTGTGCTTAGAGCTTGTTGGTGGCTGCCCAACACCAAACTTAGAATTGATGTCTGAGGGCTCTGTAAAGCTCTGCATAGAAAGAGAGGGTTAGAACACTAGGTATTGCATAGTTATCTCTCTTTTAGAGGGAGATTTGGGATGAGGCATCTTGAACAAGATGTGATCCTCCCCTAATTGTAGGGTTAGTTCTCCCTTAGCCACATCAATGATAGCATTGGTGGTGGCTAGAAAAGGTCTTCCAAGGTTGACAGAGTCATCCTCATCCTCTCCTATGTCCAAGACTTTGAAGTTTTCAGGGATGTAATAGTTTTCAACTTTAACCAAGACATTCTCTACTAAGCCATATGGCTTCTTTATTGTCTTGTCTGCCATCTCTAATGAGATGTTTGTAGCTTGTACCTCAAGGATTCCCAACTTCTCCATTACAGAGAGTGGCATGAGGTTTATACTTGACCTTAGGTCACACAGAGCCTTTTCAAAGGTCATAGTGCCTATGGTGCAAGGAATCAGAAAGCGTACAGGATCTGGAATCTGGAA
>NC_029790.2:39209458-39246815 GCF_000816755.2 Arachis ipaensis
GGATCTGGAAGTTTCTGAGGTAGCCTCTACTGAACCAAAGCATGTAGTTCTTTGGTAAGCAGTGGAGGTTCTTCCTCCAGAGGATTTATACCAAATAACTTGGCATTCAGCTTCATAAGAGCTCCTAGGTACCGAGAAACTTGCTCTTCCTTAGTGTCTTCATCCTTATCCGAGGATGAGTAGTCATCATAACTCATACACTGCTGAAGTTCATGTAAAGGAACCTCAATGGTCTTTATGGTTTCCTTTAGTTCTAGGATAGAGGGTTCTTGAGTGGGACTTAAGCATTCAGAGGGTGTGCTTTCACTGGCGTTTAACGCCAGCTTTGTTAGCTCTTTGGGCGTTAAACGCCCTTGCTGTCCATCGTTATTGGCGTTAAATGCCAGTCCCTCTCTACTGCCAGGATGGGCATTGAATGCCCAGTGAGGGGTTCTTCACTGGCGTTCAATGCCACCCCATTCCCCTCTAATTCGGCCTTCACCTCCATGGTTATGGCCTTGCACTCTTCTCTAAGATTTACCTCAGTATTACTGGGAAGAGTTTCAGGAGGAATCTCAGGGATCTTCTTGCTCAGTTGACCAACTTGCACCTCTAAATTTCTAATGCAGGACCTTGTTTCATTAATGAAACTATGAGTGGTCTTAGAGAGGCTGGAAACTAGAGTTACTAAGTTAGAGAGGCTCTGCTTAGAGGTTTTCATGTTCCCTTGAGAAGATGGTAATGGTGGTCTATTATTGAACCTATAGAGTTCCTACCACCTTGATTGTTGTTAAAACCTTGCTAAGGTTTCTGCTGATCCTTCCATGAGGGGTTAGGATGGTTCCTTCATGAAGGATTGTAGGTATTTCCATAGGATTCTCTCATGTAATTCACCTCTTCCATGGTGGGATGTTCAGGATCATAAGCTTCTATGTCAGAAGAAGCTTCCTGATTACTGCAAGCTACAGTTTACATTCCAATTAAATGCTGGGAGATCATGTTGACCTGTTTGGTCAAGATCCTGTTCTGAGCCAATATGGCATTCAGAGCATCAACTTCATGAACTCCTTTCTTCTGAGAGATCCCATGGTTTACAGGATTCCTTTTAGAAGTATACATGAATTGGTTGTTTGCAACCATCTCAATGAGTTCTCTTGCTTCTACAGGTATTTTCTTCAAGTAGAGTGATCCACCTGCAGAGCTGTCCAATGAGATTTTGGACATCTTAGACAGACCATCATAGAACACGCCTATAATAGACCACTCTGAGAGCATGTCAGGAGGACATCTCCTGATCAATTGCTTGTATCTTTCCCAAGCTTCATAGAGGGATTCACCTTCTCTTTGTCTGAAGGTTTGAGCTTCCACTCTAATTTTGCTCATCCTTTGAGGGGGAAAGAATTTAGCTAGAAAAGCATTAACTAGCTTTTCCCAAGAGTCAAGACTCTCTCTAGGTTGGAAATCCAACCATATCATAGCTTTGTCTCTTACAGCAAAGGAAAAGAGAATAAGCTTGTAGACTTCAGGATCTACTCTATTAGTCTTTACAATATCACAGATCTGTAAGAATTCAGCTAAGAACTTATATAGATCTTCCAATGGAAGTCCATGGAATTTGTAGTTCTGCTGCAGAAGAGAGATTAACTGAGGCTTAAGCTCAAAATTGTTAGCTCCAATGGCAGGTATAGAGATGCTTCTGCCATAGAAGTCAGAAGTAGGTATGATGAAGTCACCAAGAACCTTTCTGGCATCATCCTGAGGTTCGGCCATGTCTTCTCTTTCTTGCTCAAAATTTTCTGAAAGGTCCCTTCGGGAGTGTTGTGCTTTAGCTTGTTTTAAACGCCTCCTTAGAGTCTTCTCAGGTTCAGGATCAGGAGTCAAGAGGGGTTCTTTATCCCTATTCTTGGTCATAAACAAGAAAGGAAAAGAAAGAAAAAAAGAAAGCTTTTTGTACCACTTGGACAAAAGAGCTTCCAGTGAGATGTGAAGAAAGAAGAAGAGGATAGAAAAGTGAAGATGGAAGAAGAAAGAGGAGTATAGTTCGAATAATAGAAGTGAATAGAAGAGGAAGTATAAATAGAAAAGATAAATAAGAATTAAAATATTTTTATTTTTATTTTATTTATTAATTAATTTTTCAAAAATTAAGTTAATAATTTAAAAAGGAGTTGAAAATTAGTTAGTGATTTTCAAAAATAGAAGAGAGAGAAGAGGAGTAGAATTTTCAAAAATTAAGAGAGGAGTTAGGAAGTTTTGAAAAAGAAGAGAGAGAAGAGAAGTGGTTAAGAAAATATTTGAATTTAAAATAAGATAGAACATAAGATAAGAAAAGATATTAATTAAGAAAAAATTTTAAAATAAAAATGAGATAAGAGATAAGATAAGAAAAAGATTTGAAATTGAAATTTGAAATTAGAAAAAGATAAGACAAGAAACTAAAAAGGTTTGAAAAGGATTTGATTTTGAAATTTGAAGATAGAAAAGATAAGATAAGAAACAAAAAAGATTTGAAAAGATTTTAAAAAGATGAGATTTTGAAATTTGATTTTTGAAAAAGATATGATTTTAAAGTTTGAAATTTGAAAAAGATAAGATTTTGAAAAAGATAAGATTTTTAATTTTGAAAACATTTGATTTTTGAAATTTTGAAAACTAAGATAAGATAAGATAAAAATTTTGAAATCAAAATCTGAATTTTTATTTAAAAATTTTGAAAATATAGTTAAAATAAAGATAGAAAAGATATTTTTTTATTTTTGAATTTAACGATGAAAGAGAAAAACAAGAAAAAGACACAAGACTTAAAATTTTTAGATCTAGCACCCCTAATTTTCGAAAATTTTAGAGGGAAACACCAAGGAACACCAAACTTAAAAATTTTAAGATCAAAACACAAATAAAACTCAAAAACACTTTGAAGACTAACAAGAACACAAAGAACAAAACTCAAAGACTAAAAAAACACAAGAACATAAAAAGGACACCAAACTTAAAATTTTTAGAAAACCAAAAAGAAATTTTCGAAAATTAAAAGAAAATAAACAAGAAGACACCAAACTTAAAGAATTAAAACAAAACTCAAACAAAAAGACACTAAATTTAAAAGTTTTTAGAAAAAGGACTTAAGATTTTCGAAAATTGACTCAACAAGAACACAAACAAAGACTCAAACAAAGAAACTATTTTTGAAAAATTTTTAAAGAAGAACTTATAGGGGACAAAAATTTTAACCAAGAACAAACACAAAAGACTCAAACCAAGAACAAAAATTGAACAAAGAAAAGAAAATATTTTAAAAAGGGTTTTAGTTTTTTCGAAAAAGAAGAGGAAGAAAACAAAAACACAAGACTTAAACTAAGAACACAGATTAAAAAAAGAAAAGAAAAATATTTTTTTTGAAAAAGTTTTAATAATTTTCAAAAATTGAAGAAGAAGAAAATAAAAATAAAAGACTCAACAAAATATAAATTACCTGATTTAGGGAGCAAGACAATCCGTCAGTTTCTCCAAACTCGAACAATCCCCGGGAACGGCGCCAAAAACTTGGTGCACGACTCCCCCACACTCCGTACAGCTGTACCAGCAAGTGCATTGGGTCGTCCAAGTAATACCTGAGCGAGTCAGGGTTGATCCCACGAGGATTGTTGGCTTGAAGCAAGCTATGGTTATCTTGCAGGTCTTAGTCAGGCAAAATTAGAAGGTTGTGTTTTTATGATAAGGGGAAACTATTCATAAGTTATATTTGGATAAAAATCAGTAATAGGAATAAGGTAAAGGATTGGAGTTGCTTTGCCTTTCTGAATTAACTCTGGTATCACTGTCTTCTCTGGTTGTGAATGATTTCTTCTATGGCAGGCTGTATGTGATCAATGCCATGGGCTGTGGTCATTGATCCCCTCTACTACGGATTGAATGCCATTGGCCGTGGTCATCCAATTTGAAGAAGGGTGAAGCTCTAGTAGTTCATTCTCTTGGCGATCCTACTCAAAATGCCACAGACAAGCTCAAATCTTCCGAATCAGAGGATGTTGCTTCTTTGGATTCTAGCCTATACCACGGAGACCCTAATCTCCCTAAAAATTGGCTGAACTGTTGTCTCGAGAAGTCCCCAATGAAGTCATGAATTAGCCGTCTGAGAGATGTATAAACATAGCTATTAGTTCGCGCTTTCCAGTCACGTATTCACACAAACCCAAGTAGAAGCGAGTGTTTGTTAGGCACATTCATCTTAGTATGACGAACAGAGCTGATTGTCTGATCATCCTATTCACCATGTTGAAGAGCGAGTATACATCTTAGAAATAAATCAAACACACATCGAAGAAGAAGCAGTAATACTTTTATTAATTCATAGGACTCAGCAGGGCTCCTCCCCTCAACCTAGGAGGTTTAGAAATTCATGTTGAAAGGAAATACAAAGTGTAAAACGTGTAAAGTGGTAAAAGAGGGTGTAGAAGGTCTGAATTACATAAATCTAATCCCTTAAATACTAAACAAATGACTAGTAAGGGTAAAACAATCTATCTAGTGCAAAAATTCACTTCTGGGGCCCACTTGGTGAGTGTTTTGGTTGAGCTTATGAGGCTCCTAAGGTGTTGAACGGTGGCTAGGGGGTCCTCTCTGGGTGTTTGGACGCTGGTCTCTGCTCTGTGGGCGCTGGACGCTTGGAAGGGGGCAGGTAGCTGGCGTTGAATGCCAGTTTTGGGCCTTCTAATCTGAAGTAAAGTATGAACTATTATATATAAATGGAAAGCTCTGAAAGTAATCTTTCCATAGCCATTGAGAACACTCCATTTTGGACTTCATTAGCTCCAGAAATGCTCTTCTGAGTGCAAGGAGGTCAGATCCAGACAGCATCTGTAGTGCTTTCTCTGTCTCTGAATCAGACTTCTGCTCCAGCTCCTCAATTTCAGTAGAAATGACCTAAAAGTATCCAAAAATACAAAAACTCATAGTAGAATCCAAAAATGTGAATTTAATACTAAAACCTATAAAAACTTAATAAAACTAAACAAAACATACTAGAAACTATATGAAAACTATGCTAAAAAGTGTATAAAATATCCGCTCATCAGTAATGTTCAGAAAGAATTGATTCAAAATTAGTTGACGTTGGAAAAGATAATTTGAAAATATAAGATTTGGAAAATATATGACTTGGAAAAGTCAAACCTCCCTATCCTTATTGGGGCGTTGAACGCCTAAAATACTCCTATTCTGGCGTTCAACGCCAGGCACACGCTCCTCATGGGCGTTGAATGCCCAGCCAATGCTCCCTGGCTGGCGTTCAACGCCAGTTTTGCATCCCCTTGAGGGTGTTGAACGCCCAGTCATTGCTCCCTGGCTGGCGTTCAACGCCTAGCTTTCCTTCCCTCTCAGGGCATTGAACGCCCAGCCACTGCTTCCTGGCTGGCGTTCAACGCCAGCTACTTGCTCCAAGTAAGGCGTTGAACACCCTAAGGGGGTCCTTCCCTACCGTTCAACACCAATAATGCTCCCCCATCCTGGGCGTTAAACGCCCATCCTTCCCCTTGTCTGATGTTCAACACTAGCAAGGGGCTTCCCCTAGGGTTGTCTATTTTCTGTTCTAAATATCTCTTAGACGGCTAATCCACGACTTCGTTGAGACTTCTTGAGACACCAGTTCAGCCGAGGTATGGGGAGATTAGAGTCTCTGTGGTAGAGGCTAGAACCCAAAGGCACAGCATTCTCTGATCTGAAAGATCTGACCTTGTCTGTGGCATTTTGAGTAGGATCATTAAGGAGAATGGACTATAGGAGATTCACCCTCGTTCAAATTAGATAACCGCTGACCTGGCGTTTAATCTGAAGCAGAGGAGATTAATGACCGTGGCCGTACAACGTTGATCTCATATAGCCTACCATAGAAGAAATCATTCAAAATTGAAGAACACAGTAACACCAGAGTTAATCCAAAAGGACAAAGCATCTCCAAGCCTTAACCACCTTCTTATCATAGTTTACACAACTTCTGAGTTCTGATTATCCTTTTTCCTTCCTTTTATGTGTTTAACCAAATTCAAACCAACAACTTCTGGATTCGCCTGACTAAGACTTGCAAGATAACCATAGATTGCTTTAAACCACAATCCTCGTGGGATCGACCCTGACTCGCTCAGGTATTCTTGGACGACTCAGTGCACTTGCTGGTTCAGCTGTACGAAGCGTGGGGATTCGTGGACCATCTTCCACCACTCCTGATGGTAATTTGACAGAGCCATCAGGAAGCTAAAGGCATATGCGGGTTGGTTTGACTTCTCGAGTCAAGTAGAACTTCTTTATTAATGATGAAGGCATTAAGTTAATGCTTGCTCCAAGATCACATAGGGTTGTGCTTGTGCAGGCATCCCCTAGGGTGCATGGTATCGTAAAGCTCCCAGGATCCTGAAGCTTCTCTAGTAAGCTCTTCTGGATTACTGCACTGTATTCTTTAGTGAGGAAGACTATTTCTACCTCTCTCCAATCCTTTTTATGACTTAAGATGTCCTTTATAAACTTAGCATAGGAGGGTATCTGTTTAAGAGCCTCTGCAAAGAGGGTCTTGATCTCTAATGTCTTAAGATAGTCTGCAAAACGGGCAAACTGTTTATCTTTTTTCTACTTGACGGAGTTTCTGGAGAAATAGCATTTTAGTCCTATACTCATCAACCTTAGTTGATTTAGGTTGAGTTCCTACAGTACTGGAAGAGGGGTTATTGACTTGCTTAGGAGGGGTGTTATCACTACTAGAAATACGGCTTTTTCGGACGAATTTTGAGATGAAATTGAAATAAATTTCGAACAAATTAAAGACAAATTTTTCTTCAAAGAAAATTGGGACGAATTTTTTTTGTCCCAAAAAGCCTTGTTTCTAATTTACATTTTGTCTGAAATTTCGTCCGAAATTTTTTTCAGACGATTTTATGACAGATTTCGAATAGGCATTTATCTGCTAGATTTCTAACTATCATGATGTATTTTAGATAGATTATCCAACATAAAGACAACGTATTTCAGAAAAATTTCAAACATAAAAATATTTCTTTTAAGACAAATTTCAAACAAAAAAATACTTTATTTCAGACAAATTTCTAACGAATTTAGTCAAGTATAACAAATTTTTTTCGAACAAATTTTAGACAAATCAAATATTTCTTTTCAATTAAATTTCAGACAAATTTAATTTAAAAGAATTTACGTATTTGAAACAAATTTCATACAAAACAAAATTATTTTTGCACAAATTTTCTACAAATTTAATATAATATTTCAAACAATTTTCATACAAAATAATTTGCTATTTAATATATAAATATTTTAGAAAATAAATTGTATTCGATTTGCTTTCTATATTAAGACCATCATAATCATTTTTTCATATTACATCATCGAAATTATAAACACATAATAAAGTCATGAAAAAGCCAATTACCATAAAAAGATTAAAAAAATATTTATTATTAAAATACTTGTAAATAAATGTAATCAAACTAAAATAAAAAAATAATTAAACTAAAACAAATAAAAAAAAGTCTTTAAAAAGGTCAAATATCATGAATAAAATAAAATGTACTAACTAATACACCTAAAAATTCCTTAATCTAAATCAGAAAAAATATATACTTCAAACATCAATCACTCATGTTATCATCCTCATCATCACTAGAGCATGTCCCAAGCTCATCATCCACAAGGACAGACATGGTTGAAGGAGAAATTGGCGGATTAAGAAATTAATATAAGAGATACGTTGCAAGTACAGTTCTTAACCAACAAAAATCCACTTATTAATTTAGAAGGGTTGTCACAAAATTAGAATTAAAATATTGGGAGTATGAATCCCAGGTCGTCTCCCAACAAGCTGCAGAAAGATGTGCTATTTTATTAATTAGATGTTTTCAAAAATGGTTTTGAGTTTGATAAACAGGAAATTAAATCAGAAAATTAATGTAATTTAATAAAAATCTTGACCGGGAGTAAATTAGTCAGAAATTCTATCCTTGTTGGAGTTCTCCCAAGATTAATTGATAATTGAAGGTTGTTCTGCTTAGTTATCATTTATCAGGTAGAGGAAAGTCAAACAAGTTGGAAGTCTATTTCTATTCACAAGTTCTAATCCTCTCCCTTGGGAAGGATTAGTGTCAGTGACTAGAGGGCGACCCAACAATAAACCCAATTACAATTTTACTCTTGAGCATTCCAACTCAAGGTTCTCCTTTCAATCAACTCCCAATCAAGTTATAGAACTACTCGCTCATTATGAATGTAAACTTCACAAAATAAGAAAGGGAAATAAAGGAGGACATGATAAATAATAATCAAAAAGACCAATTAAAATAAAAATAGTTCTTGTATTAATAAATTCTAAAAATAATCCAATAGTAATTCTGAACAAATTAAGGATATGAAAGAGTAAGTGACAAGTAAGGAAAACAAACTAGAATGATGAAGTCTTGGCAGAGGTAATAACTCTTCTAAATATCCCAATCCAAAAAGCGATAAAAACAAAATCCTAAAAACTATGAATGTGTAGAGAAAAAACCTAGAGGAGGAGTAAAGTCAGATCTAAAAACTAAAAATCATGCGGAATGAATGTCTCCTCTCGTCTCTGCATGTTTTCTGGCTCTAATCTGCTTTTCTGGGCCGAAAACTAGGTCAAAACATGGCCCAAAATCGCCCCCAGCGAATTCTGCAAATTCTGCAGATCGCACACGTCACGCGATCGCGTCATCCACGCGTTCGCGTCATCCAGCATTTTGCCTTGCCACGCGTGCGCGTCATCCACGCATTCGCGTCATCCGTGCAGTTTCCAATCCATGCGTTCGCGTCAGGCATGCGAGCACGTCACTATAATTTCTCCGTTTCACGCGGTCGCGTGAGCCATGCGTCCGCGTCGCTTCTCGCTGGTCATCTCCTTAATTTCTTGTGTTCCTTCCATTTTTTCAAGCCTCCTCTCCAATTTCTAAGTCATTCATGCCCTATAAAGCCTGGAACACTTAACACAAGGATCACGGCATCGAATAAAATAAAGGAGAATTAAAATACATAATTAAAAGTCTCTAGGAAGCAAGTTTTCAACCATGGAGTAATTTTGGGAAGGAATTGTAAATACATGCTAATCATATGAATAAGTGGGTAAAGATTTGATAAAACCACACAATTAAACACAATATAAACCATAACTGAATATTTTTGGATTTTCTTTTTAACATGAAAATAAACATAGCTTATCAATGAACATGGATTTTTAATTTCTATGGTTTCACATGAGTAGGTACCCAAATTCCCATTATGTTATCATGACACATTCCCTTATTATCTTTTGTTCCCACAATCTTCCCATACTTAATTAACACACAATTCTATCTCAAGCTAACCAAAGATTCAATTCGGATATATAATTGTTTTTTCACTTAAGGCTAGTGATGTGGTAAAATACAGAACAAATGGGATTTAAAGGCTCAAAGTGGCTAACAAAGGTAACTTAAGGGGTAGGCTTAATTGGGATAAGTGAGCTAAACAAATAATGACCTCAATCATATGCAAGCATATAAATATATTAAACATTGGACATATAGGGTGAAACAAAATATAGATTACAATCATAGAGAAGTAAACACACAAGAATAAAATATTTATGGTTAAATAAGGTAACCATGTAACTAAGCTCAAAGTCTCACAGGTTGTGTGTTCTTTAGCTCAAAAACCATGTTCCAATTACAACTTCAAACAAATTAACATAAAGGTTTTATTTATTTAAATTAGTGAAATTTTTTTCAAAAAATTAGGGTCTTAAAAAGAACTTATTATCTTTTCAATCAAGTAGAAAATGCATGCAACTAATCTATTACTATGAAATTTATCCTATTCTACAAAAGAAAAACTAACTAAAGATCATATTTTATTGGTGTTAGGGAAGAGAAATTACCTTCGGAAGTCAGGTACTGACCGACCTCCCCATACTTAAGGCTTTGCACCGTCCTTGGTGCCATCTGTCAGGAATAAAGGTGGGCTGGTAGCAGTATCTTCACAGTCAGGACCGTCACGGCTCCCTGTGCTGGTAAAGGAAGTGGAGTCCGGGGTGTCTGGGTCTTTGTAGTTTCCCATAAGTAGCTCCTTGAGGTATGTGAATCGGTGCTTGTTACGGCGCTCTCTTAGCTTTGCTTTGTGTTCCTGCCGATCCAACCTTTCAAGTATCTGATGGAGCAGTTGGTTTGTTGTGGGTGCTTGTGGTGTTGAAGGAGGAATGTCTTCAGCCGGTTCAGTAGGTTGGCTTGTAGTGGCAGCTGGAGGTCTGATATATTTCCCGTTAGGGACGTATTGATCTCTCGTGGAAGCATGGTTTTGGTGTCCCCAGCTCTGTAGGAGACTCCGGCTGCTGAGACGAGATTGGAAACCAAGGTAGGAAAAGGTAAGGTGCTCACAATTTGTACGTGTTCCATTGCATTCCGAATGTGTCTTGGTAGGTTTAGAGGCTGGTCTGTAAGGATGCACCATAGTAAAACAGCCATGTCTGCAGTGAAGGAAGACTCGTGAGTGCTCGGAAAGATATAATGGGACATGATCCGTGCCCATACGCGAGCCTCCAAGGTAAGTGCAGAAGCTGATATTCCCTTAGGTTGAGAACGATGGTATCCGTAGATCCATCTGCTGCCACGTTGTGCGATAACTCTGAGAACAACGTCCCAGTCAAATTGGTACGTCTGGCGCTTGAGTACGGCCTCTTGAAATGCGTCCAGTCCTTCTAGAGTAGGGGGAAGATCTAAAGCTCGCTGAATGGCCTCTTCTGTAATGGGAACTTGCTTCTGACGGACATAGATAGACTGCAGGATTGGCAGGTAAAAATTAGAGTAGAACTCGACTACCCAGGAAAGATTAACCTGCCGTGGCTGTCTCTGTAGGAATCCCCATTGTCGTCGCTCAATTTGCGGCTCAACAAATTCAGCAATACGGGTCGGGAGGATAAGAAGGTATTCGTTGTTGTAACTCCTTTCTGCCAGTATGGGGAACATCTACTCACAGTAGCGGTTGGTAAATCGCGTAGTGTCCTTTACTGGGAAGGCTTTCTCTTTTTCATCAACCTGTATAATCCTCTTAATTCTTTTTGTTGAGGGCTTAACAGCAGTTGAAGATGGCTCTGCCACTAATGCTCTTTTTGTTCCTCTTCTTGCTGTTGATTTGGGAGTAGCTTTCTCTTTTCCTTTCTTGGTGGCTATCCTGAAAGGGGAAGAGTAAGGATGTTAAAACTTCAAGGGACAGAGCAAGGAAGAGAACGGGAAAGGTGGTAATCAATGCACATTAAAGATGAATGATGTTAACATAGCAAGTGCATATGATGACAATTAAATCCAAGGTGTTTATTGGCATGCCGGCAAAAGGCATGAGTAGCATAGATCAAGCATTCAATGTCCAAGTTAGATTACCAAGCCTTTCAAACTAATAACCTGTTTGTAATAACAATTATATTTAAATAATATAATAAAAAAGGGTTTTGTGAAAAACAAGCATTTAGAGTACAAGAATAAAAGAAATCTTAAAAATAGAGCATAATGCCATACGGGCGTTTTCACAAATACATAGCATGCATGGTAAATAAGCTATTAAAAGTATTAAATTGAACATACAAGCAACCCTTAAAAATTAATATATAATTGTCAAACAATTTCCGTAACAATCCACAAGCAAATCATAAGAAATAATAATGACCCAAATAAATTTCCAACACCAATTAAAAGAAAAAGAAAGAAAAAGAAAACATGGATAATGAAAGTAAAAAGAAAAAAAGAAAAGAAAAAGAAAACATAAAAACAAGAAGAAGAATAGAAAAGTAAGGAGGGAAGAAGAAAAGAAAAACCTTGATAATGGTGGTGAGAGAGAGAAAGTAGAAAGGGAGAAAGAAGGAAGAAGGAAGAAAGGGGAAGAAAGAAATAAGAGGGGAAAAGAAAAAGTAGGATTTGGGGAAGAGGAAGATAAGATATTTTGGCAGATATGGATATGTTGTGCGGTGCAAGCGACGCGGACGCGTTGGGTACGCGTTCGCGCGAACGGCGCTTATAGGAATCGACGCAGACGCGTCGGTCACGCGGATGCGTGACTCGTTCGGTGCTACTGGCGCGAGGGCAGCCTCGCGCTCGCACAGCTCTCTGTTCGAAACTCATTGTTGCCAAATTCCAGGGTGACGCGTTCGCGTGGTGGACGCGATCGCGTGAATGGCCAAGATTGGAAGATGACGCGGACGCGTGGGGAACGCATTCGCGTGGTAGGGCTTGTGCGTCTAGCGCCATTCCAGCCGCAGTCCAGCGTAACATTCTGCCATACACCCTTTCAGACGTCGATTTTCAGGGCACGCATTCGCGTGCTTGACGCGGACGCGTGGGAGGCATTTTTCCCACATGACGCGGATGCGTCAACGATGCGGTCGCATGGGTCAAATTGTGCCAAAAGCACACCTCCAGCCACGCTCTCACGTGACTTTTTGTTCTATTTCTTTTTCTTCCTTATGCATCTGTGACGCGGGCGCGTCAGTGACGCTATCGTGTCGCATGTTTTTTTTTTCTTATTATGCAATTATGCAAATGAAAATGCAAACTATATGTGCTAATAATGAAAAGAGTTATTGAAAGAGAAAACTAAGAAGAAAGAAAGGAACGATCATACCATGGTGGGTTGTCTCCCACCTAGCACTTTGCTTTAATGTCCTTAAGTTGGACGCTCAACTAGCTCAGTCTTATGCTGTTGGTGGATCTTTGACGTTAGGATTTTTGCCAGTAAAGAATTTCATAAAAACAGTCGCGTTGTAGATATAGTCTTTAAACCGACAGAAATCCCTTCGTACAAACGTTTTGGTTGTCACAAGTAACAAACCCCTAAATAAATTGATAACCGAAGTATTCAAACCTCGGGTCGTCTTCTCAAGGAACTGCAGGTAGGTATGTTCTTATTATTGGTTATGGAGATTGTAAATTGGGGTTTTGAGAATGAGGAGAGAATTGTTTAATCAGTAATTAAAGTAAATGAAGAACATGTAATTTAAATGGCAAGTAAAATAAATAAATAACTGTAAATAAACTTTTGGCAAGGTATGAGAAATTAGAGGTCCTATCCTAGTTATCCTTATCAATGATGATGAGAATTGAATCTTACTTCCACTTTGTTAACCTTTACTAAGGCAAAGGAAGGTCAAGGGATTAATTGATTTGATCTTTGGATCCTATTTATTTCCTAAGAAAAGATTGGGATTATTGAAGTTCAAATTAATTAACAAAGATAACAATTATCAATCATGTTTGAGTTTGATAACTCCTAAGTTACTGATTTCTTAACCAAGACCAAAAGGAAGAAAAGTAAATCTACTGGAATAAAAATGTCTTCTGATGGGAATAACAATAATGCAAATAAAAGAAAGCAATATTAAACTGAAATACCTCAATTAACATTAATTCAAAAGAATAATCTGTAACATGAATGTAGCATAAGTCAAATAGGCAACATAACTAATATAAGCATTAAAGTATCTGAAAGTAAGGGATAAATATAAAGTAAAAGAATATTGAACCTGGGATTGAGAGTCACTCCTAAAACTAAGGAAAATCCTAAATCCTAATCCTAAGAGAGAGGAGAGAATCTCCCTCTCAAAACTAAATCTAAATCATGAAAACTAACTAAATGTGGAGACTCTCTTTTTGAATGGATGCATTCTCCCATTTCATAACTTCTGGTCTATGCCTTCTAGACTTGGATTTGGGCCAAAAAGGGCATCAGAATTCGCTATTGGCGTTTTCTGAAATTTCTGGTGCGTGGCCTCTGTCACGCGTCCGCGTGGGTCTTGCAGTCGTGTCATTCGGAGTTTTTCTTGTCACGCGGTCGCGTCAGTCATGCGACCGCATCATATGTGTTTCGCTCGAGGCGCGCGGTCACGTCAGTCATGCGACCGCGTCATATGTGTTTTCGCGCTGGCATGCGGCCGCGTCACCCATGCGATCGCGTGGCTGGCAGTTTCTTCACAAACTCCGTTTTATGCTTTCCTTCCAATTTTGTATGTTTCCTTTCCATCCTTTAAGTCATTCCTACCTTAGAAAATCTGAAACTACTCAACACACTAATCACGGCATCGAATGGAAATAAAGGTGATTAAAATAATTAATTTTAAAGCATAAGAAACATGTTTTTCACATACATCACATAATAAGGAAGGGAAAGTAAAACCATGCAATTAATATGAATAAGTGGGTGAAGGATTGAATAAATCACTCAGATTAAGCACAAAATATATCATAAAATATGGGTTTATCGACCTCCCCACACTTAAACAATAGCATGTCCTCATGCTAAATCCAAGAGTAATGTTAGGTTAAAGTGGTGGAATGTCATGCAATGCAATCTAATCTAAATGCAACTACCTAGATGCATCATGCAATTCTTAAATTTTTATTCACTTGTATATAAAGCTTGCATGTAGTTGAATTAATTCACATTCTCAAGGAGTCATAAATATATATATAGCCAAACCTTAGATAGTTGATAAAGTGCCTTTACAATTGAAATGGGAGAGAAAAACATTTTATCAACTTGCAAGACAATCAATAATTTAAGCAGAGATATATGTTAATGAGCTATTGAACCCTCACTGGATTTTGTGTTTACTCTCTAGTCACTCAGTGTTTATTGGGTTAATCACTCTATTCTTCTTTCTATTCTTACTTTCTATAACTTTGTTCTTCATCTAACCAATCAACAATTATAGAATATAGACATACCAAAAATCATGAGGTCTTTAGTTAAGGTTGTAATGGGGCCAAGGTAAAGGTAAAGGCATATGTATAAGGCTAAGTGAGCTAATAAGTGAATCCTTAATTAGTCTAAGATCTCACCTAACATACATACTTTGTAAAGCAAAGCTTCTTTACCCAATTTTCCCATATTTTCTCACTTTTGATGTTACATGCTCATGTTTCAATGTTTATCATTTTTATCCCATGTGCATTGCTTTATTTCACATTTGGGGAGTTCTTTTGTGTGTCCCCTTTATTCAACTACTAAAAAATAACACTTTTTTTAATGCACATGGTAATTCAATTATTTTGATTTCACATGAGCATGCTTCCCAAATTTTTTTTATTTGAATTATTTTATTCTTTTCAACTTTTCTACCTTTTGTTTTTATCATCCATGTTCCCAATAGGTTTCCCACATGTAAACCATACACAATTTCTATCTTAAGCTAACCAAGGATTCATCTTGGGATTTTTATTTTGTTTTTCTGCTTAAGGCTAGTAATGTGGTTTATAGAATAAAAGGGGGATTTAAAGGGTCAAGGGGCTAACAAGGGTGATGTAAAAGGTAAGCTATTTTGGGATAAGTGAGCTAAAATCAAATAATGGCCTCAATCACTCTCTTGGTATGTATTTCTATTCTATAATTGGACATATAGATTAAAACAAAGTAAAGAACATTAGAATAAAAAAGAAAGGCGGAACACACAGGAATAAAATATTATGGTTTGAATGTAACCATACAATTAAGCTCAAAACTCACAGGCTGTGTGTTCTCTAGCTCAAGAATCATATATCAGTTATGTATGTCATGCAGATTTACTTAAAAATTCCCATTATTCTCAATGTAAAATTTATATTGAATGGCTTTAAAGTTCTAGTGTTTCTCCTTGATGAAATGTTGTTAACTAACTAACATGTAATGCTATATACATAAGGTGTGTGGATTGTTTCTATTATGTTCAAGTTCCTAGTTTACTTCCTTTTTATTTTTTCAATATAAACTAAGCTATCTTATGCTAATTAATCCACAATTTCTATAACTAATAAGTTAGAATTGCAACTAAACTAAATGGCTAAAATATGAACTAAAGTGCAATATAGAATAAATACATAAAAATAGCAATATATATAAGTACTGAGAAAATAAAAATAAAAATAAAAATAAAAATACAGAAAAGTAGCAAAATAAAATGAAAGAGTCTGTAGTGGTTCACCAAAAAAAAAAAAAAATGCCAGAGATGGCGACCTTCCCACACTTAAAATGAAGCATCGTCCCTGATGCTCACTCAAGCAGGGTGTGAAGGGGTGTCATCACTGGAAGGACGGGTAGCCGGAGTCTCTGTGGTGGTGGTCTGAGAAGCTGCCTGTGGCAGAGGAGGTGCTGACTAGATAGGGATCTCGGGGTCTACAGCCTGAAAACTAAATGGCTAAAATATGAACTAAAGTGCAATATAGAATAAATACATAAAAATAGCAATATATATAAGTACTGAGAAAATAAAAATAAAAATAAAAATAAAAATACAGAAAAGTAGCAAAATAAATAAAAAGAGTATGTAGTGGTTCACCAAAAAAAAGAACGCCAGAGATGGCGACCTCCCCACACTTAAAATGTAGCATCGTCCCTGATGCTCACTCAAGCAGGGTGTGAAGGGGTGTCATCACTGGAAGGACGGGTAGCCGGAGTCTCTGTGGTGGTGGTCTGAGAAGCTGCCTGTGGCAGAGGAGGTGCTGACTAGATAGGGATCTCGGGGTCTACAGCCTGAATCTGAGGCGGAGTCTCCTGCTGGTGTGCTGCCTGCTGGGTGCCTGCCTACTCTGCCTCCTGCTGTGGATGAGTCGCAGCCTCAGACGCATCCGCCTCCTCCTTATATGCCTCGGATGGTGTGTCAGGCTCGAAGGGGATGTCGCCAGATCGTATCATCAGCTTCAGGTGCTCATAGCGTCGCTTGTTGCGACGCTCCACCTGGTCAAGCCATTAAAACAGGCGATGCACTAGATGATAGACGGGCTCTGGGGCAGGTGGAGGTGCAGTGGTGGTGGCAGGGGTAGCTGGGACAGCTGTGGAAGAAGAGGGGCCGGCAGATAGTGTGGATATCTCAGCAGCAGCAGTGGGGAAAGGAGGTCTGTAGCCCAAAGCCAGAAAGTTCCTGCTGTGAGGGATAATCTTCTTGCATTCTGCAACAGGTGGCTTCTCATCAGCATCCTCCCAAGGCACGTCAGCTCGACGGCTTAGCTGTGTAATCAGATAAGGAAAGGGAAGAGTGCCTCGGACGTGGACCCTGGCCATATAGTACCGGATAAAGCGTGGCAAGTACAGGTCCTTACCCTCCATCACACACCATAGGAGGGTGATTATAGCGGCTGGTATCTCAGTCTCATGAGTACTCGGCATAATGAAGTTGCTAAGTATCTAATGCCATAGCCGAGCCTCATCATTTAAGTAAATCCGCTTGATTCCCTTTGGCATGGTGGTGTTCTGACCCATAATCCAAGGAACGGTTGGGTCAAGGGCTATCCTGGCTTTGACTGCATCCCAATCAAACTTCATGAAGCGCATGTCTTCCTCAGCTTTTTGATAACCATCCAGCTGATCAGATTTAGGCAGAAGCTTCAGAACATCCTCTATGGCCTCTTCAGTGACCAGAATCTGCTTTCCTCTAAGGTTCACTGCATCTAGGGAGGTTTTGATGTAATTGCAGTAGTATTCCCGGACCCAAGATGCATTGACCTCAGTCAAGTTTCTCTCCAGGAAGAACCAGCCTCTTTGTTTGATCTGATCAGAGGTGTATTGCTGGAGTTCTTCTGGGATCTTCAGAGTCCTTTCTAGGTATAGGTTCCTGGAGGCTGCAAACACCAGATACTTCAGCTCACAGTATCGGTTTGCAAACTTTACTGGATCAGTAGCAGGGAGCAGCTGGTCGGCCTTCTCCTACGGGGTAAAGTTTTTCTCCCGCCAGGAGTCATCGTGCATGATATCCGTGATGCACATAGCGGATTCTCCTCTTTTACGTTTGCCAGTAGTAGCCTTTGCTTTTCCTTTTCTTTGGCTGGCAGACATCCTGAAGGACAGAAAACCAGGATATAATAAAAACAGGAAAACAAATAGGCAAATAGTCAAAAGAAACACAAAGTGGCAAAGTAGCAATAGAAGAGGGAAAATGAGTTAAGTAAATGTGCATTAAGGAATGTATAAGAGTTAAAAGTCCGAAAATAAAAATTCACAATCCAAAATGTAATTAAATTCATGTTAAATAGAAAGATTAACATCATGCCATGGTTAGAATGTTAAAAGAAAGTGAAAGAAAATCATAAGAGAAGTTTTGAAAGGTTACGTTGGTTAGAATTGAAAAAGAGTTTAGGAAGTTAACATTAGTAAGTTAGTAAAAAAATGAGTTAAAGTAAGTGGCATAATGAAAATATTCCAAGTAACAAGTATTCACAGGTAGAAACTATAAGTAACTCATATCCAAAGAAGGAAAATAGGTTGATGATGATTCAAATAGATATAGAAATAGCAAAAATTGGAATCAAACATCAAAAATGCAAATTATGAACCAGAAAATCAAAAAGAATAAGAAAGCTTGCCCTGGCATTCATGAATTAGTTTGGTTAAATCTAAGGAATGCACAGTTGAAAATGCCAAAACCAAGACATGAATGGAAACATTTTACAGAAATTTGGGCAGCATTCCGGCTAAAATTGGATTGTCCCAGAAAATAAACAACAACAGAATAGTTCATATGAATCAAAAATATAGCTGCAATTATATATAAGGAATAGGAACATGAAAAATCAGAGTAAAGAGCAGCATGAAACAAGAAATTACAGCATATGAACAAAACTAACATCACAGCAGCAGTAGAATTGCAAAAATAATGAAACAAGAAACACGAACAGCGCAATTAAACAGACCTAAATCCACTAACCACATCCTAGGCTACCTAACAACCTAAAATCCACTACAACATGCATATCTAACTAGCCTAATGACGAACACAAACAGAAAAATATGAATTAACTACGAAGGATAGAAGGGTGGCGTTCGTCGGAACCTGGTAGGCGTAAGATAGAGAGTGGGGCAGAGAGGTGGCTGGAGATGACGGCGGTGGCGTCGCGGAAGAGGGTGGCGCGGCGGCGGTGGTTGCTGTTCGGAGGAAGGGAGTGAAAGGTAGGGGTAATGGGGGTAGGGGGTAATAGGGGAAGGAAGGGGGATGGGTGGTTGGGGCTGGGCAGTGGTGACGGGGCGGCGGCGGTGGGTGGTGGTCGCGGAGGGGGGCAGTGGCGTTGGAGGGGAAAGAAGAGGGAAGAAGAAGAAAGAAGGGGGAAAGAGGAAGAGGGGTGGGTGGCGGCGGCGTCTGGGTGGTCGGCGGCGTGATGGTGGTTCGGTGGTTCGGTGGTGGGGCACGCGATCACGTGGCAGGGGTGAAATGGTGTTTGACGCGATCGCGTGAGGCACGTGATCGCATGGAATGGGAAAAATGAGAAAAAAAAATAATATGGAAAAGAAAAGAAAAAAAATAGAAAAAGAAAGAAATAAAAGGGGACAAAATGTCCCAAAGCAAAGCTCAATAAGGGTCAATGCATAAGTGTTGTGAAATGAAAAGGAATACATGAATATGTGAAAAAGTGAGAAAAATGGTAGTTAGGTTAGCTTTGAAATTGTATAGGATGTCATAGGTTAGGTGGAAAGTTTAAGCTTATGAAAGATTCAAATTTCAAGCTCACTTGACCAAATATGCATCCTTACCTTGACCCTAGCCCCATTACAACCTAAAGAAAAGACCTACTTGATGAGTGTTTGGACTGAGCCAAGGGTGTCTCCACGTGCTAGGACTCCTTAGGGGCATTGAACGTTGGCTTGAGACTCTCTTTTGGGCGTTGAACGCCAGCTGCTCCCCTGTGGGCACTGGATGCCAGTAATGGGGAGGTTGATAAACCCCATATTTAGGGTTTATCTTGTGTTGAATTTAGAGGGTTTTGTCAAACTTTCTCCCATTTATCCAATGAAATAGCATAGTTTTGTAAATTCTCCTTTAATTGTGCTTAAGAGTGAAAATATGCTTTTTAGGTCCTTAATTGTTTAATCTTGATTTACCTTTGATTACATTAGATACCTTGATATGTTTGTTAAGTGATTTCAGATTTAGGAGGCAAAGATTGGATCAAGGGAATGAACGAAAAGCATGTAAAAAAGGAGAACTCATGAAGAAATGAAGGAATCGCAAAAGCTGTCAATCCGACCTCTTCGCACTTAATCGATCATAACTTGAGCTACAGAGGTCCAAATGATGCGGTTCTAGTTGCGTTGGAAAGCTAACATCTAGAGCTTCAAAATGATATAAGATTTGCCATAGTTACATCGTGGATAATTTATACGCTTTTTGGCATTGTTTTTACTTAGTTTTTAGTATGATTTAGTTGGTTTTTAGTATATTTTTATTATTTTTTAATTAAAAATCACATTTCTGGACTTTACTATGAGTTTGTGTGTTTTTCTGTGATTTCAGGTATTTTCTGGCTGAAATTGAGAGAGCTGAGCAAAAATCTGATTCAGGCTGAAAAAAGACTGCTGATGCTGTTGGATTCTGACCTTCCTGCACTCAAAGTGGATTTTCTGGAGCTACAGAACTCCAAATGGCGCGCTCTTAATTGCGTTGGAAAGTAGACATCCATGGATTTCCAGCAATATATAATAGTCCATACTTTGCTCAAGGATAGACAACGTAAACTGGCGTTCAATGCCTGTTTCATGTTGCAGTCTGGCGTCCAGCGCCAGAAATAAGTTACAAGTTGGAGTTCAACGCCAGAAATAGGTTACAACCTGGCGTTGAATGCCCAAAACAGCCCAAGCACGTGAGAAGCTTAAGTCTCAGCCCCAGCACACACCAAGTGGGCCCCAGAAGTCGATTTCTGCGCTATCTATCATAGTTTACTCATTTTCTGTAAACCTAGGTTACTAGTTTAGTATTTAAACAACTTTTAGAGATTTATTTTGTATCTCATGACATTTTTAGATCTGAACTTTGTACTCTTTGACGGCATGAGTCTCTAAACTCCATTGTTGGGTCTCCATTATTGAGTAACAAGTATTTGTTTTATGCCCTTTGACTTTTTACAATTAAAACTAAGAATTATTATTGATATTATATCCTTACTAAGAGTTACAAGATAACCATAGCCTACTTCAAACCAAAAATCTCTGTGGGATTCGACCCTTACTCACGTAAGGTATTACTTGGACGACCCAGTGCACTTGCTGGTTAGTGGTACGAGTTGTGAAACGTGTGATTCACAATTTGTGCACCAGCTTGCTCCCGTTGGGGCATTGAACGCCAGTCTTGGGCATTCAACGCTGGGCTTTGGTCCTTCTTGGGCGTTGAACTCCTGATGTGGGCGTTCAATGCCAGTTATGGGCAATAATCTAGAATAGAAGTATAGACTATTTTATATTGCTGGAAATCTCTAGAAGTTAGCTTTCCAACGCCTTTGAAAATGCGTCAATTGGATCTTTGTAGCTCAATATATGCTTGTTGGAATACATGGAGGTTAGGATCTGACAACATCTACTATCCTTTCTTCAGCTCTAAACAGGACTTTGCCTATCTTGCCAATTTTGCCCGAAAATCCCATAAAATTATATGAAAAAAACAAAAACTCAAAGTAGCATCCAAATATGAATTTTTGCACTAAAATATACTAAAGTTAATAAAATATAAACAAAATATAAAGAAAACACTAAGAAAATGCAATGAAAAAGCGTATAAGATATCCACTTATCACAACACCAAACTTAAATTGTTCCTTGTCCTCAAGCAACCAAAAACAAGATAGGACTAAATAGAAGAGAAAAATACATAAGATCTTAGAGTTCTCAATGGAGCTTAATTCCATTTACTGAATGGGGCTAGTAGCTCTTTATTCCTGAACAGCTTTGGCATCTCACCTTCCTTTGAAGCTCAGAAATATTGACATCCCTCTGAGCTAGAATCCGGATGATATTATTGATTTGCTTCTTTTAGTTTTTCTTGATTCTTGAACACAGCTTTTTCTTTTGGTGCTTTGAACCTTTGAGCCTAGCCATGACTTTAAGCGTTTTGTTTTCAAGTATTATCACCAGATACATAAACGCCACAAGCACTTAACTGGGGAACCCTTTGGTTTCGAATTTAGCTTTGCCTAAATTCCTAGGCAGTGGTGCTCAAAGTTATTAAGCGTACTCTTTTGCTTTGGATCACAACTTTAACTGCTCAGTCTCAAGCTTTTTACTTGACACCTTCAGACCACAAGCATTTAGTTAGGGATAGCAACTCATTTGAGCTTTTTAGGCCAGTTTTGACCCTCCTAACCATTGATGTTCAAAGGGTTGGACCCTTTTCTTTTGATTTTTCTTTTATTTTTCTTTTTATTTTCTTTTTTTTTTTTTTTTTTTGCTATTTCTTTTGCTTCAAGAATCAATATTTTTTATTTTTCAGAGGACCAATAATACTTTTCTAAATTCACTGTTCTTTCAAGAGTCAACATGCTTAACTTCAATATCAAGTATGCACAGTTAATTCATACATTTAAAAAATAATGATAAGGCCACCACATCTTAAGTAATTGAATAACTCATGATATACTCGGAACCTTGTGCATTCTACTCTTTCTTTTTCAATAAATTTTCTTTTAAGCATTAATGAGGGATACATAGGATATCTTATAACAAAACAAAAATGACACTAGAAAGAAAGAAATACTGAATGTGATCATGCACTAGAATAGAAAATAAATAAAGTAAAGTACAAGAAAAACAGAAATAACGTAGATAAAGGGAGAATGAAACGTGACCACCTCAGTGACGGCGGCTACTGCTCCCTCCAGAGAATCCTCTGGAGCACTTGAGCTCCTCAATGTCTCGCCCCTGTCTCAGCTGCTCCTCCCTTATGCTCCTCTTATCCTCCATCATTTGATGAAGGATGGTGGACCGCTCTTGGTGCTCTATCCTTAGCTGATCCACATATGTACTCAGCTCCCCTACGGATGTGTTTAGTTGGTCCCAATAGTCACGGGGAGGGAAGTACATTCCCTGAGGCATCTCTGGGAACTCTGGTTGAAGCCGCTGAATAGGTTCTTATTGCGGTCCGTTCGCAGACTCTCTAACGTGCTCCATCCACCTTTTTGTGATGGGCTTGTCTTCCTCAATGAGGGTGTCTCTTGCTATGCGAATTCCAACTGAATTGCATAGGCGACATATGAGGTGAGGGAACGCTAGCCTCACTTGGGTGGAGGGCTTTTCAGCCACTTTATATAACTCTTGAGGTATCACCTCATGCACCTCCACCTCATTCCCAAGCATGATGCAATGAATCATTATTGCTCGGTCAATGGTAACTTCAGATCGGTTACTTGTGGGGATGATGGAGTGTTGGATAAGCTCCAACCACCTTCTAGCTACAAGCTTGAGGTCAAGCCTACGTAGTTGGTAGGGCTTGCTTTGTGCGTCCCTCCTCCACTGAGCTCCTTCCACACATATATTCGCAAGCACTTGATCCAACCTTTGGTCGGAGTTAACCCTTTGAGTGTAAGAGTGTGGGTCTCCTAGCATCTGTGGCAGTTGTAGCGCCAATCTCACACTTTTTGGGCTAAAATCCAAGAGTTGCTCTCTGACCATGGTACGCCTGTTCTTGGGCTTTGGGTTCACACTAGTGTCGTGCTTTTTGGTGACCCAAGCATTGGCATAAAATTCCTGCACCATTAATCTTCCAACTCCATGGTGCGGAATTTATAACCCACAAACTAACCGGCAAGTGCACCGGGTCGTACGAAGTAGTACCTCAAGTGAATGAGGGTCGATCCCACGAGGATTGATAGACCAAGCAACAATGATTGCATGATTTACTTAGTTAGAAAAATAGAAAATGGTGTTTTAAGAGTTCAATTGCATCACACAGTTATTCAAAGAAACAGAAAACAAGTAGTAAATTGAGGTAAAATATATATATGGAGAAAATAGTTAAGGTTTCAGAGATATCTATCTTCCGGATTGACTTTTCTTACTAACTATTTTAATCATGCAAGATTCAATTCATGGCAAACTATATGTGACTAAACCCTAATTCCTTAGACCTTTTTAGTCTCCTCTAACTTTCATCAACCGCCAATTCCTTGGTCACTTGATTCCAATTGGAGGGTGAAGCTCAAATCTAGGTTATGTGCCACAGAAACCCTAATTTCCCAAATATAAGAGGATTATATGTCACGTATCCTGTGAAGTCCAGATAATTAGAAGTTTAGGAGAATATGTTTTCAAGCTGTTGTTCAAGCAAAGAGCTTTTCCAAATTTTACAAGAACTCAATTAGAACAAGGGTCATACTTCCGTTCCACTAAGATTCATAAGATAAAGAACAAAAAAAATTCTTGAAATTGAAATCAATACATGAATTAAAATAGAACAGTAATAGTATTAATCCATAGAATAAACAGAGCTCCTAACCTTAACAGTGAAGGTTTAGTTGCTCATGGTTCAGAGAGAAAACTAGGGTTCCGCAAAATTGTAAAGTGCTGAATGAGGTAAGAGAGAAGAGAAGAGCCCGAAGGGCTGATTCTTTTCCCTTTTATATCTAATCCTAATTAATATAAAATATATTTTCTAAAAACAAAATAATATCTTTTCCTATTTTTTAGTGAATTAAAGTTTAAATCAGAATTAAAATATGATCTTCGTGCATCTTCAATTGATGGATGGGGACCACTTTGATTCTTATGGATGGCGCCTAACTTGGAGGGGAGTGGTGCCTAACTTGGACCTGGCCGAATTGAATTGTGTGTTGTTGGTGGAGTTGGCGCCTAACTTGGCATTCCTAGCGCCTAACTTGGACGTGGCCGAATGGAATGAGTGTTGTTGTTGTGTCTGGCACATAACTTGAGAAACCTTAAGTTAGGCACCACCTTGGCCGTGTCATGCATAAGGCTTTCCTTGTCCTGGCGCCTAACTTGGTAAAACCCAAGTTAGGCACCACTTGTGCAGCCTTGGATTCATCGGTTATGTTCATCTTGGCACCTAACTTGAGAAACCTCAAGTTAGGCGCCACCCTTGCCGAGTTGTTGGAGAAGAATTATGGACTATTAGACATCGTTGGAAAGATCTGGAAGTTAGCTTTCCAACGCCACTAAAATCACATTAATTAGACCTCTGTAGCTCGAGTTATTCAGGTTAGAGTGCAGAGAGGTCAGGGTTGACAGCATCATTCGCTTTCTTCTATTTTTCTACAGAAACTCCATCAAATACATCAAAATGCTACCTGAAATAAAAAAAATTGTACACGACTCAAACTAGTGCCCATAGTGGCTAAAGGATAATTAATTCTTGATTAAACTCAACAATTTGACTGCAAATTCACTAGGAAAAGATAGGAAAGATGCTCATGCATCACTTCAGAAATGGGATTGGCCAGAATTTTCTAATCTCTTCTCCAAATTTCTTGTTGAATCTCCAGATACTCATCGTCTTTGAGCTTAAAGGGGACCTCGGGGATCACCCTTTTGTGCCTCACCACATCATAGAAGTGGTCTTGATGAGTTTTAGTGAGGAATCTCCATGTTTCCCAAGGTTCAGAGGCGGAAGCGGAGGCTTTTTCCTTTCTCTTCCTTGAGAATTCTCTAGTTTTTGGTGCCATAGAGGTAGAGTAAAAACCAAAAAGCAGAGCTTTCCAATGCTAAAATTAAGAACTTTGCGCATCCTCGAGAAAAGAGTAACGAAAGAAAAAGAAATTAGTAGAAGAAAGAAGAAAAGGATGAAGGGGAAGAAGGCTTCGACCAAGTGGGGAGGGATAGGGAAGAAGGGGAGTGTAGAAAGAATGATATGTGGGAAGAGAAGAGTATAGGGAAGGAGTGAGTATGAAGGAAGAAATGAAGGGGTATTTATAGGGGTGGGAGGGGTAGGGTTTTGGCTATATGGGAGGGAAAAATGGGGGGAAGGTTTGAATTTAAAGTGGGTAGGGTTGGTGGGAAAAGGAATTGATGGGATACATGAAGGGTGTTGGGAAGAGGGAAAGGTGATGGGGATATGATAGGTGAATGTGTATTAGGAAAAAGGAAAGTAAGGTGTGAAAATTAAGGTAGAAAAAGTAGGAGAGAGAAGGAAAGGTGGGGTAGGTGGGGTTTGTGTGGGACCCACTGGCTGAAAAAGCTTCAAAACTCGAGTGCCCCTACTCCTGCCTATGCGTTCAATGCCAGTTCTGGGCGTTGAACGCCGGATAGGGATACTTTTTTTTCCAGATTGATGGGGCATTCTATGCCAAGAATGGGCGTTAAACGCCCATTTGGGGCCAAGGAATTGGCCTGGTTGCTCCTGTATGGGCATTGGACGCCCAACTTCCTCCATTACTGGCGTTCAACGCCAGTGAATGCTCCTTAATGGGCGTTGAACGCCTAGCTTCCTCCCTTTCTAGCGATGGGCGCCAGTTCTGGCGTACAACGACAATAAAGGGCTCCCTCCCTGTTCATACATGAATCCCCACACTTCGTACAACTGAACCAGCAAGTGCACTGGGTCGTCCAGGTAATACCTGAGCGAGTCAGGGTCGATCCCACGAGGATTCTGGTTTGAAGTAAGCTATGGTTATCTTGTAGGTCTTAGTCAGGCAGATAGAAGAGTTGTTGGATTTATGAGATCTAAACTAGGTTGACATGTTTGATTGCATAAAACAAAATAAAGAAAAAGGGTAATCAGAACTCAGAAGTCGTGTAAACTATGATAAGAAGATAGTTAAAGCTTGGAGGTGCTTTGTCCTTCTGGATTAACTCTAGTTTTACTGTCTTCTTCAATTGTGAATGATTTCTTCTATGGTAGGCTGTATGTGATTGACGCTGGTTTGAGCAGTGGCCAATACTCCTCTAGATCTGAACCCTAGGTTTAGTGCGGATCTATTCTGATTGAGGGTGAAGTTCCTACAGTTCATTATCTTTGGTGATCCTACTCAAAACGCCACAGACAAGGTCGAATCTTCTGGATCAGAGGATGTTGCGCCGTGGTTCTAGACTCTACCACAGACACCCTAATCTCCCCATACCTCGGCTGAACTGGTGTCTCGAGAAGTCTCCAACGAAGTCGTAGATTAGCCGTTTAAGAGATGTATAGTCAAGCTGGCAGTTCAATGCTTTCCACTTAAGTATTCGCACGAACCCAAGAAGAACACGGGTGGTTGTCAGGCACGCGGTCTTAGTTTGAAGAACGAAGATGATTGTCACAAGTCAGCCTGTTCATGATGTTGAAGAACGAATATACATCTTAGAATTAAATCAAACACAGATTGAAGGGAAACAGTAATACTTTTATTAATCCATAAAACTCAGCAGGGCTCCTCCTCTCAACCTAGGAGGTTTAGAAACTCATACTGATGGGAAACACAATGATAAACAAAAATATGGAATAAAGTGTGCGTCCTCCCCCTAATGAGAGGTGTAAAAGTTCTTTAAATACTAAACTAATAACTAAGGGTTACATAGGAAAAGGTAAAACAGTCTTTTAGTGCTAAAATCAACTTCTATGGCCCACTTGGTGAGTGTTTGGGCTGAGCTTTGATGAGATCCACGTGCTAGAAAGCCTCTAGGGTGTTGAACGCTAGCTAGGGGGTCCACTTTACCTGAAATTGCACAAAAATACAAAACCTCATAGTAGAATCCAAAACTGTGAATTTAACACTAAAACGTATGAAAACTTAGTAAAAACTAAACAAAACATGCTAAAAACTATATGAAAATGATGCCAAAAAGCGTATAAAGTATCCGCTCATCACAACACCAAACTTAAACTGTTGCTTGTCCCCAAGCAACTAAAAACACAGTAGGATAAAAAGAAGAGTAAGATACAATAAATCTCAGAGTTTCCAATGAAGCTTAGTTTCAATTAGATGAGTGGGAGTTAATAGCTTTTTTGCTTCTGAATAGTTTTGGCATCTCACTATCCATTGAAACTTAGAAATTTTGGTCTCTTTAGGAACTTAGAATCCAGATGATATTATTGACTCTCCTAGTTCAGTTCTTTTTTATTCTTGAGCACAGCTTTCAGAGTCTTGGCCATGACCCTAAGCACTTTATTTTCCAGTATTACCACCGGATACATAAATGCCACAGACACTTTAACTGGGTGAACCCTTTCGGATTGTGATTCAGCTTTGCTAGAATCCCTAGATAGAGATGTCCAGAGTTCTTAAGCACATTCTTTTTGCCTTAGACCACGACTTTAACTGCTCAGTCTCAAGTTTTTCACTTGACACCTTCACACCACAAGCATATGGTTAGGGACAGCTTGGTTGAGCCGCGTAGGCTAGGATTTTATTCCTTGTAGGCCCTCCTAATCATTGATTCTCAAAGCCTTGGATCCTTTTACCCTTGCCTTTTGGTTTAAAGGGTTACTGGCTTTTTGCTCTTTCCTTTTGGTTTAAAGAGCTATTGGCTTTCTTCAGCTTTTTATTTATTTTTTTGCCATTTTTTTCCGCATTCATATATTATTTTTTTTTTCTTTGCAACATGCTATTTTTTTATTTTTGCTACTTTTCTTGCTTCAAGAATTAATTTTTGGATTTTTTCAAATTACCAATAATACTTCACTTTCATCATCATTCTTTCAAGAGCCAACATTCTAAAATTTCAACTTCAAATATGCACTGTTTATTCATACATTCAGAAAACAAAAGCAATGCCACCACATCAAAATAATTGAACTATTCTTTTTATAAACTTGAAATTCATGTATCTCTCAATTCTTTTCAAATAAAATTTTCTTTTAAGTAAGGTGAGAGATATATGGAGCATTTTATAACTTTAAGACATAAATGGAAATGATTATGCAATAAGAACAAGAGAACAGATAATACAACATAACAAAAAAATAGAAAAATAACAAAAGAAAAGGAGATAAAGAGAATGAATCCACCTTTAATGGTGGCGGCTAGTGCTCCTCCTTGAGGATCCAATATAATGCTTGATCTCTTCAATGTCACTCATTTGCCTTTGTTGTTCTTCCCTCATAGCCATTTGATATTCTCTAATTTCATTGAGGATGGTTGAATGCTCTTGATGCTCCATCCTCAACTGATTCATGTTAGAGCTTAATTCTCCCATGAAAGCATGCCATTGATTTCAATAGCTTTGAGGAGGAAAATACATCCCTTGAGGCATCTCAGGGATCTCATGCTGAGGCGGCTGCACAGGCTCTTGTCCATGCTCTCTTGTTTGCTCCATCCTCTTCTTAGTGATGGGCTTGTCTTCCCCAATGGAGATATCTCCCTCTATAACAATTCCAGCTGAATTACATAGATGACAGATGAGGTGAGGGAATGCCAACCTTGCGTTGGTGGAAGGCTTCTCAGCTATCTTGTACAGTTCTTGAGGAATTACCTCATGTACTTCCACCTCACTTCCAATCATGATACAATGGATCATGATGGCCCTTTCAATGGTCACTTATAACAGATTGCTAATAGGGATGATGGAGCGTTGGATGAAATCCAACTATCCTCTAGCTATGGGCCTTAGGTCAAGCCTTCTTAGTTGAATGGGCTTGGCTTGGAAATCATTTTTCCACTGTGCTCCTTCCACACAGATGTCAGAGAGCACTTGATCCAGTCTTTGATCAAAGTTGAATCTGCTAGTGTAAGGATGTGGATCTCCTTGCATCAAAGGCAAGTTAAACGCCAACCTCACACTTTCCAGGCTAAAATCTAAGATTCTCCCTCGGACCATGGTGCTCCAATTCTTTGTAGGGAAGTGTGTATGGAGAAGTGTAAAAGAGAGAAGAAAAAAGTGGGGTAGGTAAAGATGCTGTGGGACCCACTGGTCCTGAGAGGCTAGGAAATTTAAATTCCCTGCCCTATGCACTAGCGTTTGAACGGCAGGCTCTGTTCCCTGGATGGCGTTCAACGCCAGCAACACTCCATCCAGAGTGTTCTGTTTTCACTGCTGAACATTTCTGTCTCTGTTCTGACTGCTGCACATGATCATGAACCTAAAAAAAACTTTAAAGAAAAATAAAATTAAGAATTAAAAGAAATAAAAATAATTAATTAAGGTTGGGTTGCCTCCCAACAAGCGCTTCTTTAACGTCATTAGCTTGACGGTTGGTTCCTTACGGAAGTGAGTATGGGCTCAGAATTTTGGCCGTTACATTTAACTTTCTTCCTGTCTTCTCATGAATGAGCTCCACATGCTCTAGAGACAGGACACGACTCACTGTATGTGGTATGACTGGTTTCTTGGTGAAGACAACTCTCATGCCAGGTAAGAGGCCTTCAGTGGGGACTTTCTTGTCCCTCCAGCCTTTAGGTACTTTCTTCCAAGTGCCTGTGGTTTCAGTGCTTGTTATTGGTTGCCCAACACCAAACTTAGAATTGATGTTTGGGGGTTTAGTACAACTCTGCATTGTAAGAGATGGTTGGAACACTAGGTGTTGCACCATTGTCTCTTTCTTATCAGAGGGAGAATTAGGATTGGACATCTTGAACAAGATGTAGTCATCTCCTAATTGGAAAACCATTTCTCCCTTTGCCACATTAATCATAGCTTTTGTAGTGGCTAGGATAGGTCTTCCAAGGACGATGGATTCATCCTCATACTCTCCAATATCCAAGACTATGAAGTTTGCAGGGATGTAGTGGTCTTCAACTTTTACCAAGACATCCTCTACTAAGTCATATGGCTTCTTCATTGACTTGTCTGCCATCTCTAGTGAGATGTTAGCAGCTTGTACCTTAAAGATTTTCAGCTTCTCCATTACAGAGAGTGGCATGAGGTTTATACTTGACCTTAGGTCACACAGAGCCTTCTTAAAGGTCATGGTGCCTATGGTTCAAGGAATTAGGAAGCGTCCAGGATCTGGAAGCTTCTGAGGTAGCTTCAGCTGAACCAAAGCATTAAGTTCTTTGGAAAGCACTGGAGGTTCTTCCTCCAAAGGCTATTTACCAAATAACTTCATTCAGCTTCATGAGAGCTCCTAGGTATCGAGCAATTTGCTCTTCTCTAGTGTCTTCATCCTCATCAGAGGATGAGTGTTCATCAGAACTCACGCATTGCAGAAGTGCATGCAAAGGAACCTCTATGGTCTTTATATGAGCCTTAGCTTCCTTTAGTTCTTGGATAGGGATTTCTTGAGTGGGTATTGAACAAGTGGTGCATGAAATTGTGATTACACTTTTCACAACTTCGCACAACTAACCAGCAAGTGCACTGGGTCGTCCAAGTAATACCTTACGTGAGTAAGGGTCGATCCCACGGAGAGTGTCGGCTTGAAGCAAGCTATGGTCATCCTTGTAAATCTCAGTCAGGCAGATTCAATTGATTATGAGGTTTTGATAATTAGAATATAAATAAAACATAAAATAAGATAAAGTTACTTATGTAATTCATTGGTGGGAATTTTAGATAAGCGTATGGAGATGCTTTGTTGCTTTTGAATCTCTGCTTTCCTATTGCCTTCTTCCAACCATGCGTTACCTCCTTCCATGGCAAGTTGTAAGATCCTCTCAGTGAAAATGGTCCTCTACGGTTTCTGCACGGCTAATCAACTGTCGGATTTCTCGTCTCGAATGAAAAATACTAGGTACAGCTACCGCATGGCTAATCATCTGTCGGTTCCCACTAGCGTCGGAATAGAATCCATTGATCCTTTTGCACACTGTCACTTACGCCCAACATTCACAGGTTTGAAGCTCCCAACAATCATTCTTTCCCGGATCCTACTCAGAACACCACAGACAAGGTTTAGACTTTCCGGATCCCAGGAATGGCTGCCAATAATTCTAGCCTATACCACGAAGATACTAATCTCACGGACTCAGTCCGTGTATTAGATATCCAAGAGAATATACTCCAGCTGTCGTCCAATGACTACGTTGAACATCATGTAGACCACTTTGTGGTTGTCAGGCACGCAATCTTGGCTAAGCGAGTAACGAAGATTGGGTGATTGTCACGGGTCGCCCATTCATTCTGACTTAACTGAATTAAGTACAAGAGTATATCTTGGAGAAGAAGTATGCGTGAATTGAATAGAAAATAGTAGTAATTGTATTAATTCATGAAGAACAGCAGAGCTCCACACCTTAATCTATGGGATGTAGAAACTCCACCATTGAAAATACATAAGTGAAAAAGGTCTAGGCATGGCCGTGAGGCCAGCCTCCAAACGTGTACAATAGCATAAGATTCACCAAAGACTTATAAACCTTGGTTCAAGTATAAACCTCATGCCACTCTCTGTAATGGAGAAACTAGGGATCTTTGAGGTACAAGCTGCAAGAATCTCACTAGAGATGGCAGACAATTCAAGAAAACAGGCTTATGGACTTGTAAAGGATGTCTTAGTAAAGGTTGAAGGCTATTACATCCCTGCTGACTTCATAATCCTAGACACTGGGAAGGATGAAGATAAATCCATCATCCTTGGAAGACCCTTCCTAGCCACAGCAAGAGCTGTGATTGATGTGGACAGAGGAGAGTTAGTCCTTCAATTGAATGAGGACTACCTTGTGTTTAAGGCTCAAGGATCTTCTTCTGTAACCATGGAGAGGAAGCATGAAAAGCTTCTCTCAATACAAGGTCAAATAGAGCCCCCACACTCAACTTCTAAGTTTGGTGTTGGGAGGCCAACATCAAGCTCTGAGTCTCTGTGAAGCTCTCTAAGAGCTCACTGTCAAGCTATTGACATTAAAGAAGTGCTTGTTGGGAGGCAACCCAATGTTATTTAATTTTATTTATTTATTTTCCATTGTTATTTTGTGTTTTCTTTAGGTTGATGATCATGTGAAGTCACAAAAATAAATGAAAAATCAAAAACAGAATGAAAAACAGTATCAAAAATAGCACACCCTGGAGGACAGGCTTACTGGCGTTTAAACGCCAGTAAGGATAGCAGAATGGGCATTTAACACCCAGCCTGGCAGCATTCTGGGCGTTAAACGCCAGAATGGGTAGCACTCTGGGCGTTTAATGCCAGAAAGGGCTGTCTGGCATCTGGCTGGCGTTAAACACTAGAAATGGGCATCTGGCTGCCGTTTAACGCCAGAAATGGGCAGCAGGCTGGCGTTTAACGCCAGGAAAGGTAGCAGAGCTGGCGTTAAATGCCAGCATTGGCACAGAATGGGAGTTTAAATGCCAAATTGGGGCAGGGAACAGAATTTCTTGACACCTCAGGATCTGTGGACCCCACAGGATCCCCACCTACCCCACCTCTTCTTCTCTTCTCTTCACACCTTTCCATAACACTCTTACCCAAATACCCTTCACCTATCAAATCCTACCCTCTTCTCTATATTCTCTTCACCACTCACATCCATCCATCATAAAACCCCACCTACCTCACCATTCAAATTCAAACTATTTCCCTCCCAAACCCAACCCTTCATGACCGAATCCCCTCTCTCTCCTACCCTATAAATACCCCTTCTCACTACCTTCATTTTCACACATCATAAACACTTCTTCCCCCTGACGTTAGAATTTTTGCCGGTATAAAATTTTATAAAAACACTCGCGTTGTAGATATAGTCTCTAAACCAACAGAAATCTCTTCGTACAAACGTTTTGGTTGTCACAAGTAACAAACCCCTAAATAAATTGATAATCGAAGTATTCAAACCTCGGGTCGTCTTCTCAAGGCACTGCAGGGAAGTATGTTCTTATTATTGGTTATGGAGATTGTAAATTGGGGTTTTGAGAATGAGGAGTGAATAGTTTAATTAGCAATTAAAGTAAATGAAGAACAAGTAATTTAAATGGCAAGTAAAATAAATAAATGACTATAAATAACTTTTGGCAAGGTATGAGAAATTAGAGGTCCTATCCTAGCTATCCTTATCAATGATGATGAGAATTGAATCTTAATTCTACTTTGTTAACCTTTGATTGGTTGATCTTCGAATCCTATTTATTTCCTAAGAAAAGATTGGGATTATTGAAGTTCAATTCAATTAACAAAGATAACAATTATCAATCATGTTTGAGTTTGATAACTCCTGAGTTACTAATTTCTTAACCAAGACCAAAAGGGAGAAAAGTAAATCTACTGGAATAAAAATGTCTTCAGATGGGAATAACAATAATGTAAATAAAAGAAAGTAATAATAAACTGAAATACCTCAAATAACATTAATTCAGAAAATCATAACATGAATGTAACATAAGCCAAATAGGCAACATAACTAATATAAGCATTAAAGTATCTGAAAGTAAGAGATAAATATAAAGTAAAAGAACATTGAACCTGGGATTGAGAGTCACTCCTAAAACTAAGAGAAATTCTAAATCCTAATCCTAAGAGAGAGGAGAGAATCTCCCTCTCAAAACTAAATCTAAATCATGAAAACTAACTAAAGTGGAGTCTCCCTTTGAATGGATGCATCCTTCCACTTCATAACCTGTGGTCTATGCCTTTTGGACTTGGATTTGGGCCAAAAAGGGCTTCAGAATTTGCTATGGGCATTTTCTGCAACTTCTGGTGCGTGGCCTCTGTCACGCGTCCGCGTGGGTCACGCGGTCGCGTCATTCGGAGTTTTTCTTGTCACACGGTCGCGTCAGTCATGCAACCGCGTCAAATGTGCTCTGCTTAAGGCGCGCAGTCGCGTCAGTCACGCGGCCGCGTCAATGCCTTTTTGCGCTGGCATGCGGCTGCATCGCCCATGCGATCGCGTGGCTGCCAGTTTCTACAAAAACTCTGTTTTGTGCTTTTCTTCCATTTTTGTATGTTTCCTTTCCATCCCTTAAGTCATTCCTACCTTAGAAGATCTGAAACTACTCAACACACTAATCACGGCATCGAATGGAAATAAAGGTAATTAAAATAATTAATTTTAAAGCATAGGAAACATGTTTTTCACATACATCACATAATAAGGAAGGGAAAGTAAAACAATATATATATATAATATATATATATATAGCCAAACCTTAGATAGTTGATAAAGTGCCTTTACAATTGAAATAGGAGAGAAAAACATTTTATAAACTTGCAAGACAATTAATAATTTCAGCAGAGATATATGTTAATGAGCTATTGAACCCTCACTGGATTTTGTGTTTACTCTCTAGTCACTCAGTGTTTATTGGGTTAATCACTCTATTCTTCTTTTTATTCTTACTTTCTATAACTTTGTTCTTCATCTAACCAATCAACAATTATAGAATATAGACATACCAAAAATCATAAGGTCTTCAGTTAAGGTTGTAATGGGGCCAAGGTAAAGGTAAGGGTATATGTATAAGGCTAAGTGAGCTAATGAGTGAATCCTTAATTAGTCTAAGATCTCACCTAACATACATACTTTGTAAAGCAAAGCTTCTTTACCCAATTTTCCCATATTTTCCCACTTTTGATGTTACATGCTCATGTTTCAATATTTATTATTTTTATCCCATGTGCATTGCTTTATTTCACATTTGGGGAATTCTTTTGTGTCCCCTTTATTCAACTACTGAAAAATAACACCTTTTTTTTTAATGCACATGGTAATTCAATTATTTTGATTTCACATGAGCATGCTTCCCAAAATTTTTTTTTTGAATTATTTTATTCTTTTTAACTTTTCTACCGTTTTGTTTTTATCATCCATGTTCCCAATAGGTTTCCCACATGTAAACCATACACAATTTCTATCTTAAGCTAACCAAGGATTCAACTTGGAATTTTTATTTTGTTTTTCTGCTTAAGGCTAGTAATGTGGTTTATAGAATAAAAGGGGAATTAAAGGCTCAAGGGGGCTAACAAGGGTGCTGTAAAAGGTAAGCTATTTTGGGATAAGTGAGCTAAAATCAAATAATGGCCTCAATCACTCTCTTGGTATGTATTTCTATTCTATAATCGGACATATAGATTAAAACAAAATAAAGAACATCAGAATAAAAAAGAAGGGCGGAATACACAAGAATAAAATATTATGGTTTGAATGTAACCATACAATTAAACTCAAAACTCACAGGCTGTGTGTTCTCTAGCTCAAAAATCATTTATTAGTTATGTATGTCATGCAGGTTTAGTTAAAAATTCCCATTATTCTCAATGTAAAATTTATATTGAATGGCATTAAAGTTTTTGTTTCTCCTTGATGAAATGTTGTTAACTAACTAACATGTAATGCTATATACACAAGGTGTGTGGATTGTTTCTATTATGTTCAAGTTCCTAGTTTACTTCTGGTGCACGAAATTACAATTACACTTTTGCAACTCCGCACAACTAACCAGCAAGTGCACTGGGTCGTCCAAGTAATACCTTACGTGAGAAAGGGTCGATCCCACGAAGATTGTCGGCTTGAAGCAAGCTATGGTTATCTTGTAACTCTTAGTCAGGATATCAATAATTCTCATATTTGATTGTAAAAAGTAAAAGAATATGAAATAAATACTTGTTATGCAGTAATGAAGAACAGTTTGAGGCTTTGGAGATGCTTTGTCCTCTGAATCTCTACTTTCCTACTATTTTCTTCTTCATGCACGCAAGGCTCCTTCCATGGCAAGCTTTATGTTGGGCATCACCGTTGTCAATGGCTACTTCCCGTCTTCTCAGTGAAAATGTTCCAAATGCGCTGTCACTGCACGGCTAATCATCTATCAGTTCTCGATAATTGCATTAATTCATGAAGAACAGCAGAGCTGCTCACCCCCCAACAATGGGGTTTAGAGACACATGCAGTAGGGAATACAATAAGAAACATGTAAAAGTGTCATGAGGTACAAGATGAATCACTAAAAGTAGTTTTTATTGTGAACTGGTGACCTAGGGTTACAGAAAATGAGTAAGCTAGGGTGTTTAGTGTAAAAATCCACTTCCGGGGCCCACTTGGTGTGTGCTTGGGCTGAGCATTGAAGCTTTCATGTGTAGAGACTTTTCTTGGAGTTAAACGCCAGTTTTTGTGCCAGTTTGGGCGTTTAACTCCAGTTTTTATGCCAGTTCTGGCGTTAAACGCCAGAATTCTTGAGCTGACATGGAACGCCTGTTTGGGCCATCAAATCTCGGGAAAAGTATGGACTATTATATATTGCTGGAAATCCCAGGATGTCTACTTTCCAACGCAATTGAGAGCGTGCCAATTGGACTTCTGTAGCTCCAGAAAATCCACTTTGAGTGCAGGGAGTTCAGAATCCAACAGCATCTGCAGTCCTTTTTCAGCCTCTGAATCAGATTTTTGCTCAGGTCCCTCAATTTCAGCCAGAAAATACCCGAAATCACAGAAAAACACACAAACTCATAGTAAAGTACAGAAAAGTGAATTTTAAATAAAAACTAATAAAAATATAATAAAAACTAATTAAAATATACTAAAAATATACTAAAAATAATGCCAAAAAGCGTATAAATTATCCGCTCATCACAACACCAAACTTAAATTGTTGCTTGTCCCCAAGCAACTGAAAATCAAATAGGATAAAAAGAAGAGAATATACAATGAATTCCAAAAACATCTATGAATATCAGTATTAATTAGATGAGCGGGGCTTTTAGCTTTTTGCTTCTGAACAGTTTTGGCATCTCACTTTATTCCTTAAAGTCCAGAATGATTGGCATCTATAGGAACTCAGAATCTAGATAGTGTTATTGATTCTCCTAGTTAAGTATGTTGATTCTTGAACA
>NC_029790.2:39246840-39248966 GCF_000816755.2 Arachis ipaensis
TGAATCTCCACTTCTTTTCCAAGCATAATACAATGAATCATCACTGCTCTTTTGACAGTGACCTCAGAGCGGTTGCTAGTGGGCAATACAGAACACCCAATGAAGTCCAACCAGCCTCTTGCAACTGGTTTGAGATCTCCCCTCTTGAGTTGGTTTGGGACACCTTTTGAATTGGTTATCCACTTAGTTCCAGGGAGGCATATGTCCTCTAGAACTTGATCCAACCCCTTATCTACTCTCACCATTCTCCTATTAAAGGATTCTGGATCATCTTGTAGTTGAGGAAATTTGAAGATCTCTCTTATTTTGTCCATATGGAAGTAAATAAGCCTCCCTCTGACCATGGTTTGGTAGGTATGAAAGGCGGTTCCAGTTATTCTCTGCTTATCTGTAAGCCACAGATTTGAGTAGAATTCCTGAACCATGTTTCTTCCAACCTTTGTCTCAGGATTGGCTAGAATTTCCCATCCTCTGTTTCGAATTTGCTCTTGGATCTCCGGATGTTCATCCTCTTTCAGATTGAATTTAACTTCTGGGATTACTGACCTCAGACCCATTATTTTGTGGTAATGGTCTGCATGTTCTTTGGTTAAGAACCTCTCTTGATTCCAAAGACTCTTTGGAGTATTCCCTTTCTTGCCTCTTGATTTGGTTTGTTTTCCCTTAGGTGCCATGATCTTGATGAGTCTTAGCTCAGTGATCACGGAAAAACACACCAAACTTAGAGGTTTGCTTACCCTCAAGCAAAACAAAGGAAAGGGGATAGAGAGGAGAAGAGGCAAATTCGAATGGTGTAGAGGAGGGGATGGCCGAATGTATATTTATAGGAGGAGGGGAGGGATTTCGAAAAATTTGAAAGAGATATGACATAGAGATATGATTGATGGAAGAAAATAAAATTATGATATGAAAAAGATGAGATTTGTAATTGAGAAAGATATAAAGATGTTAAATCTGAAAATTTGGTTATGCATCTAAGAATTAAAAGATGATATGATGAGTTGAAAAAGATTTGGAAAGAAATTAAGAAGATAATTGAGTTTTTGAAGAAGATTTGGGAAGGATTTGAAAGAAAATTGAAAAGAGATTTAGAAAATGTTTGAATTTTTGAAAATTGAGGGTGAATGATGAAAGTTTGAAACATGTTTATGTAGAAAAGTATGAATCAAAACATGAAAATTTGAAAAAATTTGAAGTTGGAAACAAAATCTCCTCCCCCTGCCTTTCTGGCGTTAAACGCCCAGAATGGTATCCATTCTGGCGTTTAACACCCAATTGTTGGCCATTATGGGCGTTTAACGCCCAGCCAGGTACCCTGGCTGGCGTTAAATGCTAGAAACCCCTTTTTCCTGTGATCCATGGCAATGCCACAGGATCTTCTGTGCCTCCTCTCTAGGGACGCATCTGTGGATCATTCCGTTTGCGCATCTCTTAAAGAGATATGGTTCATCCCATAAGTAGTACTTTGCGTCAGAAATTAGTTTTTTCTTTTGCAACCTGCTGTACTCCTGGGGTATGAACCTCACTGCTTTATAATTTGCAATGTCTGCAAACCATGGTGCTTCCTGAATGGCAAAAAGTTGCTCATCCAGAAAGGTCTCAGAGATCTCAGTAGAAGGGAGGGACGCCCCTGCTACTGGTTATATTCGGGACAGGTGATCAGCTACCTGGTTCTCTGTCCCTTTTTTGCCTCTTATTTCTATATCAAACTCTTGCAGAAGCAACACCCATCTTATGAGCCTGGGTTTTGAATCCTGCTTTGTGAGTAGATATTTAAGAGCAGCATGGTCAGTATACACAATCACTTTTGAACATACTAAAAAGGATCTAAACTTGTCAATGGCATAAACCACTGTAAGTAACTCCTTTTCCTTGGTTGTGTAGTTCTTCTGTGCATCATTTAGAACACGACTGGCATAGTAAATGACGTGCAGAAGCTTGTTATGCCTTTGTCCCAACACTGCACCAATGGCATGGTCACTGGCATCACACATTAATTCAAATGGTAATGTCCAGTCAGGTGCAGAGATGACTGGTGCTGTGACCAGCTTTTCTTTCAGGGTCTCAAACGCCTGCAGACACTCTGTGTCAAACACAAATGGCATGTCAGCAGCTAGCAGATTGCT
>NC_029790.2:39249010-39250258 GCF_000816755.2 Arachis ipaensis
GGACATGTGAATGCTGTTTTCTCTTGGTCTTGAGGATCCACTGCAATTTGGTTGTAGCCTGAATAGCCATCCAAAAAGTAGTAGTATTCATGGCCTGCTAGTCTCTCTAGCATCTAGTCTATGAATGGTAAAAGAAAATGATCCTTTCTGGTGGCTGTATTGAGCCTTCTGTAGTCAATACACATACACCACTCTGTAACTGTTCTTGTGGGAACCAGTTTATTCTTTTCATTATGAACCACTGTCATGCCTCCCTTCTTGGGGACAACTTGGACAGGGCTTACCCAGGGGCTATCAGAAATAGGATAAATAATCCCAGCCTCTAGTAACTTAGTGACCTCTTTCTGCTCCACTTCCTTCATGGCTGGATTTAGCCGCCTCTGTGGTTGAACCACTGGCTTAACATCATCCTCAAATAGGATTTTGTGCATGCATCTTGCTGGGCTAATGCCCTTAAGGTCACTTATGGACCACCCAAGAGTTGTCTTGTGTGTCCTTAGCACTTGAATTAGTGCTTTCTCTTCCTGTGGATTTAAAGCAGAGCTTATGATCACTGGAAAAGTGTCACCTTCTCCCAGAAATGCATATTTCAGGGATGGTGGTAGTGGTTTGAGCTCTGGTTTAGGAGGTTTTTCCTCTTCCTGAGGAATTTTTAGAGGTTCTTTTATTTCCTCTGGTTCCTCCAAATCAGGCTGAACATCTTTAAAGATGTCCTCTAGCTCTGACTCAAGACTCTCATTCATATTGATCTCTTCCACCAAAGAGTCAATAATATCAGTGCTCATGCAGTCATTTGATGTGTCTGGATGCTGCATAGCTTTGACAGCATTTAACTTGAACTCATCCTCATTGACTCTCAGGGTCACTTCCCCTTTTTGTACATCAATAAGAGTTCGTCCAGTTGCTAGGAAAGGTCTTCCTAGAATGAGAGTTGCACTCTTGTGCTCCTCTATTTCCAGCACTACAAAGTCAGTGGGAAAGGCAAATGGCTCAACCTTGACAATCATGTCCTCAATGATGCCTGATGGATATTTAATGGAGCCATCAGCAAGTTGAAGACATATCCGGGTTGGTTTGACTTTATTCAGTCAACCCAAGCTTTCTGATAGTAGATGCAGGTATTAGGTTGATACTTGCTCCAAGGTCACATAGAGCTGTCTTGGTACAAGCACCCTCTAATGTGCATAGTATCATAAAGCTTCCTGGATCTTGAAACTTTTCTGGTAAGCTTTTCAGAATGACTGCACT
>NC_029790.2:39250277-39251629 GCF_000816755.2 Arachis ipaensis
ATGAGAGAGTCTGCAAAGCGGGCAAATTGTTTATCCTGTTCCGCCTGGCAGAGCTTCTGAGGATAAGGCATCTTGGCTTTATATTCTTCAACCTTAGTTGCTGCAGGTTTATTCCCTACAGAAGTGGTTGGAGAAGCCTTCTTAGAAGGGTTACTATCAACACTTGCAGGTGTCTGATTCCTTATAGGCGTTTGAACGCCAGAATTGGGTGCTGGATGGGCGTTTAACGCCAGCTTCCCACCCTTTTCTGGCGTTTGAACGCCGGAACTGGGCAAGGAATGGGCGTTTAACGCCAACTTTTCCCCCTTTTCTGGCGTTTGAACGCCAGAGTTATTCCTCTCTGGGCTCTTGATGTCCTCAGAGGGATCTTGGATAGTGGTTTGGTCATCCTCTGTCATTTGTTCCTTTCTTGACTTTTTGCTATTTTGAGCTGAGTTATTCAATGTCTTCCCGCTCCTTAGTTGGACAGCTTGGCATTCTTCTGTTATCTGTTTAGATAGCTGCTGTCTTGTCTTATTCAATTGTGCTTCCATATTCTTGTTAGCATTTTTAGTGTCTTGGAGAATCTCTTTGAATTCTGCTAATTGTTTTGTCATAAGGAGTAATTGCTGATTAAGTTCAACAATCTGTTCTTGAGGATTAGGATCAGTAGTTACTGCCATAGCCTCTTCTTTTATGGAGGGCTCACTGTTTGAGTACAGATGTTGATTTCTAGCAACTGTATCTATGAGTTCTTGAGCCTCTTCAATTGTTTTTCTCATGTGTATAGATCCACCAGCTGAGTGGTCTAGAGACATCTGAGCTTTTTCTGTAAGTCCATAGTAGAAGATATATAACTGTACCCACTCTGAAAATATTTCAAAGGGGCATTTTCTTAGCATCCCTCTGTACCTTTCCCAGGCATTATAAAGAGATTCATGATCCTCTTGTTTAAAGTTTTGGATGTCCAGCCTTAACTGTGTCATCCTTTTTGGAGGGTAAAATTGATTCAGGAATTTGTCTGTTAATTGGCTCCATGTTTTTATGCTTGCCGTGGGTTGGTTATTTAACCACCTCTTAGCTTAATCTTTTACAGCAAGTGGAAACAATAATAATCTGTAGACATCCTGATCCACTTTTTTATCACGTACTGTGTCAGCAATTTGTAAGAACTGTGCCAGAAACTCAGTAAGTTCTTCCTGTGGAAGACCGGAATACTGGCAATTTTGCTGTACCATGATAATGAGCTGAGGATTTAGCTCAAAGCTGCTTGCTTATCACGTACTCAATTTGTAAGAACTGTGCCAGAAACTCAGTAAGTTCTTCCTGTGGAAGACCGGAATACTGGCAATTTTGCTGTACCATGTACCATG
>NC_029790.2:39253303-39277876 GCF_000816755.2 Arachis ipaensis
GGAAAATAAAATCAAAGCAAATTGAAAACTAAATTAATTAATTAATTAAAAAGATTTTGAAAAAAATGCTTAGTTAATTTCGAAATGTGAAAGAGGAAAGTAGTTAAGTGATTTTTTTTTGAAAAAGATTTTGAAATTAGCAATCAAAAAGATATGATTGAAAATTATTTTGAAAAAGATTTGATTGAGAAGATATGATTGCAATTTATTAAAAAAAAAAGATATGATTGAAAATTATTTTGAAAAAGATATGATTGAGAAGATATGATTGCAATTAAAAAAAAGATGTGATTGAAAAGATATGATTAAAGAAATTAAATTAAGTGAATTTTTTTTGAAAAAGATTTTGAAATTAGCAATCAAAAAGATATGATTGAAAATTATTTTGAAAAAGATTTGATTGAGAAGATATGATTGCAATTTATTAAAAAAAAAAGATATGATTGAAAATTATTTTGAAAAAGATATGATTGAGAAGATATGATTGCAATTAAAAAAAAGATGTGATTGAAAAGATATGATTAAAGAAATTAAAAAGATTTGATTTTTGAAAAAGATTTGAAAAGATCAATTTTTTGAAATTAAAATTTTGACTTGACTAAAAAGAAAAGATATGATTTTGAAAATCTTTGACTACTTTAATGCCAAATTTCAAAAATTATGAGTAAAATAAGGAAAATATATTTTTTTTATTTTTGATTTTAATGCGGAAAGAGAAAAACAACAAAATGACACTAAACTTAGAAATTTTAGATCAAAACACAGAGAACAAACAAGAAAACTTTGAATGTCAAGATGAACACCAAGAACAAATTTTTGAAAAATTTTTAAGTAAATAAAAGCACAAAAACACCAAACTTAAACTTTTTAGAAAATAAAGCACAAATTTTCGAAAAATTAAAAGAAAACACAAAGAAGACACCAAACTTAGAATTTTTAAAAATCAAGAAAGAACTAAAGACATGCAGTTTCGAAAAATTAAAAGAAAATAAAAGCATGCAATTGACACCAAACTTAAAATATGAAACTAAACTCAAATAAAAGACTCTAAACCAACAAAAATAAAATATTCCTAATCTATGCAACAAGATAAACCGTCAGTTGTCCAAACTCGAACAATCCCTGGCAAAGGCGCCAAAAACTTGGTGCACGAAATTACAATCACACTTTTGCAACTCCGCACAACTAACCAGCAAGTGCACTGGGTCGTCCAAGTAATACCTTACGTGAGTAAGGGTCGATCCCACGGAGATTGTCGGCTTGAAGCAAGCTATGGTTACTTGTAACTCTTAGTCAGGATATCAATAATTCTCATATTTGATTGTAAAAAGTAAAAGAACATGAAATAAATACTTGTTATGCAGTAATGAAGAACAGGTTGAGGCTTTGGAGATGCTTTGTCCTCTGAATCTCTGCTTTCCTACTATCTTCTTCTTCATGCACGCAAGGCTCCTTCCATGGCAAGCTTTATGTTGGGCATCACCGTTGTCATTGGCTACTTCCCGTCCTCTCAATGAAAACATTCCAAATGCGCTGTCACCGCACGGCTAATCATCTGTTGGTTCTCGATCATGCTGGAATAGGATCTATTGATCCTTTTGCGTCTGTCACACGCCCAACAATCGCGAGTTTGAAGGTCGTCACAGCCATCCCTTCCCAAATCCTACTCAGAATACCACAGATAAGGTTTAGACGTTCTGGATCTCAGGAATGGCCGCCAATAATTCTAGCCTATACCACGAAGGTTCCAATCTTAGATTAGAAACCCAAGAGATACACATTCAAGCTTGATTGCATGTAGAACGGAGGTGGTTGTCAGGCACGCGTTCATAGGTGAGAATGATGATGATTATCATGGATCATCACATTCATCAGGTTGAAGTGCGAATGAATATCTTAGAATAGAAGCAAGCGTCATAGAATGGAAAACAGTAGTAATTGCATTAATTCATGAAGAACAGCAGAGCTCCTCATCCCCAACAATGGGGTTTAGAGACTCGTGCCGTAGGGAATACAATAAAAAATGTGTAAAAGTGTCATAAGGTACAAGATGAATCACTAAAAGTAGTTTTTATAGTGAACTGGTGACCTAGGGTTACAGAAAATGAGTAAGCTAGGGTGTTTAGTGTAAAAATCCACTTCTGGGGCCCACTTGGTGTGTGCTTGGATTGAGCATTGAAGCTTTCATGTGTAGATACTTTTCTTGGAGTTAAACGCCAGCTTTTGTGCCAGTTTGGGCGCTTAACTCCAGTTTTTATGCCAATTCCGGCGTTAAACGCCAGAATTCTTGAGCTGACTTGGAACGCCTGTTTGGGCCTTCAAATCTCGGGCAAAGTATGGACTATTATATATTGCTGGAAAGACCAGGATGTCTACTTTCTAACGCAATTAAGAGCACGCCAATTGGGCTTTTGTAGCTCCATAAAATTCACTTTGAGTGCAGGGAGTTCAGAATCCAACAGCATATGCAGTCCTTTTTCAGCCTCTGAATCAGATTTTTGCTCAGGTCCCGCAATTTCAGCCAGAAAATACCTGAAATCACAGAAAAACACACAAACTCGTAGTAAAGTCCAGAAAAGTGAATTTTAAATAAAAACTAATAAAAATATAATAAAAACTAATTAAAATATACTAAAAACACACTAAAAACACTGCCAAAAAGCGTATAAATTATCCGCTCATCAACTTCCTTTTTATATTTTCCAATATAAACTAAGCTATTTTTTTTTGCTAAAAGAGTAAACTATACTAATTAATCCACAATTTCTATAACTAATAAGTTAGAATTGCAACTAAAACTAAATGGCTAAAATATGAACTAAAATGCACCATAGAATAAATACATAAAAATAGCAATATATATAAGTACTGAGAAAATAAAAATAAAAATACAGAAAAGTAGCAAAATAAATAAAAAGAGTATGTAGTGGTTCACCAAGAAAAAGAACGCCAGAAATGGCGACCTCCCCACACTTAAAATGTAGCATCGTCCCTGATGCTCACTCAAGCAGGGTGTGAAGGGGCGTCATCACTAGAAGGGCGGGTAGCTGGAGTCTCTGTGGTGGTGGTCTGAAGATCTGCCTGCTGCAGAGGAGGTGCTGACTGGATAGGGATCTCGGGGTCTATAGCCTGAATCTGAGGCGGAGCCTCCTGATGTGATGCGGCCTGCTCTGTGCCTGCCTGTGTAGCCTCGCTCTGTGGATGGGTCTCTGCCTCGTGATCATCCGCCTCCTCCTCAGATGGTGTGTCAGGCTCTGAGGGAATGTCATCTCCAGATCTGATCATCAGCTTTAGGTGCTCATAGCGTCGCTTGTTGTGACGTTCCATCTGGTCAAGCCGTCGAAATAGGCGGTGTACTAGATGATAGACGGGCTCTGGGGCAGGTAGAGGTGCAGTGGTGGTGGCAGGGGTAGCTGGGGCAGCTATGGAAGAAGAGGGGCCGGCAGATGGTGTGGCTGTGGCACCAGGAGCAGTGAGGAAATGAGGTCTGTAGCCCAAAGACAGAAAGTTCCTGCTGTGAGGGATAATCTTCTTATATTCTGCAGCAGGTGGCTTCTCATCAGCATCCTCCCAAGGCACGTCAGCTCGACGGCCTAGCTGTGTAACCAGATAAGGAAAGGGAAGAGTGCCTCGGACATGGACCCTGGCCATGTGGTACTGGATAAAGCGTGGCAGGTACAGGTCCTTACCCTCCATCACACACCATAGGAGGGTGATCATAGCGGCTGGTATCTCAGTCTCGTGAGTACTCGGCATAATGAAGTTGCAAAGTATCTGATGCCATAGCCGAGCCTCATCATTCAAATAAATCCGCTTGATTCCCTTTGGCATGGTAGTGTTCTGGCCCATAATCCAAGGAACGGTTGGGTCAAGGGTTATCCGGGCCTTGACTGCATCCCAATCAAACTTCATGAAGCGCATATCCTCCTCAGCTTTCTGATAACCATCCAGCTGATCAGTTTTTGGCAGAAGCTTCAGAACATCTTCAATGGCCTCTTCAATGACCAGAATCTGCTTTCCTCGAAGGTTCACTGTATCTAGGGAAGTTTTGAAGTAATTACAGTAGAATTCCCTTACCCAAGATGCATTCAACTCAGTCAGGTTTCTCTCCAGAAAGAACCAGCCTCTGTTTGATCTGATCAGAGGTGTATTCCTGGAGTTCTTCTGGGATCTTCAGAGTCCTCTCCAGGTATAGGTTCCTAGAGACTGCAAACACCAGATACTTCAGCTCACAGTATCGGTTTGCAAACTTTACTGGATCAGTAGCAGGGAGCAGCTGGTCGGCCTTCTCCTGCGGGGTAAAGTTTTTCTCCCTCCAGAAGTCATCGTGCATGATATCCATGATGGACATAGCGGATTCTTCTCTTTTACGTTTTCCAGTAGTTGCCTTTGCTTTTCCTTTTCTCTGGGTGGCAGACATCCTAAAAGATAGAAAACCAAGATATATATCTATAAAAACAGGAAAACAAATAGGCAAATAGTCAAAAGAAACACAAAGTGGCAAAGGAGCAAAAGTATAAGGAAAATGAGTTAAGTAAATGTGCATTAAGGATTGTATAGGAGTTAAAAGTCTGAAAGGAAGAATTCACAATCCAAAATGTAATTGAATTTATGTTAAATGGAAAAATTAACATCATGCCATGGTTAGAATGTTAAAAGAAAGTGAAAAACCAGAAGAGATGTTTTGAAAGGTTAGTTTGGTTAGAATGGAAAAAGAGTTTAGGAAGTTAACATTAGTGAGTTAGTAACAAATGGGATAAAGTAAGTGGCATAATGAAAATATTCCAAGTAACAAGTATTCACAGTTAGAAGCTATAAGTAACTCATATCCAAATAAGGAAAACAGGTTGATGATGATTCAAATAGATATAGAAATAGCAAAAATTGGAATCAAACATCAAAAATGCAAATTATGAACCAGGAAATCAAAAAGAATAAGAAAGCTTGCCCTGTCATTCATGAATTGGTTTGGTTAAAGCAGAGTAAAGTAGAGTTTAAATAGCCAAAACCAAAACATGAATGAAAGTCAAAAATAGTTTCTAAAAATTTGGGCAGCATTCCGGCTAAAATTGGATTGTCCCGGAAAATAAACAGCACAGAATAGTTCATATGAATCAAAAATACAGGTGCAATTACATATAAGGAATAGGAACATGAAAAATCAGAGTAAAGAGCAGCATGGAACAAGAAATTACAGCATATGAACAAAACTAACATCACAGCAACAGCAGAATTGCGAAAATAATGAAACAAGAAACACGAACAGCGCAATTAAACAGACCTAAATCCACTAACCACATCCTAGGCTACCTAACAGCCTAAAATCCACTACAACATGCATATCTAACTAGCCTAATGACGAACATAAACAGAAAAATATGAATTAACTACGAAGGATATGGCTGAGTGGTGGTGGTGTGATTGGAGGAGAAGAGAGGGAAGAGAGGGTTTGGGGGGGCGCAACTGGTAGGGTTCGCGTGACTGGGGGTTATAAATTTGAATCCACGCGATCTCATGGGGCACGCGGTCGCGTGGCTGGGCTGAAATGGTGGTTGACGCGATTGCGTGAGTGGCGCGATCGCGTGGAGGGCAAAAAGAGTGAATGACGTGATCTCGTGGGTCATTTGTGCGAAACGCACAATGGCCGCCCGATTCCAACCTAACTTTCTGGACGTTGGATCTTTATGCCGATCTCCAGGGCACGCGGCCGCGTGAATGACGCGGTCGCGTGGGAAGTGTTTTTCGCAACTTGACGCAATCGCATGAATGATGCGGTCGCGTCGCACACCCTTTTTTTATGCAGTATGCAGAATGCAATGATTAATATGAATGCGATGCAAAACTTCCAGGTTCAATATAATAAAATAAAATAAAATTTGAAAACAAATAAAACGATATAAAAAATTGAAAAAGGAACGGTCATACCATGGTGGGTTGTCTCCCACCTAGCACTTTTAGTTAAAGTCCTTAAGTTGGACATTGGATGAGCTTCCTGTTATGGTAGCTTGTGCTTAAATTCATCCAGAAATCTCCACCAATGCTTGGAATGCCAATAACCTCCGGGGTCCCAAACTAGGCATGTGAAGCTTCTGAGCAGCTTCAAACAGATTGTCAGGCTTCCGGGGTGATGATTGTCAGCATAGATTCCAGGATCCCAAACTTGGCTTTTAAATCCGCCTTCGTCTTGATCTATATTTTTCCATCCGGGCGGTTTAGAAATTAGATTCTCACCAGGATAACCAAACGTTTTTTGAGATCCATCTAATAGATCATGATGCCAATCCGTGCACTTCGAGTTGAAGTGTGGAACCTTATTGAACCTTGTGCACCAGCTCTGAGTACGAGCCATTTCCCTTTTACTCTTAAAGCCGCAGAGAGCTCTAAGCTGGCCATCTGTTTCAAGCAAACCATATTCAAGTGGAAAAACACAGTTAAAGGTTAAGGATTGTACCCACTTGAAGCTTGTATTGGGTGGTAATGGACTTGGGATAGGTGGTTCCAGTGGTTCTGTGAGTTCTACTCCCTTGTGCTCTTCTGTGAATTTCTCCACTTCTTTGCAAGATTCTTCAAATGTATCCATGTCCTGATCAAAGCCATCTATGTCTTCCTCATCACTTAAGTCATAGACTAGAGGTTGAGAGAAATCTACCTCCGTACATCTTCGTATCACTTGGGGAAGATTCTTCGATCTCAGAGAATTCGCTCGCAGATGTAAGTTCATTACTGGAAGAACTTGAATTGAGATTATCATTATCAAGGAAACTTGCTTCTTGGATTATTTCGTCCAGTTCTTCATAAGAGACTTGCCTTGGGGGTTGTGTACTATCCTCCTTAGCATTAATTGTAGCGTCCTTGACAAAATTCTCCACAACTCTGGATTCCCATGGAGGTTCAGCATCTCCTAAGTCTTCAACCAACTCTTCTTCTTGTATAATGACAGCTTCCTCTACTTGTTCTAGTATGAAGTCATGCTTTGTTCTGTCCATTGGAGTTTCTAGTATCTCCTTCATGCTACGCTCATCATTAGATTGTCCACACAGAGTTGTGGGAGGTCCTTGAATGTTCGAACGTCTAGAAGATAATTGACTTACTGCTTGCTCCAGTTGATGAAGGGTTGTTTGAAGTCGATTTACTGTTTCCTTGAGGCGAACCTCTGATTCTCGGGGTGCTAGATTTGGACGTGGTACATTGGGAGGTGGTGGTGTTTGGGAGTAATTGGATTGGAATCGGGGTAAATGAGGATCATACGGTGGTGAATGGTGAAAAGGAGTTTGTGAGTGTGGTGGTTCAGAGTTATGTTATGAGGATGGTCTATAAGCACACGGTGGGGCTTGTGGGTAATTACGGGGTTGTCCACCATGTCTATTGTCTTGGTATGCATTGTAGAATGGTCTTTGTCCATGATATCTTAGAGGGTGTTGTTGCCTAAAGGGTTTATCAGATCCTCTTGGCTCCATCCATCTTTGATTGTTCTGACCTTGATGCATGTTCCTGTTATAACTTCCATTCCTTTCAATAACATTAGAACCAAACTCAAAGCGAGAGGGGTGAGAATTCATAGTAGCCAATGGGAATAATAAAAAAAAAGGAAAATAAAGACAAATAAACAAGTAAAAGAAGAATATTTACAATAACCAATAATAAGGCACACGATTGCACTTCCCCGGCAACGGCGCCATTTTGACGTTAGGATTTTTTCCGGTAAAAAATTTTATAAAAACAGTCGCGTTGTAGATATAGTCTCTAAACCAACAGAAATCACTTCGTACAAACGTTTTGGTTGTCACAAGTAACAAACCCCTAAATAAATTGATAACCAAAGTATTCAAACCTCGGGTCGTCTTCTCAAGGAACTGCAGGAAAGTATGTTCTTATTATTGGTTATGGAGATTGTAAATTGGGGTTTTGAGAATGAGGAGTGAATAGTTTAATTAGCAATTAAAGCAAATGAAGAACAAGTAATTTAAATGGCAAGTAAAATAAATAAATGACTGTAAATAACTTTTGGCAAGGTATGAGAAATTAGAGGTCCTATCCTAGCTATCCTTATCAATGATGATGAGAATTGAATCTTAATTCCACTTTGTTAACCTTTACTAAGATAAAGGAAGGTCAAGGGATTAATTGGTTGATCCTCGAATCCTATTTATTTCCTAAGAAAAGATTGGGATTATTGAAGTTCAATTCAATTAACAAAGATAACAATTATCAATCATGTTTGAGTTTGATAACTCCTGAGTTACTGATTTCTTAACCAAGACCAAAAGGGAGAAAAGTAAATCTACTGGAATAAAAATGTCTTCAGATGGGAATAACAATAATGTAAATAAAAAAAAGCAATAATAAACTGAAATACCTCAAATAACATTAATTCAGAAAATCATACAAGAATGTAACATAAGCCAAATAGGCAACATGACTAATATAAGCATTAAAGTATCTGAAAGTAAGAGATAAATATAAAGTAAAAGAACATTGAACCTGGGATTGAGAGTCACTCCTAAAACTAAGAGAAATCCTAAATCCTAATCCTAAGAGAGAGGAGAGAATCTCCCTCTCAAAACTAAATCTAAATCATGAAAACTAACTAAAGTGGAGTCTCCCTTTGAATGGATGCATCCTTCCACTTTATAACCTCTGGTCTATGCCTTCTGGACTTGGATTTGGGCCAAAAAGGGCTTCAGAATTCGCTATGGGCATATTTTGCAATTTCTAGTGCGTGGCCTCTGTCACGGGTCCGCGTGGGTCACGCGGTCGCGTCATTCGGAGTTTTTCTTGTCACGCGGTCGCGTCAGTCATGCAACCGCGACATATGTGCTCTGCTTAAGGCGCGCGGTCGCGTCAGTCATGCGGCCGCGTCAATGCCTTTTTGCACTGGCATGCGGCCGCGTCGCCCATGCGATCGCGTGGCTGCCAGTTTCTACAAAAACTCTATTTTGTGCTTTTCTTCCATTTTTGTATGTTTCCTTTCCATCCTTTAAGTCATTCCTGCCTTAGAAGATCTGAAACTACTCAACACACTAATCACGGCATCGAATGGAAATAAAGGTAATTAAAATAATTAATTTTAAAGCATAGGAAACATGTTTTTCACATACATCACATAATATGGAAGGGAAAGTAAAACCATGCAATTAATATGAATAAGTGGGTGAAGGATTGAACAAATCACTCAGATTAAGCACAAAATATATCATAAAATATGGGTTTATCACCCCCTTGGTCGAACCACTCATCTCCCTCCATCTCCTCCATTTCTTCTTCTTCTACTCATTTCTTTCTTCTTTTGCTCGAGGACGAGCAACCATTCTAAGTTTGGTGTGGGAAAAGCTAAAGCTTTTTGTCTTTCCATAACCATTAATGGCACCTAAGGCTGGAGAAACCTCAAGATTTTTGTTGCATTAAATGGTAGATTCGGAGAATTTAAAGGCAAGCAGTAAAATTGGTATGAAGAATATGTGAGAAGACTGTTAAGGTTTCAGAGTTGTTTATCTTCCAAATTTTTATTTCTTACCAACTATTTTAACTATGCAAGATTCAATTCATGGCAAACTATATTTGACTAAACCCTAATTCCTTAGTCATTTAGTCTCCTCTAACCTAGTTAACCGCCAATTCCTTGGTCACTTAATTTTAATTAGAGGTTTAAGTCCAATTCTAGTTTATTAACCACAAAAACCCCAATTACCCAGATATAAAAGGATTATATGTAACGTATCCCGTTAAGTCCAGGTAATTAGTAATTTAGGAGGAATTAATTTCAAGCTGTTATTCAAGTAAATTGATTTTCCAAGATTTAACAAGAACACAATTAGAACAGCAGTTATTCTTCTGATCTACCCAAATCCTTTAGATGAAGAATGAAAACAAATCCTTGAAACTGAAATCAGTACATTAATTAAATTAGAAGCGTAATATTATTAATCCATAGAATAAACAGAGCTCCTAACATTAACAGTGGAGGTTTAGTTGCTCATGGAGAAAGTAAACCCTAGTAGAGAAGAGTGTGTAAATCTGACGAGTGCGGAAGAGGAGCAGGAAAAAAAACCTACGCCAAGATATCTTCTCCTTTTATATCTAATCCTAATAAATGTAAAATATATTTTCTAAAACCTAAAATATCTTTTCTTAATTTAAAAATAAAATCTAAACCTAATTAAATCAAATGAAATCCTCAAGATTATGCGAGAGTTTTCCTGGGCCAAGACTCTGGCGCCAAACCTGGAGCTTGGCGCCATTTTGACCGCATCCAATAAGGGCTTTATGAGTTTGTGGCACCAAACATGAGCTGGATCAAGTTTGGCACCACCAAGGCTGCATCAAATGTAGCGTATTATAAGTCCTGGCACCAAACTTGGGTTGGATGAATTTTGGCGCAACCTTGGTGGTGTTTGGCGCCGTGATTCCAGAAAGAAAGTATAAACTATTATATATCTTTGGAAGCTCTGGAAGTTGGCTTTTCAATGCAGATAGAACTGCAATAATTGGACCTCTGTAGCTCAAGTTATACTCGTTGGAATGCGAGGAGGTCAAGGTTGACAGCATCATGGAATTTCTTCCTTTTCTTCTACACGAACTCGGTCAAATTCGCCCGAATACCTCATGTACTAAATCAAATTCCAAAACAACTCAAAGTAGTATTCATGGTGATCTCACGCATCAAGTAAACATGTGACATGCCCAATTGCTTTTGTCCAGGGGGCTCGTGTACGGTGATAGGAGTTGTGTACGCGAGCAGGGCAAATTGCATCCCCGCATACGCGAGATCATGCATGCGTACGCGGGACCCCTGTTTTTCAGAAAAATGCAATTTTTGTGATTTTAACTCAATTTCTAACTTTGAAACCTCTATAGTTACTTTGTAAAGTCCCTAATTTAGTTTTTAATCTTAGGGAAAGGAAAAACCTAGAGAAGTAGTTAACTTGACGGTGAGGAAAGGTTTAGAAATAATGATTTGTGGTTAAGGCAGTGCTGAATGCCAAGATTATATGAATGAAGATAAAGAAATGGGGTATGAAGTAATGAAGATAATGACAACAAATGATTTTGGATGAAATAAAATACTATATGATGACGAAAATGAACTTGATTTGAACTTGTTTTGTGAAGATCGTGATTATTTACCGCACACTAGATTTCAAAGAAAATTATTTTGTGGGGATCGTGGTTATTTACCGCCCACGTGTGTGCTGTTTTCTAATTCAAAACGTCTATGGGGATTGAGGTGGTTTACCTTCCACAGATGGTAGGGATCGAGGTGGTTTACTGCTCACCAGATGAGGATCGTGGTACTGTACCACTCACCAATTTTTAAGAGGACAAAGTCCGGGTTAGCTACCGGACATGTCGGGTTGGCTATATAACTGACAGATGAGACTCATCAGTCATAGGACAGGCATACATCATATGCATATGTGTGTTTTGTTTCATTGTGTATTAATTGGGCTTACCTATGTGATTTCTATGCTTACCTGCTATATTTTCTACCTGTTGTATCTGTATCCTACTTGTGTTTGCTTTGTCTGTATTACTTGTACGTGCGCCGGAATTCTGGAGGATTGGAGGAAGGCGAGAAGCTGAGGGAATAAGTAGAATTGAGTTAGACATAGGAACCTTAGATAGCTCACCTTGTATTATGGCTTTAAACTTTAACTCTAAGCCTTATATCTGAGTGTCGGAGTTCTAGGATCGCCTCTGGCTTTCCTGGGACTTTATATATTATGTATGAGGGTACCATTACCATGCTGAGAACCACTAGTAACCAAAATTATTTTTCTCCTAAAACTAACCATGGTTAATTCTTAACCAAACTCTTCACTATTGATTTAGCATGACTGGTGCACGAAATCACAATCACACTTTTGCAATTTCGCACAACTAACCAGCAAGTGCACTGGGTCGTCCAAGTAATACCTTACGTGAGTAAGGGTCGATCCCATGGAGATTGTCGGCTTGAAGCAAGCTATGGTTATCTTGTAATTCTTAGTCAGGATATCAGTAATGATTCTTAGTTTTAATTGTAAAAAGTAAAAGAACATGAAATAAATACTTGTTATGCAGTAATGGAGAACAGGTTGAGGTTTTTGAGATGCTCTGTCTTCTGAATCTATGCTTTCCTACTGTCTTCTTCTTCACGCACGCAAGGTTCCTTCCATGGCAAGCTGTATGTTGGTGGATCACCGTTGTCAATGGCTACCATCCGTCCTCTCAGTGAAAATGGTCCAAATGCGTTGTCACCACACGGCTAATCATCTGTCAGTTCTCACTCATGTTGGAATAGGATCCATTGATCCTTTTGCGTCTGTCACTATGCCCAGCACTCGCGAGTTTGAAGTTTGTCACAGTCATCCCTTCCCAGATCCTACTCGAAATACCACAGACAAGGTTTAGACTTTTTGGATCTCAGGAATGGCCGCCAATCGATTCTAGCTTATACCACGAAGACTCCAATCTTTCGGAATGGAGGCTAAGAGATACACACTCAAACTATTGCAGATAGAACAGAAGTGGTTGTTAGGCACGCATTCATAGGTGAGAATGATGATGAGTGTCACGGATCATCACATTCATCAGGTTGAAGTGCGAGTGAATATCTTAGAATAGAAACAAGCGTGATTGAATGGAAAATAGTAGTAATTGCATTAATTCATCGAGAAACAGCAGAGCTCCTCACCCCAACCATGGAGTTTAGAGACTCATGCCGTCAAAGATACAATATGAAATGTGTAAAGTGTCATGAGGTATGAAAATACAATAGCAAAAGGTCCTATTTATAGAGAACTAGTAGCCTAGGGTTTACAGAAATGAGTAAATGATGCAAAAATCCACTTCCGGGCCCACTTAGTGTGTGCTTGGGCTGAGCATAGAAGCTTCCACGTGTAGAGACTTTTCTTGGAGTTAAACGCCAGCTTTTGTGCCAGTTTGGGCGTTTAACTCCAGCTTTTACGCCAGTTCTGGCGTTTTGACGCCAAAATTTTTATGTTGACTTGAGACGCCGGTTTGGGCCATCAAATCTTGGGCAAAGTATGGACTATTATATATTGATGGAAAGCCCAGAATGTCTACTTTCCAACTCACTTAAGAGTGCGCCAATTGGGCTTCTGTAGCTCCAGAAAATCCACTTCGACTGCAGGGAGGTCAGAATCCAACAGCATCTGCAGTCCTTTTTCAGCCTCTGAATCAGATTTTGCTCAGGTCCCTTAATTTCAGCCAGAAAATACCTGAAATCACAGAAAAACACAGAAACTCATAGTAAAGTCTAGAAATGTGATTTTTATTTAAAAACTAATAAAAATATAATAAAAACTAACTAAAACATACTAAAAACTACCTAAAAATAATGCCAAAAAGCGTATAAATTATCCGCTCATCACAACACCAAACTTAAATTGTTGCTTGTCCTCAAGAAACTGAAAATCAAATAGGATAAAAAGAAGAGAATATACTATAAATTCCAAATTATCAATGAAACTTAGCTCCAATTAGATGAGCGGGACTAGTAGTTTTTTGCCTCTGAACATTTTTGGCATCTCACCTTATCCTTTGAAGTTTAGAATGATTGGCATCTATAGGAACTCAGAATTTAGATAGTGTTATTGATTCTCCTAGTTCAGTATTGTTGATTCTAGAACACAGTTACTTTATGAGTCTTGGTCGTGGCCCTAAGCACTTTGTTTTCCCAATATTACCACCGGATACATAAATGCCACAGACACATAACTGGGTGAACCTTTTCAGATTGTGACTCAGCTTTGCTAGAGCCCCCAATTAGAGGTGTCCAGGGTTCTTAAGCACACTCTTTTCGCTCTGGACCACGACTTTAACCGTTCAGTCTCAAGTTTTCACTTGACACCTTCACGCCACAAGCACATGGTTAGGGACAGCTTGGTTTAGCCGCTTAGGCCAGGATTTTATTCCTTTAAGCCCTCCTATCCACTAATGCTCAAAGCCTTGGATCCTTTTTATTACCCTTGCCTTTTGGTTTAAAGGGCTATTGGCTTTTTTTTTTGACAAGCTTCTTCTTTTTCACTGCTTTTTCTTGCTTCAAGAATCAATTTTTATGATTTTTCAGATTATCAATAACATTTCTCTTTTTCATCATTCTTTCAAGAGCCAACAAATTTAACATTCATAAATAAAAAATTCGAAAGACATATGCACTGTTCAAGCATTCATTCAGAAAACAAAAAGTATTGTCACCACATCAAAATAATTAAACTAATTTCAATAATGAATTTGAAATCATGTACTTCTTGTTCTTTTGTGATTAAAAACATTTTTCCTTTAAGAAAGGTGATGGATTCATAGGATATTCATAACTTTAAGACATAAATTTTAATTTTTATTAATCATGGAATAAAAATAAGACTCAAAAATAAATATAAGAGCAAACCAATAATAATAGAAGACAGAAAATTAAAAACCAAAAAATAAATGACTCTTAAAATAGATCCCTAAAGGTTATCACAGAGTTAGGACTCAACAACCTTGATTTTGAGAAGTGGATGCTCCTTCAATCTGTGGGGTGTTTGGTCCTTCAAGGGAGAGCTTCTGGCGCTTCAGCTCCTGTAGCTCACGCCACTGCTTCTCCTGTTCCTTAAGCAGCTTGCAGAGCATGCAGTTTTGATTCTGCTGTTCTTCCTTAAGTTGATCCACAGCTTCTTGCAGCTTGGTGACAGATGCTTCTAGGCGGGTCCAGTAGTCAATTTCAGGGATTTCTGGGAGGAACTCCTGCGCCCTCCTTTTGATGAAGTTATCTTGCACTTGTTGTCCTTTCATTGACTTCTTGGTGATTGGGTGTTCGATTGGGATGAATTCACCTACTCCCATCTATACCCCAGCATCTTTACATAGTAGAGAAATTAAGCTTGGGTAAGCCAGTTTGGCTTCAGTGGAGTTCTTGTTTGCAATTATGTAAATCTCACAAGAAATCAGATGATGCATCTCCACTTCGTTTCCCAGTATAATACAATGAATCATCACTGCTCTTTTGACAGTGACCTCAGAGCGGTTGCTAGTGGGCATAGAACGCCCAATGAAGTCCAACCAGCCTCTTGCGACTGGTTTGAGATCTATTCTCTTGAGTTGGTTTGGGATACCTTTTGAATTGGTTATCCACTTAGTTCCAGGGAGGCATATGTCCTCTAGAACTTGGTCCAACCCCTTATCTACTCTCACCATTCTCCTATTAAAGGATTTTGGATCATCTTGTAGTTGAGGCAGTTTGAAGACCTCTCTTATTTTGTCCCGGTGGAAGTAAATAATCCTCCCTCTGACCATAGTTCGGTAGATATGAAAGGCGGTTCCAATTATTCTCTGCTTATCTGTCAGCCACAGATTTGAGTAGAATTCCTGAACCATGTTTCTTCCAACCTTAGTCTCAGGATTAGCTAGAATTTCCCATCCTTTGTTTCGAATTTGCTCTTGGATCTCCGGATATTCGTCTTCTTTTAGATCGAATTTAACTTCCAGGATCACTGACCTCAGACCTATTATTTTATGGTAATGGTCTGCATGTTCTTTGGTTAAGAACCTCTCTTGATTCCAAAGATTCTTTGGAGTATTCTCTTTCTTGCCTCTTGAATTGGTTTGTTTTCCCTTAGGAGCCATGATCTTAATGAGTCTTAGCTCAGTGATCATGGAAAAACACACCAAACTTAGAGGTTTGCTTGCCCTCAAGCAAAAGAAAGGAAATGAGAGAGATAGGAGGAGAGGCAAATTTGAATGGTGGGGAGGTGGGGGTGGCCGAATGTGTATATATAAGTGGGGGGGTTTCGAAATTTTGAAAAAGATATGACATAAAGATATGATTGGTGAAAAAAATAGAATCATGATATGAAAAGATGAGATTTTTATATGGAAAAGATCTAAAGGGGTTAAATCTGAAAATTTGTTGATGCATCTAAGAATTAAGAGATGATATGCTGAGTTGGAAAAGATTTGGAAAGAAATTGAGAAAATACTTGAGTATTTTTAAGAAGATTTGGGAAGGATTTGAAAGAAAATTGAAAATGGATTTAGAAAATTGTTGAATTTTCGAAAATTGAAGGCGAATGAAGAAAATTTGTAACATGTTTATGCAGAAAATTATGAATCAAAACATGAAAGTCTGAAAACTTTTGAAGTGGAAAACAAAATCCTCTCCCCCTGCCTTTCTAGCGTTAAACGCCCAGAATGGTATCCATTTTGGCGTTTAACGCCCAGCCAGGGTACCTAGCTGGCATTAAACGCCAGAAATCTTTTGTTACTGGGCATTTTTTTGAACGCCCAGGATGCTGCAATTCTGGCATTAAACGCCCAGAATGGTACCCATTCTGGTGTTTAACGCCCAAAATGGTATCTCTACTGGCGTTAAACGCCCAGAATGGTATCCATTCTGGCGTTTAACACCCAAAATACCCCTTACTGGCATTTTCTTGCCAGTGAGCTCCTTTTCTCTGCTTTTTGTGCTGAATCCTTTTATAACTTTGTGAATTCCTTCAATTTGATGATTAACCTTGAAGACAAATTATATCAAACTTCTATAAATATTAAGAAGTAAATAACTTGCTAATGGCTGGGTTACCTCCCAGCAAGCGCTTCTTTATTGTCTTTAGCTGGACCTTGACTGAGTTTTATTCTAGTCTCAGTTTTGAGCATTCTTGCTCAAAATTGCTTTCAAGATAGTGTTTGATTCTCTGTCCATTAACAATAAACTTTTTGTTAGAATCAATATCCTGAAGCTCAACATATCCATATGGTGACACACTTGTAATCACATATGGTCCTCTCCACCGGGATTTTAATTTCCCAGGGAAAAATCTAAGTCTAGAGTTAAATAGCAGAACCTTCTATCCTGGCTCAAAGACTCTAGATGACAGTTTCTTGTCATGCCACCTTTTTGCTTTTTCCTTATAAATTTTTGCATTTTCAAAAGCATTGAGTCTGAATTCTTCTAGCTCATCAGCTGGAGCAATCTTTTCTCTCCAGCTAACTTAGTATCCAGGTTTAGGAATCTGGTTGCCCAGTAGGCCTTATGTTCCAGTTCCATGGGCAGATGACAGGCCTTGCCATACACAAGCTGGTATGGAGAGGTTTCTATAGGAGTCTTGAATGCTGTTCTGTATGCCCACAGAGCATCATCCAAGCTTTTTGCCCAATCCTTTCTACGGGCAATTACAGTCCGTTCCAGGATTCTTTTTAGTTCTCTATTAGAGACTTCAGCCTGCCCATTTGTCTGTAGGTGATATGGAGTTGCTACTTTATGGCTAATTCCATATCGAACCATAGCAGAGTATAGCTGTATATTGCAAAAATGAGTGCCCCCGTCACTGATTAGTACTCTGGGGACGCCAAATCTGCTGAAGATATGTTTCTGGAGGAACTTCAGCACGGTCTTAGTATCATTAGTGGGTGTGACAATTGCATCTACCCATTTAAATACATAGTCTACTACCACTAGAATGTAAATGTTTGAGTATGATGGTGAGAAAGAACCCATGAAGTCAATACCCCATACATCAAACAACTCAATCTCTAAGATCCCTTGTTGAGGCATGGCATAACCATGAGGCAAGTTGCCAGCTCTTTGGCAACTGTCACAGTTACGCACAAACTCTCGGGCATCTCTGTAGAGGGTAGGCCAGTAGAACCCACATTGGAGGACCTTAGTGGCTGTTCGCTCACCTCTGAAATGTCCTCCATATTCTGATCCATGGCAATGCCATAGGATCTTCTGTGCCTCTCCTCTAGGCACGCATCTGCAGATCATCCCGTCTGCACATCTCTTAAAGAGATATGGTTCATCCCATAAGTAGTACTTTGCATCAGAAATTAGTTTTTTTGTTTGCACCCTGCTGTACTCCTTGGGTATGAACCTCACAGCTTTATAATTTGCAATGTCTGCAAACCATGGTGCATCCTGAATGGCGAAGAGTTGCTCATCCAGAAAGGTCTCAGAGATCTCAGTAGGAGGGAGGGACGCCCCTGCTACTGGTTCTATCCAGGACAGGTGATCGGCTACTTGGTTTTCTGTCCCTTTTCTGTCTCTTATTTCTATATCAAACTCTTGCAGAAGCAACACCCATCTTATGAGCCTGGTTTTTAAATCTTGCTTTGTGAGTAGATATTTAAGAGTAGCATGGTCAGTGTACACAATCACTTTTGAACCTACTAAATAGGATCTAAACTTGTCAATGGCATAAACCACTGCAAGCAACTCTTTTTCTGTGGTTGTGTAGTTTTTCTGTGCGTCATTTAGAACATGGCTGGCATAGTAAATGACGTGCAGAAGTTTGTTATGCCTCTGTCCTAATACTGCACCAATGGCATGGTCATTGGCATCACACATTAGTTCGAATGGTAATGTCCAGTCTGGTGCAGAAATCACTGGTGTTGTGACCAGCTTAGCTTTCAGAGTTTCAAATGCCTGCAGACACTCTGTGTCAAACACAAATGGTGTGTCAGCAGCCAGCAGATTGCTCAGAGGTTTTGCAATTTTTGAAAAATCATTTATAAACCTCCTATAGAATCATGCATGCCCCAGAAAGCTTCTGATTGCCTTAACGTTGGCAGGGTGTGGTAATTTTTCAATTACTTCCACTTTAGCTTGATCCACCTCTATTCCCTTGTTTGAAATTTTATGCCCAAGGACAATTCCTTCAGTCACCATAAAGTGACATTTTTTCCAGTTAAAAACTAGATTGATCTCCTGGCATCTTTTTAGAACAAGTGCCAAATAGTCAAGACAGGAGCTGAATGAGTCCCCAAATACTGAAAATTTATCTATGAAGACTTCCAGAAATTTATCTACCATATCAGAGAAGATAGAGAGCATGCACCTTTGAAAGGTTGCAGGTACATTGCATAGACCAAAGGGCATCCTTCTGTAGGCAAATACTCCAGAAGGACATGTGAACGTTATTTTCTCTTGGTCCTGAGGATCTACTACAATTTGGTTGTAACCTAAATAGCCATCCAAAAAGCAGTAGTATTCATGACCTGCTAGTCTCTCTAGCATCTGGTCTATGAATGGTAAAGGAAAATGATCCTTTCTGGTGGCTGTATTGAGCCTTTTGTAGTTAATACACATACGCCACCCTGTGACTGTTCTTGTAGGAACCAGTTCATTCTTTTCATTATGAACCACTGCCATTCCTCCCTTCTTGGGGACAACGTGGACAGGGCTCACCCAGGGGCTATCAGAAATAGCATAAATAATCCCAGCCTCTAGTAACTTAGTGACCTCTTTCTGCACCACCTCCTTCATGGCTGGATTTAGCCGCCTCTGTGGTTGGACCACTGGCTTAGCATCATCCTCCAATAGGATCTTGTGCATGCATCTTGTTGGGCTAATGCCCTTAAGATCACTTATGGACCACCCAAGAGCTGTCTTGTGTGTCCTCAACACCTGAATTAGTGCTTTCTCTTCCTGTGGATTTAAAGCAGAGCTTATGATCACCGAAAAAGTGTCACCTTCTCCCAGAAATGCATATTTCAGGGATGGTGGTAGTGGTTTGAATTGTGCCAGAAACTCAGTGGGTTCTTCCTGTGGAAGACTGAAATACTAGCAATTTTTCTGCCCCATGATAATGAGATGAGGATTTAGCTCAAAACTGCTTGCTTTGATGGGAGGTATACAGATGCTACTCCCATATGCAGCTGTAATGGGGTTAGCATATGACCCCAGAGTCCTTCTGGACTGTTCATTTCCACTTATGTCCATGATGGAGAAAAGGGAATTGATATGAATTGCAAATAAATTATATTTTTAAATTTTTTATTTTGATTTAATTAAAAGTAACCGAAAAAAATAAAACAAAATAAATGGAAGATAAAATAAAAGTTTCAAAAATTAGAAGAAAATGAAATAAAAGCAAATTGAAAACTAAATTAATTAATTAATTAAAAAGATTTTGGAATTAGCAATCAGAAAGATATGATTGAAAATTGTTTTGAAAAAGATATGATTGAGAAGATGTGATTGCAATTTATAAAAAAAGATATGATTGAAAAGATATGATTGAAAAAATTAAAAAGATTTGATTTTTTGAAAAAGATTTGAAAAGATAAAAAAAATTGAAATTAGAATTTTGACTTGACTAAAAAAGATATGATTTTGAAATTATTTGACTAATTTAATGCAAAATTTCGAAATTTATGAGTAAAATAAGGAAAAGATATCTTTTTAATTTTTGATATTTAATGAGGAAAGAGAAAAACAACAAAATGACACTAAACTTAGAAATGTTCGATCAAAACAAAGAGAACAAACAAGAAAACTTTGAATGTCAAGATGAACACCAAGAACACTTTGAAGATCAAGATGAACACCAAGAACAAATTTTTGAAAAAATTTTAAGTAAATAAAAGCACAAGGGACACCAAACTTAAAATTTTTAGAAAATCAAACATAAGTTTTTGAAATTTTAAAGGAAAACACAAAGAAGACACCAAACTTAGAATTTTTAAAGATCAGGAAAGAACTAAGAACATGCAAATTCGAAAAATTGAAAGAAAATAAAAGCATGCAATTGACACCAAACTTAAAATATGAAACTAAACTCAAATAAAAGACTCAAATTTAGTGACTATAAACCAACAAAAATAAATTATTCCTAATCTAAGCAACAAGATAAACCGTCAGTTGTCCAAACTCGAACAATCCCCGCCAACGGCGCTAAAAACTTGGTGCACAAAATCACAACCACACTTTTGCAATTCCGCACAACTAACCAGCAAGTGCACTGGGTCGTCCAAGTAATACCTTACGTGAGTAAGGGTCGATCCCACGGAGATTGTCGGCTTGAAGCAAGCTATGGTTATGTTGTAATTCTTAGTCAGGATATCAGTAATGATTCTTAGTTTTAATTGTAAAAAGTAAAAGAACATGAAATAAATACTTGTTATGTAGTAATGGAAAAAAGGTTGAGGTTTTGGAGATGCTCTGTCTTCTGAATCTCTGCTTTCCTACTGTCTTCTTCTTAACGCACGCAAGGTTCCTTCCATGGCAAGCTGTATGTTGGTGGATCACCGTTGTCAATGGCTACCATCCGTCCTCTCAGTGAAAATGGTCCAAATGCGCTGTCACCGCACGGCTAATCATCTGTCGGTTCTTACTCATGTTGGAATAGGATCCATTGATCCTTTTGCGTCTGTCACTACGCCCAACACTCGCGAGTTTGAAGCTCGTCACAGTCATCCTTTTCCAGATCCTACTCGGAATACCACAGACAAGGTTTAGACTTTTCGGATCTCAGGAATGGCCGCCAATCGATTCTAGCTTATACCACGAAGACTCCGATCTTTCGAAATGGAGGCTAAGAGATACACACTCAAGCTATTGCAGATAGAACGGAAGTGGTTGTCAGGCACGCGTTCATACGTGAGAATGATCATGAGTGTCACGGATCATCACATTCATCAGGTTGAAGTGTGAGTGAATATCTTAGAATAGAAACAAGCGTGATTAAATGAAAAACAGTAGTAATTGCATTAATTCATCGAGACACAGCAGAGCTCCTCACCCCAGCCATGGAGTTTAGAGACTCATTCCGTCAAAGATACAATATGAAACGTGTAAAGTGTCATGAGGTATGAAAATACAATAGCAAAACGTCCTATTTATAGAGAACTAGTAGCCTAGGGTTTACAGAAATGAGTAAATGATGCAGAAATCCACTTCCGGGCCCACTTAGTGTGTGCTTGGATTGAGCATAGAAGCTTCCACGTGTAGAGACTTTTTTTGGAGTTAAACGCTAGCTTTTGTGCCAGTTTGGGCGTTTAACTCCAGCTTTTATGCCAGTTCTAGCATTTTGACGTCAGAATTTTTATGCTGACATGGGACGCCGGTTTGGGCCATCAAATCTAAGGCAAAGTATGGACTATTATATATTGATGGAAAGCCCAGGATGTCTACTTTTTAACGCATTTGAGAGCGCACCAATTGGGCTTCTGAAGCTCCAGAAAATCTAGTTCGAGTGCAGGGAGGTCAGAATCCAACAGCATCTACAGTCCTTTTTCAGCCTCTAAATTAGATTTTGCTCAGTTCCCTTAATTTCAGCCAGAAAATACCTGAAATCACAGAAAAATACACAAACTCATAGTAAAGTCTAGAAATGTGATTTTTATTTAAAAACTAATAAAAATATAATAAAAACTAACTAAAACATACTAAAAACTACCTAAAAACAATGCCAAAAAGCGTATAAATTATCCGCTCATCAATGACCAAACCATAAATTCCAAGGATTAACTATGATTAAGCGTTGATCACATCTTTTTCTCTTTAAACCAAACCAGTTTCCTTGTTTCCAACCAAACCGGTTTTCTTGTAGCCAAACCACCCTCTCTAATTAACCATGATAAACCACACTCTTCCTTCCCTTATGTTCTGTCCGAACCCTCTCATGCATGTTCCATGAAAGCTGAAAATTTTGGTGACACATTACCAAGCAATTTAAGCAAGCTTGCATGCAAGTATCCAAGTGTTACTTTTCTTACCTTGTTGTCATCAAACCAGCCCGTTAAGTCACTACCCAGCTGCCTATACATATCCTTCATTGAATTCAGTTTCTAAACCTTAGAAAGAGAGAGAAAGATAAGCTAAGAATATAAGCAAGAAGAGAAAAAGAAGGGAGGAGTCTGAGAGAGAGTAAACCGATAGAGTGAGAAAATTCTTCTACTCTTCAACATCTTCACGCCATTCCTCAAGCTTCCAGCCACACACCTTCATGGAGATGATCAAGCCAATCATGGAGAACAAGAGGAAATGAAGAATGGGCTGGCCAAATCTTGGAGTGAAGCTGACTGAGAGAGGCAGAGAGAGCTTGAACCGAGTTGGTGATCAAAGATTGAACTCCCATGAGGTAGGGGTTAAGCTAGTTTAATTGCATGTTTGTGACTATGTAATTGAATATGTTTGATGATTAAATGAATGGTTTCTTGATGTATTTGCTGCTGATTAAGTATAATAATTATGATTGTAGTGCTATTATGAGGAATTGTTGCACTATATTGCTCTTGGATGATTATTGATGGGTGATCATCTTTTCTATTTTTTCCTAGTGAATTTGCATCTAACTTGTTGAGTTTAATAAAGAATTAATTATCTTTTAACCAATATGGATGCTACTTTGAGTCGTTTGCAATTTTGTTTAGTTTAGGTAGCATTCGGCTGGATTTTGTTTAGTTTAGCGAGGAACAACGCATACGCGAGACTGACGCGTACGCGTGATTTAGAGCTTTCCATGGTGATGCGTGCGCGTGACTAACGCGTACGCGTGATTTGAAGATTTGCTCACCGACACGTACGCGTACGCATGACATGCAAAGAAGACCACCGACGCGTACGCGTGACATGCGCCACGTGCAGAAAACGCAAAAAACGCTAGGAGGATTTCTGGGCTGTTTTGACCCAGTTTTCAGCCCAGAAAACACATATTAGAAGCTGCAGAATGGATAAAATAAGTGGTCCCCACCCATCAACTGAAGACTTGCTGATTATTCTGATTTAAATTCAAATATTATTTTTAGGAAAAGATATTATTTTAAGTTTTAAAATAATAGATTTTAAATTAATTAGAATTTGATATAAAAGGGAATTCCAACAGGGTGATTCTAATAGAACAATATTCCAATTCACAATTTACAATTCTAGTTTTTCTCTCTGAACCATGAGCAACTAATCCTCCATTGTTAAGGTTAGGAGCTCTGTCTATTTGTATGGATTGATTTTATTGCTTTTTCTATTTTAATTCATGTATGGATTTACAATTTAAGAATTGTTTTCACTCTTTACCTTATGAATTTAGGTGGAACATAAGTATGACCCTCTTTCTATTTGAGTTCTTGCATAACTTTGGAAAAGCTCTTTACTTGAACAACAGCTTGAAAACATATTCTCCTAAATTTTAATTATCTGGACTTAACGGGATACGTGACATATAATCCTTTTATTTTTGGGTAATTAGAGTTTTTGTGGCATATAAACTAGAATTTGATCATCACCCTCTAATTGAAATTAATTGACTAAGGAATTGGCTGTTAATGAATTTTAGAGGAGACTAGAAAGGTCTAAGGAATTAGGGTCTACTCACATATAGTTTGCCATAAATTAAATCCTACATGATTAAAATAGTTAGTAAGAAAAGTTAATCCGGAAAAATAGATAACTCTGAAACCTTAACTTCTTTCTCCATATTTTATTCCCAATTTATCTACTTTACTATTTTAATTTCTGTACGATTGTTTAATGCTCTTTGAATATTCAAACACTCTTTTCTGTTTGCCTGACTAAGCCAACCAATCAATCAGTGTTGCTTGATCCATCAATTCTCGTGGGATCGACCCTCGCTCACCTGAGGTATCACTTGGTACGACCCGGTATACTTGCCGGTTAGTTTGCGGTTAGAATTTTCGCACCAAGTTTTTGGCGCCGTTGCCGGGAAATGATTGTGATTGACAACTACTCGTTGTTTGATTTCTTAGATTAGATAATTTTTCTTTTAATTAGTTTCATTTTATTATTATTAATTTTTATTTTTTATTTTTATTTATTTTCATTCCTGTAAATTTTTTTTTTCTTTTCTTCGTTCT
>NC_029790.2:39278024-39290918 GCF_000816755.2 Arachis ipaensis
TCACTCACCTGAGGTATTACTTGGTACGACTCGGTGCACTTGCCGGTTAGTTTGTGGGTTATAAATTCCGCACCAAGTTTTTGACGCCGTTGACGGGGATTGACTGTGATTGACAACTACTGGTTGTTTGATTTCTTAGATTAGGCGTTTTTGCTTTAATTTCATTTAACTTATTTCTTTAAATTTTCAAAAAAAAAATTATTTTGATTTATTTTATTTAAAATTTTTCTTTTTCTTAATTTTTGAATTTAAGTTTGGTGTCCCCTTAGTTGTTTTATTCTTCCTAGTTATTTTATTTATTGAGTTTAAATTTTATACTCCTTTTTTCTTATTAGTTATTTTATTTTCTTAATTATTCAGTTAATTTTTTTTATTTTATTTTATTTTTATTTTCTTTTTTTATTTTCATTTTCTTTTATTTTCGTTTTTGTTTCCTTCCATTTTTTTCTATATTCTATTAGTTTCGTTTTATTTTTGTCTTTAATTTTTAAAAATAAATAAATAAATAGCATTAATATTTTTCCTTAATTTCTAAAATTAAGTTTAGTGTTACCTAGTTAATTTTATTTTAATTTTTCTGTTTATTTTTCCTATTAATTTTCAAAATTTTTTGGTCTAATTTCTGTTATCATTTTCAAAAATTTTCTATTTTATTTATTTAGTATTTCTATTTTATTATTTTACACAGGTTACCTCACTGGGAGTTCTCTACACTCTGACGTAGAGAATCCCATCTTTTCTTGTCTTTTGTCTGTTTATGCGCAGGAACAGAGACAAAGAACATCTCTTAGACTTTGATCCTGAACCTGAAAGAACTTTCAGGCGACGTTTACAACAAGCAAGACTTTACAAGGCTGCAGAGTCCACTATGGATAATAATAATGCTGTTAATGCCAATGTGGCAAATCCGAATGGGGATGAACAACAAAGGAGAGTGCTTGGCTCTTATTCTGCCCTTACTGTGGATCTTTATGGAAAAAGTATTGTGGTTCCCCCTATAGCTGCAAACAACTTTGAGTTGAAGCCACAATTGGTCACCCTGGTGCAACAAAACTACCAGTATCATGGACTTCCTTATGAAGATCCAAATCAATTTATCTCTGATTTTCTGCAGATATGTGATACTGTGAAGACGAATGGAGTGAACCCAGAGGTGTACAGAGTTTCTCACCAAATTTTTCCCACCAAAGAAGCTGACTAAGCTTAGGTTAGAGGTTCAGACCTTCAGGCAAAAGGAAGGTGAAACTCTTTATGAAGCTTGGGGGAGATAGAAGCTACTGACTAGGCAATGCCCTCCAGACATGTTCTCCAAATGGACTCAACTAGATATCTTTTATGAAGGCTTGGGTGAGATGTCCAAGATGAGCTTAGATACTTCTGCAGGTGGTTCATTGCACAAGAAGAAGACACTAGAGGAGACTATTGAGCTGATTGAATTGGTTGCAAGCAACCAATATCTCTCGTCTAACAGGAACCCTGTGAACTCTAAGACCTCTCAGAAGAGAGGCGTGTTAGAAATAGAAGCTGTTAATGCTCTTCTGGTACAGAACAAGCTTATCTCTCAGCAAATAAATCTACTTACTCAACAGATGAGTGGCATGCAAGTCTTAGCTACCAACACACAAAATCCACCTCAAGAGGCCTCATATGACATGGCAGGTAATTTTGTACAAAATGATAATTATGATTATGCTCAACCCTCTTCTGAACAGGTCAATTACATGGGGAGTGGTCCTAGGAATCCCAACAATGATCCATATTCCAAGATATACAATCAGGGGCGGAGGAATCACCCAAATTTTGGATGGAGGGACCAACCTCAGAGACATCAGAACTTCAACAATAATTCTCAGGGTGGCTTCCAACAGAACAATTACAATAACCGCCAATTTCAGTCTCAGCAGCAACAACCACCTCAGCAGGTAAACTCTAAGTCCCAAGAAGATTCTAATTGGAAGCTGATGAGTTTTATGCAGGAAACTAGAGCCTCCATTAGAAACTTAGAAGTGCAGATGGGCCAACTGAGCAAGCAAATACCTGAGAGGTCTGCAAGTACATTTCCAGGTGATACAGTAGTGAACACAAGAGAAGATTGCAAGGTTATTCAATTGAGAAGTGGTAAAGTAGCTGGCTCTGAGACCAAAGCCAATGAAGAGCTAGTTAAAAAGGAAGCTCCAGGGGAGAAGAAGGGAGATGTAGAGCACGCCCCTCCTAAACGTGCAGACAACCCGTTTCCTGACTCTCTTGACACTTATCCCACCTTGCCAAAGGCTCCTGAATACAAGCCAAAAATGCCATATCCTCAGAGGCTTCAGAAGGCGTCCAAAGAAAATTAATTCTCTAAATTTTTAGATTTCTTCAAGAAGTTGTAGATCAACATTCCTTTTGCAGAGGCTCTGGAGCAAATGCCTCTCTATGCTGAATTTATGAAAGAATTGTTGACCCACAAGAGGAATTAGAAGGAACAAGAGACAGTGGTGTTAACCAAGGAATGTAGTGTCATTATTCAACACACCCTTCCTGAGAATATGCCAGATCCAGGAAGCTTTGTCATTCCTTGCACCATTGGAGATGTCGGCATTCAGAGAGCTTTATGTGATCTAGGAGCTAGCATCAATCTAATGCCACTTTCAGTGATGAAAAAGCTTCAAATTGAGGATGTAAAACCCACTCATATTTCTCTTCAACTTGATGATCTTTCTATTAAATTACCTGTGGGTGTTGTTGAGTATTTACTTGTTAAAGTAGGACCATTTATATTCCCTGTTGACTTTGTTATACTAGACATGGAAGAGGAGGTAAAATCCTCTATTATACTTGGTAGACCCTTTTTAGCTACAGGTAGAGCTCTGATTGATGTGTAAAAGGGTGAATTAACCCTGAGGGTCAATGAAGAACAGGTGGTCCTAAATATTTTTGAAGCCCTCAAGCACCCTAATGATTCTGAGGGGTGTATGAAAATAGATGTTATTGAACCACTTGTTCAAGAAGTACTGAAAGCTGAGGTATTTGATGATATTCTGGATCCTATTTCTGAGTATGAATTAGTTGAAATTGATGATTCACCATCCCAAAAGGAGCTGATGAACACGCCAATAAAGGAGGAGGAAGTCCCCAAGCTTGAGCTCAAACCTTTACCTCCTTCTCTGAAATATGTGTTCTTGGGTGGAAATGATTCATATCCAGTGATTATTAGCTCTTCTCTGAAGCCTGAAGAGGAAGAGGCGCTTATTTCAGTGCTCAGGAGCCATAAAATAGCTCTTGGGTGGACCATTAGTGACTTGAAGGGGATTAGTCCAATCAAGTGTATGCACAAGATCCTCCTTGAAGATGATGCTAAACCAGTTGTGTAACCACAAAGGAGACACAATCCAACCATGAAAGAGGTGGTCCAAAAAGAGGTAATAAAATTATGGGAAGCAGGTATTATTTACCTTATTTCTGACAATCCTTGGGTAAGTCCTGTGCAGGTAGTTCCCAAGAAAGGAGGGATGACAGTGATCAAGAATGAAAAGAATGTGCTTATTCCTACAAGAACAGTCACAGGATGGAGAATGTGCATAAACTACAGGAGGCTCAACACTACTACAAGGAAGGGTCATTTCCCCCTGCCTTTCATTGACCAGATGCTTGAGAGGTTAGCTGGTCATGCTTTTTATTGTTTTCTAGATGGATATTCTGGATATAATCAAATTGCAGTGGACCCTCAAGATCAAGAGAAGACAGCATTCACATGCCCCTTTGGAGTATTTGCTTACAGGAGAATGCCATTTGGACTTTGTAATGCTCCAGCAACTTTTCAGAGGTGTATGCTTTCAATTTTTTCTGATATGGTTGAAAAGTTTATTGAGATAGTTATGGATGACTTTTCGGTTTTTGGTAATTCTTTTGAATCCTGCCTTAAACATTTATCTCTTGTATTGAAACGGTGTCAAGAATCAAACCTTGTTTTAAATTGGGAAAATGCCATTTTATGGTTACAGAAGGCATTGTTCTTGGACACTGGATTTCAAGTAAGGGGATTGAGGTAGACAGAGCAAAGGTGGAGGTAATTAAAAAATTACCACCACCAACTAATGTTAAGGCAGTTAGGAGTTTCTTGGGTCATGCAGAATTTTATAGAAGATTTATAAAGGATTTTTCTAAAATTGCTAAACCATTGAGCAACCTGTTGGTTGTTGATGTTCCTTTTGTCTTTGATTCTGATTGTCTGCATGCTTTTGAAACTCTGAAAGCAAACCTTACCTCTGCTCCCATTATAGCTTCCCCTGACTGGGATTTACCATTTGAATTAATGTGTGATGCTAGTGATTTTGCTATAGGAGTTGTTTTAGGACAGAGGCATGGTAAGCTTGTACATGTCATTTACTATGCCAGTCGTGTGTTAAATGATGCTCAAAAGAACTACACAACTACAGAAAAGGAATTACTAGCTGTTGTGTATGCTGTTGGTAAGTTTAGATCCTATTTACTTGGTTCTAAGGTTATTGTTTATACTGACCATGCTGCTTTGAAGTACCTTCTAACCAAGCAGGATTCTAAACCAAGATTAATCAGATTGGTGTTACTCCGTCAGGAGTTTGATATTAAGATAAAAGACAGAAAAGGGTCAAAAAATCAAGTAGCTGACCATCTCTCCAGGATTTAGCTTGAAGCCGGAGTACAACCACCCACAGCTGTGACTGAGACGTTTCCAGATGATCAATTATTCCTCATTCAGTAGGCTCCATGGTTTGCAGACATTGCAAATTATAAGACCATGAATTTTATTCCAAAGGAGTACACTAGGCAACAAGTGAAGAAGCTATTGACTGATGCCAAGTACTACGTTTGGGAGGAGCCATACCTTTTTAAAAAAGATGTTCAGATGGTATCATCCAAAGATGTGTCCCAGATGAAGAAACACATCAGATTCTTTGGCACTACCATGGTTCTGAATATGGAGGCCACTTTAGTGGTGAAAGGACAGCTACAAAGGTCCTTCAGAGCGGGTTCTACTGGCCTACTCTCTTCAGAGATTCAAGAGAATTTGTGAAGCACTATGACAGATGTGCAAAAGCCCCGAATCTCCCTGCCAACCATGAAATGCCACAGCAGGGGATTCTTGAGGTTGAGTTGTTTGATGTGTGGGGTATTGATTTCATGGGACCTTTCTCACCTTCACATTCAAACAACTATATTCTAGTGGCGGTTGACTAGGTGCCCAAGTGGGTGGAAGCTATGGCTCTAGTCACCAATGATTCCAAGGTGGTAATGAGCTTTCTTTAGAGATATATCTTTAGCCAGTTTGGTGTCCCAAGGACACTCATTAGTGATGGAGGAAGTCACTTCTGTAACAGACAGCTGGACTCTCTTCTGCATAGATATGGAGTCTGTCATAAAGTGGTAACGCTCTATCACCCTCAGACAAGTGGACAGGTTGAAGTTTCCAACAGGGAACTTAAGAGGATTCTAGAGAAGACCGTCAGTGTTTCAAGAAAGGACTGGTCTAGGAAGCTTGATGATGCTCTCTGGACATACCGGACAACGTACAAGACTCCCATTGGCATGTCCCCTTATCAGTTGGTCTATGGCAAAGCCTGTCACCTACCAGTTGAGCTGGAGCACAAAGCCTACTGGGCAATCAGATATCTGAATCTTGATTCAGAAGCTGCAGGAATTAAGCGAATGCTTCAGTTGAATGAGCTTGATGAATTCAGATATTCAGCCTATGAGAATGCCAAGCTTTATAAGGAGAGAACAAAGCTACTGCATGACAAGAAGATTGCCATCAGAGTCTTTGAGCCAGGACAGAGAGTGCTTCTGTATAATTCAAGGCTCAAATTCTTTCCCGGGAAGCTGAAATCTCGGTGGTTAAGACTGTTTGTGGTTACCAGAGCTTCACCATATGGTCATGTGGAAATACAGGAAGAGAATTCTGACAGAAAATTTACAGTGAATGGCCAGAGGCTAAAGCACTATCTTGGAGGCAAGATTGATCACCAGAGGTCCACTCATCTGCTGAACTAGCAGAACTAACCGTCAAGCTAGTGACGTTAAAGAAGCACTTGTCGGGACGCAATCCGATAATTTCGTATCCTTAGCTAATTTTCATAGTAGTAGTTTTCTTCCTTATTTGATTTTTACTAAGTTTTTACTATTTTTCAGATCATGCAGCTATCTTAGAGCAGGAGCCGGACAAAAAAAAAAGTACCCGACGCGCAAGTGTCGCTGACGCGTACGCGTCAGATGGGTGTGCGTGAAAAATAAAAATGAACAGAGAGTTGCGCGGGAGTGGCGCAGAAATGATGCCTTTCTCACAAACAAGCCCACGCGTATGCATACCCCACGCGTGCGCGTCATTCGTGATTTTGGCACTTCACGCGTACGCATCATCAACGCGTATGCGTGACCTTAAAATTTGACGTAAATAAGTGTTTGGGCAGAGAGCTATGCTGTCTTAGGGCTGGAAGTGTGCTAGAAGCGCAAAACTTGTTCACGCATACGCGTCCCTGACGCGTGCGCGTCATCTGCACAAATGGCCATCCACGCGTGCGCATGCATGACGCGCACGCGTCGCATGAAATTATTGGTTCCCAAGCCACGCGAACAGAAAGTTGTGCGTGCGCGCGGCTGGCTTTGCGCGAATCGCACAAATCATGGGCACGCGTACGCGTGCCTGACGCTCACGCATCATTAAAGAAAATTTGCGACCCCACGCGTACGCGTGCTGTACGCGTACGCGTCGCCATCACCGCACAACTACACTAGTTCGCCACCCAGTTTTAATTTTCTTTCTTTCTCTCCCAATCCTAATTCTCTCTTGTTCTTTTATCCTTTTATTCTTCTTTTATCATAATAGTTGTTTCTTTCTGTTTTTAGTTCTTCTTTGCTTGAGGCAAGCAAACCTTTAAGTTTGGTGTTGTCACTTCACTTAGAAGTTTTCTGTTTATTCTTATGGCACCAAAGGGAGGCGAATCATCTTCACAGGAGGAGCACAACCTGAAGAATAAAATGACCGCTAGGATAACTAAGGTGGTTGAGTTCCTTTCATTCTATATTCCTTCCCGCTTTTACTATATTGTGTTCTGGTTTTCTGCTATTTTACTTTATTTGTTGCATGATCCTTTAGTAGTTAGAATCCTAGGTCTAGTTTAGTTTTCTCTTAATTGCTTTAATTCCAAAAAGATGTCTCATGTATTACTCACTGAGCTTGAATTCAAATCAAAAATACAGAAGTGATGTATTGAATGAGAAAGTGAGTTTATATTAAAAAATAGTCTTATTTACTTAGATGTGGTAGTATTTTCTGTGATTCTGAATGCATGACATGAACAGTGCATATTTAAATCTGAATCAAAGAATGTTGATGTACAAGAAATGGGAATTTAGAGAATTATTATGATTTCTCTGAAATTAATGAAAGTTTAATCCTTGAAGCAAAAGAAACAGCAAATGAAAAACAAAAGCAAGGTCCAAGGTTCTGAGCATCAATGACTAGGGAGGTCAGACATGATTAAAAGCTCAAAGAGTTGTTTCCCTAGTCACATGCTTGTGGTGTTCTTGTGTCAAGTAATCCTTGAGACAAAACATTTAGAGTCGTGATCAGTTGCAGAGTACGCCAAATGCTTTGAGCACCACTGTCTGGGAGTAACTGAAAAAAAATAAAATAAAATAACTAAAATAAAATAATAATAAAAATAAAAATAATTAGAACTTAAAGAGAGTTCCCCAGTTAAGTGCTTGTAGTGTTTATGTGTCAAGTAAAGCTTGAGACAAAACATTTAAAGTCTCGGCTAGGCTCAAAGTGCAAAGCACCAAAGAAAATAATAGTTGTGTTCAAGGATTAAATTGAGTTACAAAAGATCAGAGAATTCATAATATTATCCGGATTCTAATTCCGAATGACAGTGACATCCTTCTGATTTAAAGGAGAGTGAGATGCCAAAACTATTCAGGATTGCAATTGTAAACCCCATTATAAGAAGAGACATGAGCTTAATCAAACTCTCGTTCTCATGCAAATTCACATCCTAAGCTTATATTAGTTTTGGTTGCTTGAGGACAAGCAACAATTTAAGTTTGGTGTTGTGATGCGTGAGCATCTTTCCTATCTTTTCTTGGCGAATTTGCATCTAATTTGTTGAGTTTAATAAAGAATTAATTATCTTTTAACCAATATGGATGCTACTTTGAGTCGTTTGCAATTTTGTTTAGTTTAGGTAGCATTCAGGTGGATTTGATGGAGTTTCTGCAGCACAAGAGTTAAAGAAGATGGCAGCGAGGAGCAACGCGTACGCGTGATTTGAAGATTTGCTCACCGACGCGTACGCGTGACACGCAAAGAAGACCACCGATGCGTACGCGTGACTGATGCGTACGCGTAACATGCGCCACGTGCAGAAAAAGCAGAAAAATACTAGGGGCAATTTCTGGGCTGTTTTGACCTAGTTTCCAGTCCAGAAAACACAGATTAGAAACTGCAGAATGGACAAAACAAGTGGTCCCCACCCATCAACTGAAGACTTGCTGATTATTCTGATTTAAATTCAAATATTATTTTTAGGAAAAGATATTATTTTAAGTTTTAAAATAATAGATTTAAAATTAATTAGAATTTGATATAAAAGGGAATTCCAACAAGGTGATTCTAACAGAACATTATTCCAATTCACAATTTACAATCCTAGTTTTTTTCTCTGAACCATGAGCAACTAATCCTCCATTGTTAATGTTAGGAGCTCTGTCTATTTGTATGGATTGATTTTATTGCTTTTTCTATTTTAATTCATGTATGGATTTACAATTTAAGAATTGTTTTCACTCTTTACCTTATGAATTTGGGTGGAACGGAAGTATGACTCTCTTTCTATTTGAGTTCTTGTATAACTTGGAAAAGCTCTTTACTTGAACAACAGCTTGAAAACATATTCTCCTAAATTTTAATTATCTGGATTTAACGGGATACGTGACATATAATCCTTTTATTTTTGGGTAATTAGAGTTTTTGTGGCATATAAACTAGAATTTGATCATCACCCTCTAATTGGAATTAATTGACCAAGGAATTGGCTGTTAATGAATTTTAGAGGAGACTAGAAAGGTCTAAGGAATTAGGGTCTAGTCACATATAGTTTGCTATAAATTAAATCCTACATGATTAAAATAGTTAGTAAGAAAAGTTAATCCGAAAAAATAGATAACTCTGAAACCTTAACTGCTTTCTCCATATTTTATTCCCAATTTATCTACTTTAGTATTTTAATTTCTGTACGATTGTTTAATGCTCTTTGAATATTCAAATACTCTTTCTGTTTGCCTGACTAAGCCAACCAATTAATCAGTGTTTCTTGATCCATCAATCCTCGTATGATCAACCCTCACTCACCTGAGGTATTACTTGGTACGACCCGGTGCACTTGCCGATTAATTTGTGGTTAGAATTTTCACACCAATTATATGATGAATTAATGATGAATTGAACAAGAGTTGAGCTCTTGGGGGTGTAAGACTAAGATGAACAAGTCTAAGAAAGTCTAGGAAGTATAGAATCATGATTAAAAGAGGATTAGAAGTTTAGGCAACCAAATTAGTTAGCTAAAACCTAAGCCAACAGTTACAAAATCTGTTACCTATTTAGGCAGCGATTTGCTCAAATTTTTGGACAAAATATAGCCATCCAAAATTAAGGGAAATAAATATTCTAGTAATCCTTGATGAATTTAGAACATTTCTTAAAAGGTTTAGAATTTTCTGATGAGTAGGTTGAACGATAAAAATTGTTGAAAGTAAATGGTTTCTGCTGAAAAACATGTTTTAAAGCTATTGCAGTAGCAACTTTCAACTTATGTAACTTTTAAATCTAATGAGTTTTAAGATGAAACTAAAGATAATTGATATTTCGATATGTCAAGAATAGTGTGACCAAATTTCATGACAAATTCATTTTTATAGAATTAATTATGCAATTTACAAAATAACAGGTTCACTGTTTTATTGACATGCAATCCTATAATTCATTTGATTATACCAATCAGTTGTGTGAGCTACTGGTATTGATCCAGACCTCAAATAGGTGTGAAACCACTTTGAGGTAAAATTTTAGGATGTCTAATTTGTTTTCTCAAGTGCTCATAATTTTTGGAGTTATACATTCGAAGTTATGGATTTTACAAAATTACTGCTCGCTGTTGGTTAAACAGTTTTTCCATATTTAGAGCAGTGACTTCTTAGATGTATAACTTATAATCCAAAAGGGATGTTGTGGTAAAAACTAAACCAAATTAAATCCTATGATGTCTAGTTCATTCGTTTCAAATTCAAAGCCATGGCAATACAAAAAAGTAGTTATGCACTTTGGAAGTTAACCAGTTCACTGGTTAACCAAATAGAAATCCTCAAAACAAAATATTTATAACTTTTGTTCTCAAAGTTCAAATGCTGTGAAACTTAAACCAAATGAAACTTAGGATTTTATAGTATAAGCATACCAAATTTGAGAGATTTTGGATTAAAAATAAATTTTTCATAACTTTCTAAATTTACTACCACCTGATGTTTTTTCAAAAGTTACAAAAAAAGGCAGCTGAAATTTGAAAATTTTAAAAATATTCAGTTATTAATACGAACACATGAAACCAAAACTAAACTCACCATTAGAGTCCCTAGAACACCACCATTAATGAGTTGAGTCGTTACGCTAGTATGCGTGACGTATAGCTATCTTGGAAGAAAACAAGGTATGGTATAGCTAAAGTACACTAGAAGCCTCGGTTGAACTTACGTAGTTAAAACTAAAATTGCCTATAACAATGTGAAACTTGATTCATTAGAAATTAGAGTCCAAGACGGTCGCGTGGATATAAAATTTGCATGATTCGGACGTTGTTTGATATTTTTATTATAGAAAAGAAATTGAAATGTCAAGGACATTTTAGAGTAAAAGATGAGGAAAAAATATAAAAAAGTTTAAATCTTTAAGAAAATATTAAAAGTTGTGATCCCATACAGAAGAAAAGATACAAAGTTAAAAGATTCACCAGAGATAAGAGCTAGCCCCAAAATGTCTTATGCCCCCAGTCAAAGAAACATATCGACTAGACAGACAAACCCCGTCCGAGAAAATGTACGAATCGGGTATAGACCCCATCTAGAAAAAACATACTAGCTAGGCAGAGTTGCTAGGTGAGAACGTCCACTTTAAAGCATGGTATCCGACTGATATGGGTTCGTCCATATGGTACCCCGTTTCTCACTGAATGACATTTGTTATAGCAATATTCTGATTATAATTTTAGCTTGACTGACATAGGTAAATCCATTTGGCTTTGGTATCTGTCTGACATAGGGACACTCATGTAGTACCTGTGCTGACTAATTCAGTAGAGAAATCATATTCGGAATTCGTCTCGGGTAATGTTGGGTTGCGGGTAGTCAACCGACGCATGATCTTATAGCTTGCACTAGGAATAGGCATGAATCATATTGTTTGCACATTTACTTGCATTTGTTTATTGTTCATTCTCTGTGTTTGCTATTTTTTATGTTCTTTGTGTGCTTATTTGTATTTATGATTTTTCGTGTTTATATGTAATCTGTAAATTATGATAAGGACTAGAGGAAAGATTATTAAAGAAACTTCGAAAGTTAGGAATATGGGAAGGAGAGAAAAGTTTGTAAAAGAACTAGGGTTAAGAAATTAAGTAAAAGAATAACTCATGATGTTAGAGACAAAACTCTAAGAACAACAAGGAAGATACGTTTTTGTGTTAGTACCTTACTGGGAACCATATAGATTTTTACCCCTTCATTTTTTTCTCCACAGATGGAAGATCCTTACTTAATCGCTGTCACTGGAGTTATATTCATAGAAGTACCAGAAGAGAATGTATTTTAGGACCCCTATAAGAGATGCTGCAAATGATGCTCGAGACTAGTCCTGAGATGATGACTGCAGACTTGTACCTCGATGGTATAAGAAATTAAGGATTGTAGGATAGATGATCTTGATCCTTAGACTTTATTTTTCCTTAATTTTGTAGCCTTTTGAGTATATTGAAATCAGGATGAGCACAAGATCATATAAGTGTTTAAAATTATAAACTCTTGAGCTTGGAAGGTATAAGTAATGCGTGTAATTTTTGGTACTAGCATGTGGAATATAGATTTAATCGATTAGACACCTATTACTTCATTAGAATTTTAAAATTTTCACTAAAAGAATGTTTAATCTTAGTGACACATTCTTTATGTATATACGTGTATGACATTCAAATTTTTAAATAGTGGGAGATTGAAGAGTATTTACAAATTTGTAATATTATTATTAATATTAAATATGTGTGTGTGTGTGTGCGTGTGCGTGTGCGTGTGCGTGTGTGTGTGTGCATGCGTGCGCATGTATGTGAAGTCACTCAAATCCATTCAAACTAACTCTAAATATCTATTGTTTGAAATAGATCATATTGATTTAAATTTAAAATTTCTAAAAATACTACTAAACAAATGAGAACTAAATCAAATCTTCAAACAAATCCTAACAACAAAACAAACTAAAATAGAGACTACATAAATTCAAAAATAATTGATAAATTTGTCTTCTACTGGATTTAAAAAATAATGTTAGGCTTTTTGCTGTCCTGACTCACCCTAATGGGTCTTATGAGTTGCCGTCATTTCAGCACCATTATTTCTTAGACGAACTCTTAGTTTTCTTAAGGGTTAAGTGCTTTTTTTGTCCCTAAGGTTTGAGGTGAAAATCAAAATCGTCCCTGACCTTTTTTTGTTATTAAAATCATCTCCAACGTTACAAAACGTTATAAAATCGTCCTTTTCTACTTCAATTATATTTTTTTGACCAAATTACCTTTAACTATTAATAAAAATAATATTAAAAAAATCCCACCCCACCCCACA
>NC_029790.2:39290943-39296439 GCF_000816755.2 Arachis ipaensis
CCCCTCAATCCCACCCTTAATTCCCTTCCTTCTACTCTCTGACCCCCCACCCCAAATCCCATCCCACCATCATCATCAGTTCCCACCTTCATCTTCTTCTTCTTCATCTTCTTCTTCTCATAACAACCCTTCTTCTCATATCTTCTTTCTTGTTTTCTTCTTCTTCTTCTCATTCACAACAACAACCCTTCATCTTCTTTCTCATCTTCTTCTTCTTCATCTTCACTTCCATGCGATGCAGAGAAGATCAAGCCCGTCCACTATTAGAGCGGCTATGGCCTAAGAGATCGGCGGCGAAGACGGCGTAGCCCCAGGCGGCAAAGTTGATGCAGATCTTCTGGAAGAGCCAACCGGTGTCGGAGCCATATCTGTGGGTTATGAAGACGGTGGTAGTAGGTGGCGGTGGGTCCCTTCTCCTCTGCTTCCTCCTCATCCTCACATGGATCTCCTTCACCATCCACCATTCCTCTTCTTCCTCCTCCGTCCGCATCCAACGCTTTCCGTCGCCACTAATGGAATCAGCCCGCGACGCCGACAAAGATGGGAAAAAAGGAAAGCAAAATTGGGAGGAGATGAGAAAGGAGGGAACAACAAGGAGATGGTCTGGAATGAAAAATATAACTTCTGAGTTGTTGTTGTCATTGAGTTGTTGCTGCCAAGGTTTTTTTGCTCTTTTTTCACTTCAAAATTGAGTTGCTGTTGTTATTGTTGGTGTTGTTTGGATGAAGGGGTGGTGTTGTGATGGGTTTAAATTGATGGATGGATGAAGAATGGTGTGATGGTGGTAGTGGTGATGACTGATGATGCAGGGAAATAGTGGTGAGAATGGGGGGGATTTTTTTTGTTTAAGGACAAAATTGTCCAAAAGATGTTATTTATGGACAAAAGGACGATTTTATAACGTTTTATAACGTTGGGGATGATTTTAATAACAAAAAAAGGTCGGGGACGATTTTGATTTTCACCTTAGACCTTAGGGACGAAAAAAGTACTTAACCCTTTTCTTAATGTCCATGACCGATATGGTACAAATCTTCTAATATTCAGATCTTTGGATGTGACAAGATTATCATTCTGCCCCTTATTTCTAAAATGACGAGAATACGCTCTGAACACGTATAAATTTCTATACTAGACCTTACCACATTGAATTTAAACTTTGCCCTTAGCAATTTTAATTTTTGCATAATATCCCATGCAAAACATTTATATCATATCAAAACCCTTGCAGTATGTTATATGCATAACGGCTCTAGAAAACTCAAAATCATAAAACCAGCCCCAAATTCCCTTACTTTGTGTCACCTCCTTCAATGTTTCTGACTTAAACCTTCTTCGGGGGCCTAGTCTCCACCTTGATGTTTGATTACCCCTCGATTTGTTTATTTTGTTAGTGAATGCCAGCCGAAAAAAGGGGATAGTTTGTGGTATGCAAAATTAGAACTCGCACAATTTTATCGGCAGTGCACCGCGTTATCCAAGTAATACCTCAGGTGAGTGAAGGTCGATCCCACAAGGATTATCGGACTGAGCAAGCAATAGCTATCTTGTCGGACTTATTCAAGCAAACAGTAAAAGGTGGTTGTTGTGAAAGCACATAAAGCAAAATAATAAAGAAAGCAATTAAAGGTTGGTGTAAAATCAATATATGAAAACAGTTAAGGTCTCGGAGATGTTTATCTTTTCGGATTAACACTTCTTACTAACCATCTTAATAATGAATGGTTCATTCTATGGAAAACTATACGTGATTAAAGCCTAATTCCTTGGCAATTTAATCTCCTCTAATCCTCATCAAACGCCACTTCTGTGGTCATTCAATTCGAATTGGAGGGTGAAGTTCAGAAAACTAGTTTATACCACAAAGGCCCTAATCACTCCAAATTCCAGTTGAACAAATGTTCCTATGTCCCCAACAGGTTGTGGATTAGCCGTTTAGGAAGTGTGTTCTCAAGCTGTAGTTCCAGCTATCTCTTCTGAGACTCACAAGAACTCATGTAGAAAAATGGTCATACTTCCATTCCACCCAGTTTTATTAGATTAAGAACGAGACACACCTTAGAATTGAATCAAACATATATTAAAATAGAAAAGTAATAATATTAATCCATAGAAATAAACAGAGTTCCTAACCTTAACCAAGAGGTTAAGTTTCTCATAACTTACAGAGAAAATAAGATTCTGAAAAAGTACAGAAAGAAGAAGATTGATGCTCTAGAAAGGGAGCATCTTATTCCTTAATTACTAACCTAATAATAAATGCTAGCCCTAAAAAAAGATATTGTTTTTAAATAAAAATTACAAAAAGAAAATAAAATAGGCTAAGAAGTTCTATTTTCACTTGAGAAGCCCAAAGAGAAGTGATTTGGGCTGCTGCTAGCGTTTAACACCAATAATGGACGTTAAACGCTCAAAGGGGAGTGTAACGATGCTGATTCTGTCCCCCTTGCTGACGTTCAGCGCTAAAATGGGCGTGAGTGGGTAGTCCTGGCATTCTGGTGGACGTTCAGCGCCAGGAAGGAGAAGTTCTGGCGCTGGTTCTATCCCTCTTGGGTGCTAAACGCTAGACTCGGTGTTTAGCGCCTGATTTGGCAGTGATTTTAGAAGAAAAGTATAAACTATTAAATATCATTGGAAAGCTCTTGAAGTTATCTTTCTATCGTTGTTAAGACCACATCAATTGAATCTCTTTAGCTCAAGTTATGCTCGTTGGAATGCAAGGAGGTCAGGGTTGACAGCATCTACTATCCTTTCTTCGTTGTTGCACAAAACTCTTCCAAATTCGCCCGAAATTCACCTGAAATCATAAAAACACCACAACAACTCAAAGTATCATCCAAAGAGGATTTTTTCACTAAAATATAATGAAAATTAATATAATATAATCAAAAACAACTAGAAAATAAAGGGAAAAAAGGGGTATAAGATGCTCACGCATCACAACACCAAACTTAAACTGTTGCTTGTCCTCAAGCAACCAAAACAATATAGGACCAAGAAGAGAAAATGCTTAAGACTTTGAGTTGTCAATGAAGTTTAGGTCTAGTTACGGAATGGGGCTTATGACACTTTATTTCAGAATAGTTTCGGCATCTCACTATCCTTTGAGGCTCAGCAACATTAGTATCCTTCATAGCTAGAACTCAGATGATATTATTGATTCTCTTCTTTAGGTTTCTTGTTGATTCTTGAACACAGCTTTTTATTTCTTTGGTACTTTGCACCTTTGAGCCTAGCCGTGACTCTAAGTATTGTCTTCAAGCTTAACTTGATACATAAACCCCACAAGCACTTAACTGGGGGGAACCTTTTAGGTTCGAATTTTTCTTTGCTTTTATTCTCAAACAGTGGTGCTCAGAGCCTTAGGCATACTCATATAACAGCATTGGTCATGACTTTAAGTGTTCAGTCTCAAGGGTTACTTGACACTTTCACACCACAAGCATATGGTTAGGGAAAAACCACTCTTTTGAGCTTTAGATCAATTTTGACCCTCCTAACCATTGATGCTCAAAGCCTTAGACCTTTTTCTTTTGATTTTTCTTTTTATTTCTTTTTGTTGTTCGTTTTTCTTCAAGAATCAATTTTTTTTTCAGAGAATCAATAATACTTCTCTAAGTTCCTGTTCCTCAAAAATGAAAATTCTCAACTCCAATATCAAATATGCAATTTCCGTGGTCATTCAATTCGAATCGGAGGGTGAAGTTCAGAAAACTAATTTATTAGATCCTAGCTGAACAGATGTTCCTATATCCCCAATAAGTTGTGGATTAGTCGTCTAGGAGGTGTGTTCTCAAGCTGTAGTTCCAACTATCTCTTCCGAGACTCGCAAGAACTCATGTAGAAAAAGGGTCATACTTCCGTTCCACCTAGTTTTATTAGATTAAGAACGGGACACACCTTAGAATTGAATCAAACATATATTAACATAAAAAAATAATAATATTAATCCATAGAAATAAACAGAGCTCCTAACCTTAACCAGAAAGTTTAGTTACTCATAACTTACAAAGAAAATAGGGTTCCGAAAAAGTACGAAAGGTAGCATCTTATTCCTTAAATACTAGCCTAATAATAAATGCTAGCCCTAAAAAAAGATAGTTTTTAAATAAAAATTTCTAAAAGAAAACAAAATAGATTAAGAAGTGCTAAATCCACTTGAGAGGCCCAAAAAAGGGGTGATTCGGACTGCTGCTAGCGTTTAACGCCAATAATGAGCGTTAAACGCTCAAAGGGGAGTGTAACGATGCTAATTCTGGCTCTCTTGCTGGCGTTCAGCGCCAAAATGGGCGTTCAGCGCCGAGAGTGGGTAGTCCTAGCGTTTTGGTGGGCGTTCAGCACCGGGAAGGGAAAGTTCTGGCGCTGGTTCTGTCCCTCTTGGACGCTAAACGCCAGACTCGACGTTTAGCGCCTGATTTGTCAGTGATTCCAGAAAAAAAAAAGGTATAGACTATTACATATCGTTGAAAAGCTCTGGAAGTTAGCTTTCTAACGCCGTTAAGACCGCGTCAATTGAACCTCTGTAGCTCAAGTTATGCTCGTTAGAATGCAAGGAGATCAAAGTTGATAGCATCTACTATCCTTTCTTCGTTGTTGCACAAAACTCTACCAAATTCGTCCGAAATTCGCCTAAAATCATAAAAACACCACAACAATTTAAAATAGCATCCAAAGAGGATTTTTACACTAAAATATAATGAAACTTAATAAAATATAATAAAAAACAACTAAAAAATAAAAAAAATATTATAAGATACTCACGCATCAATTTGCAGAAAAAAAAATGCTGGTATAATCATTTTCAGAACTACTATAGCTTGGAACAACTTACAAGATCAAACGCTCCATATCTGATCCTTGGATCCATTGAATAGACAGAGACCTATGATGGTTTTCAGAAGCATCGGACTTGGAAGTAGCTCACGAGAAGAATAAGAGAAGCAAACGTAGCGGCAATGATTGAATGGAAGAAATGTCCTAGTGTATTACAAATTGTGCTTTACCAAAGATCTAATTAAGGCATTACTTGGAAGTTGGAACTATCGTACTCGGGCGTTTCGTAAAAAATTCCATTAAAAATAAAATTTTCTAACATTTTACTCCATACCACAAAAAATTTAGCTGTATATTTGAAAGATAGCCCCTTAGAAAAAATAAAATGAATTATCAAATAATCCGTTTATAAAAATCATTTGAATTGAGACCAAATATGAAAATAACATTATAGAAAATAAATGAGATAATATTTTTACTTATAAAAGGCACATTTTTTTAAAGCCAAAATAAATTTTCCTTTATTTCTAACATAATGAATCAAAAGATAGTTGAAGAATGACAAGATAGATAAACTTATTAAGAAAATGTGATGTAAATTCTATGATGTCTAAATTGCCAAACTTGTTTTTATAAATAAAAAATAAAATGTATAAAATAAAAATAAAATATGTAAAATTTATTAAATATTATTTATTTGTATTTTTTTAGTAAATTAGACAC
>NC_029790.2:39296570-39300977 GCF_000816755.2 Arachis ipaensis
TGTTATAGACCCCATAACATTCACCAACTGTGATGGCAGAAGATGAAATGAAAAGAGAGAGGTTGGGGGGAGCGAGGCGGGGTTCTTTGAGGTGCCACCACTGAGAGGTCGAACAAGTAGTAGAGCAATACTAACAACCGAAAACTACTGCCCTTCCATCCAAAATCGTCTCCCCTAACAAGAGACAAAAACCCTGATAGGGTGTGTGTACAGATTGTTCATTGCTGTGTTGAAGACTTGGAAGTTTTACAACTGACTCTCAGATACAATATTTGAAAGTCATATAAAAATAAAATAATTTGATTGGAAGCATGACAATCAACGCATCAAAATTTAATTCTAATATAAAACTAGATCAATACTTACAATTGGCGAGAAAATCTACTGTTAAAGTATGTAAACAACCGGTCATAGGAGCCCAGACACAGATAAAGTGACAAACCATGCAGCAATATATGCCTCTTCAATCTTGAGTCACCTCCAGCTAGGTTCTCGCCTGGAGTGACATCTTGGGAGGCAAATATCTTGGCATTAGTACACAGCCTCGGCCACAAATTCAACTATTTATTAATCATGGAGTTTTATCGCAGTCACATTGTTAGTAGGCTGCTAATTGCATCTTCAAAATAGCCCCAAAAAAATAGATCGTTTTGTACCAACAACAACAAATGCCATAACGGACCATCATTCATAAAGAAACGGGAACATAAAAATATGCACATAAAAGGCTGCAGCGAAAAAGATGAGGTGTAAATCTGTGAAACCGTCTTCATATAAGGTGTTTTGATAATTTAGAACAGAGCACAATAGTTTCAAAAGATACGGAGTTGCAGAATAAACTTCGTACTAATCCCTTCCAATTTTTAAGGGGGCTCCGCACAAAAAAAATGCCGGCCATATGAACCAATGCCTTTTTACCATGACATGACACAATAATCCAGATGAAGTCCACCATAAATGATAGCACTGGTATTCATTAGTAAATTGAAACAAACCAAATAAACCTAACTTAACTGTAAAGATCATCTTCATCAGCTCCCCCAGCAGATGCAAATGGATCGGATGCCGCTGCGGTACCACCAGAGGTAGTATCTGCGAACCGAAACTCGGTTCCAAAACCTCTTGACTGCTGCAATGTTTGGGCAAATGCCTGGTACTTGCGAATGTCGGCATCGCTAACACTCCTTCGTGCATACTTCATAGACTCCTCAAAATGAGCTGCCTTGATTTCTGCCACTTCGTCTTCAACATCCTCTTCCATTGCCTCTGGGTTGTCCCTTCTCCTCCTTTCTCTCTCAATGTCCTGTAGACAGAATTCAAAATAGAATAACGAAAATTGTTACAACAAATCCATTTCTAAGAAAAACTATAATTCTAAAAGACTCGGTAAATAATAGATTATAGAGAAGTGTCCAGAATTGTACCTTCTCAATATTTTCTCTTATGGCATACTTGCATGCACGCTGGCAAATCTCAGTGATATCAGCACCACTAAAACCTTGAGTGTACTTCGCAAGAGCTCTAAGGTCAACATCTTTTGAGATGGGGGATTTTCTCAAGCAAGCTTTAAATATCTGATGACGTGAATCCTCATCTGGGAGAGGGATATAAATCAACTGATCTAGACGGCCAGGACGTAGAAGAGCAGGGTCTATGATGTCTGGTCGATTGGTGGCACCAATTATGAAGACAGTTTTCTTTGCTGACATCCCATCCATTTCAGTAAGAAGTTGATTCAAAACCCTATCAGCAGCACCACCAGCATCCCCAACACTGCTACCTCTCTGCATAATAAAGCAAAGAGAAAGATTGGGAAAGTAAGCACAAAAGATTATAATCTGTCTGAACTCTAAAGCAACAGAATTTCTCTATTCCAATATATTGAATAGAGACCACAATGTTTTAGAAATCAAAACCTAGTTACCTCAATCCATACTAACCTGAGTTGCAATAGAGTCAAGTTCATCAAAGAATAGGACACATGGAGCAGAACCACGAGCCTTGTCAAAAATTTCCCTCACATTAGCCTCACTTTCTCCAAACCACATTGTGAGTAGCTCTGGACCCTTGACACTGATGAAGTTTGCCTGACATTCGTTGGCAATTGCCTTTGCCAAAAGCGTTTTACCACAACCAGGAGGACCATAGAAAAGGACACCCTTTGAAGGTGACATTCCAAACTTCTCAAACTTTTCAGGGTGTTCCACTGGATATTGAACAGTCTGCAATATATAAATATAAAAAATAAAAAATCCAGAGGCATACAAGAAGCAAGCAAAGGCAGCAATGCGATTAAACGGAATTGCCACAGTTACCTCTTGGAGTTCTCTCTTAACGTTTTCAAGACCACCAATATCTTCCCAGCTGACATTGGGCACTTCAACAACCTGATTCATCAGCAGAGTTTTAAGTTATAAATACATCAGGCAACCATAGGTGAGACCAACAAACGGTAGCCAAACAGGGAAGCTTAGCATTAAAAAAGGAACATTTAAAACTTCCAATTAAATACTTACTGTTTCACGGAGAGCAGAAGGATTGCTTGAGCCAAGAGCAGTTGAGAAGTGCTCATTTGTTACTGCCATTGAGTTCAATATCTCAGCATCAATTGATTCATCTTCCAAGTCAATCACATCCATTTTCTCTCTGATGCATTGAAGTGCAGCTTCAGTACACAAAGCAGCAAGATCAGCACCAACATATCCATGGGTGTCCTTAGCAATCTTCTCCAAATCAACCTGTGCAAATAACCAGACAGCATATTTCTTTCAGAATTCACCGCATTTAAATCAATCAAAAGTTAGATGAGGAAAGAATTTTGACATTACATCTTCGGAAAGCTTCATATTCTTTGTGTGAATACGAAGAACTTCAAGACGCCCAACTTCATCTGGAACACCAATATCTATCTCCCTATCAAATCTTCCAAACCTCCTAAGAGCAGGGTCAATGCTATTCGGGCGATTTGTAGCTCCAATAACAATTACATGTGCACGAGATTTAAGGCCATCCATGAGGGTCAAGAGTTGGGAAACAATCCTCCTCTCAACTTCTCCATGAGTCTTCTCCCTCTTTGGAGCTATTGAATCTATCTCATCAATGAATATGATTGAAGGTGCATTCTTCTCTGCTTCCTCAAATGCCTTTCTTAGATTGCTTTCACTCTCACCAGCCAGTTTTGACATGATCTCAGGGCCATTGATGCAGAAAAAGAAAGCACCAGTCTCATTCGCAACTGCTCGGGCAATTAAAGTCTTGCCAGACCCAGGAGGTCCATACAGCAGAATTCCTTTTGGTGGCTTAACACCAATAGACTTGAACAATTGTGGGTGCCTCAGTGGCAGCTCCACTAGTTCCCGAATCTGTGCCATCTGCTTTCTTACACCACCAACATCATCATAACCAACCTCATCTAATCTGTTCTCATCTTCCCTTTTAACGGGTTCCCCTTCACAGAAGATCTCTGTGTCTGGAGCAACAACACAGTACTCAGATGGGTCAGTTTCAATAACCTTGAACTCCACACTTCTCATCCCTCCTCTCACGAGAAAGAGGTCACCCTTCCTCACTGGACGATATGCCTCCAGGAAATAAGCTGCAACAGGAAAAAAAGGATCTTAGTAGCCAACCTAAATTAGAATGCAATAAAAGAGGGTGCGCTCAAGAAAATAACAATACAGTACAAACCAAACACAAGAAAGTAGTAACACACGTTTTAAGTATGCATCAAAGAGATTCCCTGTTACTCCTTCAACAGTGTCGTCAACGGGAAGAATGTGGACTCTCTTTCCATACTTGACATCAGCACATTGATGCACAGAGACGACATCTCCAAGCCTAACCCTAAGGTTGTTTCTCACAACCTTGTTCATCCTTATTTTTGGTTCCTCACATGTGTCATCAGCAAGTGCAATACAGATTGTGTCTTTCCTTTTCTTTCCCAAAAATAAAGAAGAAAAGGAACACAATGATTAAATAGGGAACAAGTTAACCTTAGACAGCCAAGGAACAAAACAACTCATATGGTAATAAATAAAACACACAGAATGTATCCCCACTTTTATGGCAACTGCTACCTGAGCAAACTAGAACTAAATGTTTATGCAGAGAGTTAAAACATTTAGCACAGAATATTCTGTATTACAATCAATTAACCATAATCATTACTGTTCTCTTTTCACCCTACATCCTTCTCAGGAAACAAATACCACCACATATATCATATGCAAACAAAAATTGAATGTGAAAAGAAAACGAGTCAGTCATGCATACAAGCTTTCTACTTTGTCAAATGCCAAAACCCTAAAAACAACACTACAACGTCAACCGAAGCAAAAGGGACCTTAATATTACACACAAATAACGAACTCAGCTGCTCTTATGAACACATTCAAAAATTTATCAAAC
>NC_029790.2:39300989-39332326 GCF_000816755.2 Arachis ipaensis
TGAAGCGCGACGACGGAGTTGTCATCGTTGACGGCCTCGTCAACAACAAGCCGATTCGGCGCCTTCTTCCGCTCAAGAATCGCAGTGCTGAAATCCCTCTTCGTTCCCTTCCTGCGAAAAGAGAAAAACAAAAGTTCAATCAGCCACCGGCGTAGAGATCGAGATCCAAAAGAAAAGCAATCATATGAATTTAAGTGAGATCTGAAAGGAAAACACATACGGATCAGATGATTCAGATTGGTTCGCCATGGATGAAGAAGAAGAGCGAGGATTTGTTGGTTTCTCCCTCTGCAGAAGAAAAAATGAATCTACAGAGACGTATGGATCTGAGTAATGCGGTGGGTGTGAGAGAGAATAGGGTGTTTGGTTTGGTATGCTGATATTTATAAGAGCATGGGTTAGCTTAGCTACATTTCTTGTTAGCAAAGAAATGAAATTCTCTCTTTTCTTTTCTTTTGTTTTTTCACTACTACACTTTTCGAATCCAAATTACTTCAACGATATATCCAAGAAAAATTCCGACTTATAAGATATGATATCATGATATGATCTCATCCCATGATAAGATAAGCTTCCCCATTCTAACTTTTATCATCGGAAAACTAATAGTAGAAATAACTTTCTCTTTACTTGAAATGAAAAAGTTATTTTTCATTTGATATGATTTTTTATTGAAAAAATATTGAGAGATAATGAGTTTAGTGAATAATATAATATTATATATGGTAATCTCTCTTCTCTATTTGTAATTTTCGTAGAGGTGAGTAATGTGTTTTAACTTTTAATCTTATTGAACTAATTTTAAAATTTATCATTCATATTATTTACGAAAGTCATTGTTTACCTTACAAAACTGTTTTCTATTTAAAATTAAAATTTTAATTGAAAATAAAAAACTTTTAGAAATTTTTTTTCAAAGATAATGCGATTTTATTGCACTAGAAATGAAGTTCACGGTCCATATTTGGATAAAAAAAACAAAGAGTAGTATTAAAAATGTTCCACCAGCAAAAACAAATTAAATTATAAGAAGAGTAAAAGTTTCAATAGAGAGAGATACATCTTCAATGTTGGATTTTATTGAAGACCCGGTGAGCTTCTTCCGCAATAAGGAAGGGGGACTTCCATTTTCCTTCAAAAATAAATGCATTCCTAGTCTTTCAATTCAATCAAGTTGTAATAGCTACCAAGTTCCTCTACTTCTTTCCGTTACTGTCATTGAACTATTCAAGCAATTTCAACCACCACTACCATGGGAGCTCTACGAGAGATAGAACAGGAAGGCCGTTTGCATGCCAAGCTTCAACCGCGTCAAGGCACGTCCAGAGATAATGGAAGACCGATTCTTCTTTACTGTAGCATCTTGGACAAATCAGTACCACTGATTGAATTTTTTGTCCCAATTTCTAATTCACAGGTAAACCTTCGTGCATTACTTTTCACATAAAATTTTTAATCTTCGATTGACAATATGGTTGTCCATAATTATTTCTTTCTACAGTGTTTTGGAAGAAAATCTGTTGAAAAGTGAAAGAATTGAAAGGCCACACCATAACTAGAAGCTACTGTATATGTCCCAGATTTTTTCTTCATCCAGGCAGGTAATTCTATCCTCCTCCTAGTAAATTGTTGAATTTAGAATAACATTTACAATTGCTGGATTAAATGCTTCTTAAATTAGTGATTGGTTCCATGTGCTGTCAGGTAGCATCAAATCTGAGACCCATTCTAGTCTTCGACCCTCTGTGGTATTAGAATTAGGAGTAATTGCTTGAAAGTCTCTTAACCATAGGTCTTTCCAAATCCTAATTGTACTATCTCGTCCTATTTGCCATAGGATTCTTTTTCCTTGCACTTTGCAACCCTCCAAAACACTTCGCCAGCCCCAATATGGGATGTTTCTGGCCTCCGCCATTAAAAAATTTGAAAACTTGAAATATTTACTCTTGTACACCTTATAAATCAGAGAGTGTGGTTTAGTTATCAGTCTCCACCCTTATTTTTCTAGCACTGCAAGGTTAAAAGGCTTTAAGATCTTTGCAGTTAAGACTAGGGGTGTTCGCGGTGCGGTTTGGTTCGGTTTTAAGGAAAAAAGTCATCCGATCAGAACGCTTAATTTATGTGCGGTGCGGTTTAGATTGGATGAAATTTTTTTGGAAATCCGATCCGATCCGATTACAAGCGGTTTGGATCAGTTTGGATTTGCGGTTTTTTAAATAAAAAAAATTAAATACATATAACAAGTCTTAACATCAAATTTTAAATAATCAACAATGATATAACAAGTCTTAACAATATCTTAAAAAACTAACGATAACATAACAATAGAAATAAAATTATAGGTTAGTTAAAATAAATAAATAAATAACATTTTCAACATAAATATTTATTAAATAACAATAATACATGAATAATAGAAAAATGTATAACAAATTGAACATGTTATAAGCATAATTGTAGATATAATAATAAAATAAAAAATTGAACATGTTATAAGCATAATTGTAAATATAATAATAAAATAATAATATTATAGCACATTGTGCGGTTTGGATTGGATTGGATCGGTTATGAAAAGTAGATCCAAAATCCAATCCAATCCAGCGGTTTGCAAAAAATAGAGTCCAATCAAATCCGAATTAGTGCGGTTTTAATCGATTTTCGGTTTGAATCGGATTGGATGAGCGGTTTAATTTGGATCGGTTTAGATTTAAACACCCCTAGTTAAGACCCCCTTGAAATTTAGGTCTATAAGAAATTATCCATCCTATCCATTACATCCTTCTCTTTGAGTCTCGTTGTCTGATGCGTGTGCATCATGTTGTGTTTGTCTATACTTTTTCATATAAAAAATAATTCATAATGCTTAATTATGGGAGTGTTTTGGTGATTAAATTGAATATTACTTTGATTGCTTGAGTTAATAAATTTTGTAGAAAATGATAGGAAAAGAAGCACTAAAAGCACTAATAGAGGAAGCACACTCCCAAGGTGGCAAAAGAGTTGGAAACAAACTCAAAGAGAAGCAAAGAGGATTTGCAACCCTGACCTCTTCACACTCCAACAAGAATACCTCGAGCTATAAAGTTCCAAATGAAGTGATCTCAGTGTCATTGAAATGTAGACTTCCAGAGCTTTCCAACCATATAAAATACTCTATAGTGGACACTGGATTTTGGGGTACAAATTTCTATTCATTTAGCTTCACAATTTCAGCGTAAAACAAATCCCTGCACTTTGCCAGACTGACCTCTTCACCTTTAAAAGATCATAACTTGAGCTACAGAGATCCAAATAACGCACTTCTAGTGGCGTTAGAAAGCTGAGATCCAGAGCTTTCCAATGATATATAATAGTTTATAGTGGACATTCATTTTGACGATGCAACAGATCAATCTTTTAACATGCAAGGCTTCCCAAGCCTTCAAAAGCCCAAAGTGCCACTCCAATGACACTCCAAATTGGGCCACTTCCAAATACCCCAATTCTTTCATTTATTCTTCAATGTTTCAAGCCTTCATGAAGAGAATTAAAATTTCACAAGCGTAAGTCAAGCCACAATTAACAATCAATCAAGGCCACAAGAATCATCTAGAAGTAGTTAGGAAATTTGCATTTGATTGTAATTTCATTTGAATTTGAAATTTAGGTAGCTTATAAATAAGACCTTAGATTCATCATTTGACACACACCATAGAGGAGTGCAGGTGACTCCACTCCGCTTTCACTCTCATTCTCTTCTCTTCTTCCATTTTCTTTCATACACTTTTGTAAATATTTTGCTATGAGTTTCTAATTTCCAACATTTGGGAAAGAGAGCTCTATTGCAATTTAATGGGTTGATTTATTTTCATTCTTCATCTTCAATTCTTCTTTCATTGCTTCTCTAGAGAAGGTCTTTGTGCTTCAAAGATCTAATTACCATCGAGAGAGAGATTAGATCTATTTGAATTCTATGATGAACTTGAGAAAGGAGTCATAGAATTCAGTTTGAGGCTCTTCTCTCATAACTCTCTTGATAGATAATTCTTAGCTTGATATGTGAGATGTAATCACTTTGAATTGAAATCTTGAGGGTTGTGTGGCTCTAAATTAGAGATCATTCTTCATCTTTTCTCATAAGTAATTAGATCAAGAGATTGGCAATTGATCAAGTTAAGAGAAATCAAATCACCAAGAGATTGGGGTTTGATTACGTATGATTTGCCAAGAGATCAATGATTGCATGATTGAAGTGGAGATGAGAATTATTGATCTTGAGAATGCAATATCTCTTGATCCCAATGTTAATTTCATTCTTAATTTTTGTTATTTACTTCTTGTCTTTAATTCTTGTCATTTAATTGTTCTCTTTAAATTCTTGTCATTTACTTATGCACATTTATGACTTTATTTACTTTTGCACATTTATGTCTTCCAAATGTTTGTAGAAATGCTTCACTTGGTTTTACTTTCTAGTCATTTACATTCTTGCACTTTAATTTTCAGCACTTTAATTTCTTGTCATTTACTTTTTTGCACTTTATTGCTTTCATTTAATTTCATGTTATTTATATTTCTTGCTTAATTATCACCCAATTGTTCTTATTTAACTAGAATAATCAATTGACTATTAATTGCTCAATCCTTCAATTCTCGTAAGATCTACCTCACTCTTGTGAGTTTTATTACTTGATACGACCCGATATATTTGCCGGTAGTTAATACGTGAAATTAAATTTTTTTTTTACATATCAAATTTTTGGTGCCGTTGTGGGGATTAATTGTGATTAACAAACTACCGGTGGTTGATTACCTAGATTAGACATTTTTTTCTTTTGTTTTTTGTCATTTAAGTTCTTTTAATTTTCTATCTTCTCTTGCTACTAAGGTGTTTGTGTTATTTCCTTACTAAGAACTCCTTATCTCTGACATAAGGAATTTCAATTTTTCTTGGTAATTGTGTTTTACAAAATTCAAATGGAGTTTACTTTATATTTTGATCAATCATACCATATGGGATATTGTCCATCACCACAAAATGATTCAAGTCATTATCTTAATGGTGGCTGAAAATATCACCAAGGAATGATAGATTATGAGCAATCAACCCAATTGGGATATGCTCCAGGGCCACAAAATGATCAAGATAATTTCATGGGATATTTCCCACCACCACAAAATGATTCATGTCATTATGCGAATGGTGGATGGAAATATCAACAAGGAATGATGGAGTGTGAACAATCAAGTGAAATAGAATACCTCCCAGAACCACAAAATAACTCATATTGTTGTGACACTTACACAAATTGTGGCTGGGGAGAAGATTTTGATGCTCTATATTCTAGTCATCAAGAGCCATCATCACTTGATTGTCCCTCATATACATTCATGCAAGATTGTCCAACCTCACCTCATGATTTTTCCCCTCAAAACAACTTCATCACAACACCCCCAAGTTCACAAATTCCTCCCCAACTTTTTTCTCTCTTGCTAGAAGTGGAACAATGCCTTCAAAGGCACAGAGAATTCTTGAAAAGACAAGAACAATCGTGGAAAGAATGAGAAATCCTCAGCAAGAAGACCGACGATTATTTAAAGCAAGCCACGAAACACTTAAGTGTGCTAAGCAAGAAGGATGAAGACCACATGGTGGGTGCAAAGGAGGAATTAGAAGAACAAGATGAAGAGGCCCCTGTATCAAGTGAAACTTCAATGAAGAAGGAGGTTGTGGAGGTATATGAGCCTAGGATTCCATATCCACAAAGGCTATTTGAGGTGACAAAGCAACATGCAAACTCATTCCCAAAGGAAGTAATGCAAGATACTGCAAAAGGAAGGGAGGGAGACAACCAAGGGAGTCTACATTCCCATGAAGCAGAGAGTTGCATGAAAGATGGTTTCATTGAACCATCAATTCAAGAAACTCTTGACAAAGAGGACACTCCAACCATCACACAACACCCAACTCTTGAGATAAAAAAAAAGTGAAGGTAACCAACAAAAGCACCAAAAAGAGAATTGTGACTAAGACACAATTGATCATATCCATGAAAAAGAGAAGGTTAAAGAACAATCCAACCCCTACCCCAACAAGCAAAGAAAATCAAGACAATAACAAAAGAAAGCTTGCTGGGAAGAGGCCAAAACAGGGGACATTAACTTTCTCTCCTTCCTCTTGAGGTCATTTCTTTTAACAAACTGGAAGAAGAGGAAGAAAGTCATGCACAACATGTCAAGCTAATGACATTAAAAGAGCTCTTCTTGAGAGGCAATCCAACGGTAGATAATATTTCCTTTCTTTGCTTAGTTTACTTTCAAATAATGTGGCATATGATTGTATTCTAAGTTTGGTGTTGCTTTGCAATAAATTAATTTTCAATCTTCATTGGGTACTTGCACCATTCTAAAATGAAAGTGTCACACTAAGTTTGGTGTTTCCACTTATTTATCATGCAAAGTATCATGCACACACCACTTATTAATGCAATCACATTGCATTTGTTTCTTTTCTTTGTACCTTGATTGTTATTTTTAATTTTGCTTGCTTAAATACATGCATTACTCACATCTCTTCTTGAAGACATTCATGGTTAATCATAAATTCCATCACTACTATTTTATTTGTTTCTTAAGGACAAGCAATCATTCTAAGTTTGGTATTGGAAAAGGAAGGAATAGGAGGAAATGACAACAATGAAGATGAACTACAAGGTGATTAAGTTCTTTTTTCTCTTATTTATTTCCTATACTTTCAATTGCATGATTGTCTTCCATTTTTTTCTTGTGTGTTCTTTTTTGGGAGAAGCATAGTTTGATTTTGAATTGTAACATGTTACTTTTACATCATAATTACCATCTTGAAATTTACGAGTCAAAGCAATTAAGCATCATGATCATACACAAACAAGGTACTTAAAGAAGAATCTAGCATGAGCATATAAGTATTGGAAGGCTAGCATGACTATTTTTTGCTCAATTGTATTGGAATTTGTTTAATTGAAGTTTTCATCTAGGACATTTTATGAAATTTTTAAAATTTTAAAAATCTTGAAGAAGCAAATCAATTAAGTCAAGTAAAGAAAAAGGGAAAAGGAGAAAGTTAAAGGCTCTGAGTACCAATGACAATTCATTTGTCAAGTACTTATGGTGTTTATGTATCAAGCAAAAAGCTTGAAAACAAAACACTCAGAGTCAAGGCTAGGCTCAAGTGCAAAGCACTCCCTCAAAGCTTAAGGCTCTAAGCACCAATGATTAGAAGGAAAGTAAAGAAAAGAAACAAATGAGCTTAAAGAGTCCTCTAATTAAATGCTTGTAGTGCTTATGTATCAAGTGGTAATACTTGAAAACAAAGAATTTAGAGTCGAAGCTTTTAACTAATGGTGCAAAGCACCCAAAAAGCTAAGCTAAGAAAAAGATGAAAAGCTTAATTCAAAGAAGGAATATAAAGAAAAGATTTCATAAAGTGAGCTAGATAGAAACATCAATCATTTAAATTTCTTTTGAGATTGTTGCATGCATAGTAAACTAGCCAACTATAAACATTTAATTGCTACTCTTCTCACCTTGGATTGTCAAATTGTATTGCATGATTCTTTATTTGCTTGAGGACAAGCAAAGTTTAAGTTTGGTGTTGTGATGCGTGTGCATCATGCTGTATTTTTCTATGCTTTTTCATATAAAAAAATCAATTCATAATGCTTAATTATGGAGTATTTTGGTGATTAAATTGAATATTGCTTTGGTTACTTGAATTAATAAATTTTGTAGAAAATGATAGAAAAAGAAGCAATAAAAGCACTAATAGAGGAAGCACACTCCCAAGGTGGCAAAAGAGTTGGAAACAAACTCAAAGAGAAGTAAAGAGGATTTGCAACCCTGACCTTTTCACACTCCAACAAAAATACCTCGAGCTACAAAGCTCCAAATGAGGTGATCTCAGTGTCATTGAAATGGAGACTTCCAGAGCTTTCCAACCATATATAATACTCTATAGTGGACATTGGATTTGAGGGTACAAATTTCTATTCGTTTAGCTTTACAATTTCAGCATAAAACAAATCCCTGCACTTCACCAGACTGACATCTTCACCTTTAAAAGATCATAACTTGAGTTAGAGAGGTCCAAATAACGCGATTCTAGTAGTGTTAGAAAGCTGAGATCCAGGGCTTTCCAATGATATATAATAATTTTGAGGACGCAACAGATCAATCTTTCAACCTACAAGGCTTCCCAAGCCTTCAAAAGCCCAAAGTGCCACTCCAATGACACTCCACATTGGGCCACTTCCAAATATCCCAATTCTTTCATTTATTCTTCAATGTTTCAAGCCTCCATGAAGAGAATTAAAATTTCACAAGCCAAAGTCAAGCCACAATTAACAATCAATTAAGGCCACAAGAATCATCTAGAAGTAGTTAGGAAATTTGCATTTGATTATTGTAATTTCATTTGAATTTGTAATTAAGGTAGCTTATAAATAGGACCTTAGATTCATCATTTGACACACACCATGGAGGAGTGGAGGTGACTCCACTCTCCTTTCACTCTCATTCTCTACTATTCTTCCATTTTCTTTCATACACACTTTTGTAAATATTTTGCTATGAGTTTTTAATTTCCAACATTTGGGAAAGAGAGCTCTATTGCAATTTATTGGGTTGATTTATTTTCATTCTTCATCTTCAATTCTTCTTTCATTGCTTCTCTAGAAAAGGTCTTTGTGCTTCAAAGATCTAATTACTATTGAGAAAGGGAATAGATCTATTTGAATTCTATGATGAACTTGAGAAAGGGGTCATAGAATTCAGTTTGAGGCTCTTCTCTCATAACTCTCTTGATTGATAATTCTTAGCTTGATATGTGAGATGTAATCACTTTGAATTAAAATCTTGAGGGTTGTGTGGCTCTAAATTAGAGACCATTCTTCACATCTTCTCATGAGTAATTAGATCAAGAGATTGGCAATTGATCAAGTTAAGAGAAATTAAATCACCAAGAGATTGGGGTTTGATTACGTATGATTTACCAAGAGATCAATGATTGCATGATTGAAGTGGAGATAAGAATTATTGATCTTGAGAATGCAATATCTCTTGATCCCAATGTTAATTTCATTCTTAATTTTTGTTATTTACTTTTTGTCTTTAATTCTTGTCATTTAATTGTTCTCTTTAAATTCTTGTCATTTCCTTATGCACATTTATGACTTTATTTACTTTTGCACATTTATGCCTTCCAGGTGTTTGTAGAAATGCTTTACTTGGTTTTACTTTCTAGTCATTTACATTCTTGCACTTTAATTTTTAGCACTTTAATTTCTTGTCATTTACTTTCTTTGTACTTTATTGCTTTCATTTAATTTCATGTTATTTACATTTCTTGCTTGATTATCACCCAATTATGCTTGTCTAACTAGAATAATCAATTGACTATTGATTGCTCAATCCTTTAATCCTCGTGGGATCGACTTCACTCTTGTGAGTTTTATTACTTGATACAACCCGGTATACTTGCTGGTAGTTATGCATAATTAATTTTTTTTCGTATCATTGTCCCCACCAAAATTGGAGCATGAGCTTTTGAATTTCATCAACCAACGTCTCTGATAGTGTAAAATAACTCAGAGTATAGATTGAAACTGCAGTTGCAACTGCCTTTATTAATACTTCTCAGTCACTTAAGGATAGCAAAGCTCTCTTCTAGTGCTGCAGTTTTGTGATATTTTATCCTTGATATATGAAAATGTAGCTATCTTTTGTAAGAACCGTGAGCTAATTATCCGTCTAATTAAATAATTTAATTGCCCAAACTAGGTTCCAAAAATTTTGACTTCATTAGGGATTCGAATATTCTCTGAATTTGTGAGCAAGGCAAGAATTGTTGAAGATTATGCCAAGAAGACGGCCTTGGTGAGATATGAGCAGGGCGGTACTAGTAGCAGAGGTCATGGGAAGTATGTTCCATCAAGAGGCCAGAACTCCAAGAAGGGTAGGCATGCCCCTCAGCAATCCCAAGTTCAAGGACATATCAGAGGCATTGACCATGACCAGTATCACCGGGCGAGAGGAGTAGGTAAGCAAGCGTGGGATCAACAAGAGGAGTTAAGGTACCTGAGATGTGGAAGATACCATCTGGAAAAGTCGTGCATGGCTGGGTTCAGTGGATGTTACCGCTGCGGATTGTCAGGGCATATCTCTAGACGATGTCCTTACAAAAAGGACCACGGTGTAGACCGGTCACAGTGACGGGGTTAAGGATCTCCAACTTGAGGTAACGATAAAATTGATAACCTAGTTTTAATCACGTTGTGGGGGACTGTAACTTGACTCTTCTTATTAGCTTATAATGGAGACAAAGATTTGGAACTAGGAATATTAGATTAAATGTCATGTTTAGGACCAGAGTTTAGCTTAGTTTTATTTTATGGGATGTTGCCGTTAAGGCTGGCCAAACTTAGCGTCAGAAGAACTAATGGGAGAAGATAATTTGATGGGTGCAGCCAAGCGATTTGGGTTCTTAGTGACAACCAATTAGAGTGACTCAGCGGAATGGCGTTGTGAAGCTTCGATTTTGCAAATGGCATTTCCGATGACTGAGTCGACACACAAAGATGCCCATTGGTGCGAATGTCATATTATAAGGGGAAGATTCTTCAAAACTTAAAAGAAAGATTAACCACAGCGTTAGTGTTGGCACTACTTGAACCCCATGGACCATTAAATATCTATTGGTACGTTTCATAGGAAAATCTTGGAGTGCGTTTTGATGTAACGTCAGGACGTAGTGGTTTATGCATCATGACAGTTGAGGGCACACGAAGTAAATTCTCTTACGCACAATCTGGAGCCTGTTGCATTTGTGCTTGTATTGAAGATGTGGAGCAAGGAGGAACTACCTCCATGAAGATGGATGTAATTATTAAAGGACTACAATTTTGAGCTAAGCTATCACCCAGGAATTTATGCGCTTGAGTTTAGTTTTTACGTGTAGATTATAGGATGGTTAATATAACATTTGGTACATGGTGAATCATAGAGTGCAGAGGTAAATAGATAAAGAAAAAAATAAGTGAGAATAAATTTAGGCTTGAATTTTTGGTTGAGTTTAACATTTGATTTTAGTTATGGTAAGTAGAAATTCATTAATTGTTTAGTATGTCTAAGGGAGGTTGAATTGTATACATTGGTGAAATTGTAAATGACTTAGATAATTAGATGCAGAATAAATGGTGTGGTGGTATTATGGACCTTGGAATTTTGTTAAATGAGTAAAGAAAATGGAGAATAGAATATTTTAGGTGTTAAAATGATTGAGTGTGGTTGAGTGGGTGGTATTGAAACTATGATTAATATAAGAACTGTTGCTAGGCTTTAAAAGTGTTGAATGGTTGGGAATTGATGGATATTGTAATTGGAGCTGTAGGAAATTATTTAGGACTAGAATTAGGCATAGAGACCCTATAAGGCACTAAGTTATTAATTAGTCTTAGGATAAGCGTAAATGCTATTGAGGTCAAGTTGAGAAAGTTTAGAAGTAAGCCTAGGTTTTGTAATCCGATGAGAGATGTATGACTTAATTGGATATTTGGATTAGTTAGTTAATTAGTGGCTAAAAATCAGAATGGCACAATGGAAGCTTGTGGAATGCAATAGCACATGATAATTGTGAATAGAGGTCATAGGACGCTAACTAAACGTATCTTATGCTTAAATACTTGAAGAGTTAGTGGGTTAATGTAAGTAAAGGTTTCTAAGAACTAAGTTTGATTGCATTTGTAAGGTTAGAATGATTTAGGATAGGTTGTGGACATGAGAGTAGGTGGCTAATTTGGATTTGGATGGCACGTGAGTGCAATTGTCGAGTTTAAAAAGTAAGGATTACGATATTTGATTATGATGACTTTGGGTTTAGCTTGAAATAGGAACTGATTTATTTGAAAGATAGATTTGGAGAGCATTGAATTGAAATGCTAATGTTGTATTGAGGTTGATTGAAGGGAGCTAAGAGTGAGAAGGGCAGGTACGATATAGGCCTAAATTCAGTTAAAATATAGAATTGTAAATAAGAATAAAAGATGTAGATAGGAATTGAGCTGACATGAAGGAACGAAACGATGAATGGTAAGAGGTAGGTTTAAGTTGAGGGAACATTTAAGGATGATGATGGGTAAGCCAAATTTTAAGGACAAAATTTTTTATTTGGTAGGGAGAATGTAAGAACCGCGAACTAATTAACCGTCTAATTAAATAATTTAATTGCCCAAACTAGGTTTCGAAAATTTAGAATGAGAATTAAGGGATTTAAATATGATTTTTGGACTCAGTAGATTTTTCTGAGTCAGAAAATGTAACTTTCTACGAAAAATCGCGAAGAAACCGTGAACCGGCAGATTAACCGATTTAAATCTGTCCGGTACTATATGAGAATAAATAGAAAAAAACAGTAGAAAACATTAGGAAAGTATTTAAAGTCGAAAACCAGGCATTAATTTTAAAGGTTTGGTCCAAAGTTGGGCCAAACGGGCCAAAAATACTAATGGGTTGGACCGGGCCCAAGTTGGGCCCAAGCCCAACATATATATATATTATATGTATATATATATATACTTAAATGAAGGCCATTTCAGCCACTTCACCCTTTATAAGTCACAACAGCAGCTGCATGATAGGTGAGAGAATAGAGCTAAAAGAGAGTGTTACTATTCATCCTCCACTTCCGGCGGCCATATCTCGAGTTACGGTGCTCCGATTTGCATGCCATCAGCAGCTACACAAAACTCTTGCCGAGCCCGTTACTTTCATCTAACTTTTGTAGGTAAGATTTCAAAGATTCCTTTCTGTTCAGCAGCCCTAAGAAATTCAAAAATGTGAGTTTTGGTTTCGAGTGAATTTTGGTGTTTTGATTGTTTAGGTGCTAACCATTAGTGAGGAATTGTTGGGTTCACCTCCAATTTCTGTGGATAAGGTAAGCTCACTCTTATCCCTTGTGAAATTAAATATTTATGAACCCTAGGTGTTGATCCATGGTAAATTATGTATGTCTAGCTTGGAATATTGATTGTTGATTCTTGTTGGAGTTTATTGGTGGCTTTTGGTGAATTGTTGATGGTTAAAAGCTTGTTGGGCACAACTTTTGGTGTATAGCACATATTGAGAATCGATCAATGTATGGTTTCGGTTTCTTCTATGTAATGTATAATATTTTTAGACACGTAGGCTAGTGACCCATAGGATAGGATTGGATTAATTTGGTTATTGAATTGTTGAATGATGATGTATAATGATTTGATGATTTTAGGTTGTTTTGATGAATTGTGATGTTGAGGTTGATAAAATGGTGTTGAAGATTGAGGTTGAGATTGATCACGATTGATTGTTGGTGATATAATGAAGATGAGTGATTGTGTTGGGTGAAAAATGTTTTAGTATGAAATAATTGATAAATTGAGGTTGTAGAGTGTATAATGTGAATGAAAATTTTATGAATGGTAAATTATGGTGTAAAAAGGCAAGTTATGTTGTACATTGGAGTTTGGTGGGGTTTTGGTTTGGTTTTGGTTGAAAATCGTGGTAAGTTGAGAATTTAGTGAACTTTTGCCAAAATGAATATTTGATGAACTTCAACGGATCATATCTTGAGCTATTATTTTTGAAATTTAATGCATTTTATATCAAATGAAAGATAATTTAACAAGCTTTAAAATGGTTTAAATTTTGTGGAAATCTGAATTTTGTAGAAAAAGTTATGATCGTTGAAAGTTTGGTGTTGAAATCTGAATTCTGTGAATGTTTCATACTTTGTAATTTCTGGTTTGTGTGTGCATGCACAGCCTTGTGCACACGCACATCCTGTGTGTTTTTGAAAGTGTGCAGACGCACAGCCTTGTGCGCACGCATACACAGGGGAAGGCTTGCTGATGAGAGCATTAGCATGCCCTGTGGGCACACACAACCAACGAAGTTTTTCAAGCTGTGTGCACGCACACTTTGGAAGGTGCACTATGTTGAGGGCGTTCACACGCCTTGTGCGGATGAACAGAGTTGAAATTTTTACTCTCTGTGCATATGCACACCTCTATGCGTACGCACACATCTTGAAAATCCTCCTGGGCGTGCTCACGCACACCCTTGTGCGTACGCACACTGCCCTGCTTTTCAATAAAAATCTTGTTTTTAACTATTTCACCTTCCCGACAAGCTTGTAAACTTCTGTGACACCTATCTAAGACTTTTTGGCTTGTTTTTGAACGTTAAAACATAGAGAAGGTCTTGGGTGAAATTATTTCGGTATTTTCGGTGAAAGTTAGAAAACGGGGGCTTAGGTTTCTGGTGTACTGAGGATAGGTTTTGTTGAATGAGAAGCCGATGTATGGTATTGGTGATTATTGATAGGGAATTGTGAAAGTGGTGAACTGATGAGTTCTAAATGAGTTGTGAAAGCGGTGAACTAATGAGTTCGGAGTGGAAATTATGAATTAGCAGTAGTTGAAATGAGTTTGAGACTCGGAATGGAATGATAGATCCATGATATATTAAAAAATGATTTCTGAAAACCGCTGAATCACTGTTTTATACTGAGATTATTGAGATGCTATGCGCCTAGCAGGGACGGTTTGGTTGGATCCCGCCTGTCAAGGTAGCGACGGCGGCGTAAGGGCGGTGGTTCGTCCCGCTTACGTTGAGATGTGAGGTCCGTGGCAATAGTATCCCGCTCGCATTCCTTCGGATCACTAGAGTGTGCAGGCACAAAATCCTGGACGGTGTTCCGTGCACCATATCTTGGGGGTTCCCATTATGATTCCGAAGGGCGACATCTCCATGGAGATGTATCAGGTTGACAGTTGAACCGACAATGTGATATCACAGCCTATAGGACAAGCATTCATCATGTGCATCTTTTATCTGCTTGCTTGCTTTGCCGACTTGACTTGTATGCCTAATTGGATAACATGCCTAATTGCCTATTTGAATTACTTGACATATATGTCTATACTTGTGTTTTACTTGCATTGTATTAACTGTGTATTCTACTGTGATTGAGGAGGTTCGGAAGGCGGTGGCGATGGGATCGCATGGAGGATAGGTTGGTGAAGGTTGTGGGACAGCGGAGAACTGTTAGATTAGAAAATCCACTAAGTTAGATTATCCCTTTATTATGTTATGGTTTTAAGTTATATTTTAATGTTTTAGTTATGCTTTAAGATGAATCTTGTGATGGATATGAAGTTCTAGGATTGCCTCTGGCATCCCAGAGTCTTATATCTTACATCACTAGGCACTGTTACCATACTGATAACCTCCGGTTCTCATACCATATTCTGTTGTTGTTTTTCAGATGCAGGTCGCAACCCACCTCGGTGAGTTGCTGGATGGTGACAGAGCGGAGGACCTTTATCATATTTTGGAGTCTTTTGATTTATTTTTATTAGTACTCTCACTTTTGTATTTTATTTTGCCTTAGAGGCTTACTTTATGAGAGATATTCTGTATAAGCTGTTTTATTTTCAAAACTCTGCATGTCAGTGGTTAACTAGTCAACTTAAACTCCGCGGGCTGTGGGTAGTATCTTATGATCATTATACTCTTATATTTTGTTATCTTGTACCTTTATCTTGTGTCTTAAGTTTGTGGCTTCGTGTGAACGTTTTGTAAACTTTTGTAACTCTCGATTTTTGAGCTTATTTCTTCATCGGGCTTCTAGAATTATTATTTCTTTTTATATATATTTATGTATAAGTTTTAGGATTGTCGTAACCTCTGATTAACCTTTGCTTTACAACTAGAGGTAAGGTTTAGAGTAATTAGGGTGTTATATCTTAGATCTTTGAATTACCGCTAGTAGCCTAAGATACTTGTTCTAGTTGCCAATGTGATGAACTTGTAAGATGTGAGATAGAGGATCACAAATGTTCATAGGAGTATTTCTACTGAAAAATACTGAGGATTTATCCAAATTCACTGCTTGACCACTAATATTTTCATAAACTTGTAGGATTTGAAGCAAATTTTGGCACCCTTCTTCTATAGTTTTGCTGAATAGAATTGAGTCATCTACGAAAAATAGATGGCTGACTTTAATATACCGTGGGTTGAGTCTCAAACCTGTAATCTCTAGTTTCTGTTCTCCTCTGTGGAGCAGATAGGACAATCCTTCTGCACGAAATAAAAATATATAGGGGAAAGAGGGTCGCCTTGACGCAACCCTCTACATGGCTTAAAGAAACTATAAGGCTGACCATCCATAGTAACAAGATATGAAACTGTTGTCACCAGTTCCTGAATCCATTCCATCCATCTCCTACAAAAATCCAACCTCCTCATAACCTCCCAAACGAAACTCCACTCCACCCTATCTTATGCCTTACTTATGTTTAGTTTCAGAGCGAATTCATAATCATCGTATCTCTTATTCATAAAAAGGTATATAAATTCATGAGCAATTAAAATATTATCACTAATCAAGTGTCCTTTAATAAAAGCACTCTGTGTGTGTCACTTATGACTCTATTCATCACAAATTGAAGCATGTGCCCTGTGCACCATAATCTTTTATAAGACTTTATAAAAAATACTACTCAAACTTATAGGTCGAATATGTTTCATAGATTTTGCATTCGAAATCTTTGGAATAAGGCAAATATGAGTATGATTAAATGAGTTCAGAATTTTACCTCCCAAGAAAAAACTTTTAGCCATCTAAAGAACATCTCCTTTAATCGTTTATCATAAAAATTGAAAGAATTTAGCAGTGAATCCATCTTCTCCCAGGCCGAAAAGGCATTGATAGAAAAAACAGTAGTTTTCACTTCTTTTTCTATGATTAGTCCAGTTAAAGCACGGTTGGTAGCAGCATTGAGTTTTGTTAGAATACCCTCAATTTTCGTTGCCGGATCTCTTGGGTTATTAGATGTAAAGAGCTCTTCAAAGTACCCTTGTGCAGTGGATGCAATGCCTTCAGCACTTGTGGCTACATTTCCTTCTACATCTTCTAACTCTTGCACCTTATTTCTTCTACTTCTAGTTTAAAATTTGGAGTAAAAAAATTTTGTATTGTGATTTCTCCATTTCAGCTACTGGACTCGAGATTTTTCCTTCCAATGTCTTTCTTCTAGTTAAAGTGCATCTTCTAATTCAGACTCCCATACCTAGGGGTGTGCATGGTTCAGTTTTTCCATAAACTAAACTGAAACTGCACTAAACCATTTTAAATGGTTTAGAAACTGAACCAAACTGCTTTGTCATATAAGAAACTGGTTTTAAACTAGTTTATAATACAGTGCACCAGTTTAAACCAGTTCATAAAAATAAAACTGGTTTTAATTAAAAAAACCAGTTTAAACTGGTTTATGCCTAAAACTAGTTTTCACACCCTCTCTCTCCCTCTCTTCCCTTCCTCTCTTTCTCTCTCTCTCTCTCTCTCTCTCTCCTTCCTCTCTCTCTCTCCCCTTTTCTCTCCCTTCCCCTCTCTCTCTCCCCTTTTCTCTCCCTTCCTCTCTTCTCCTCTGCATAAGTCCAATTATCATCTGTAGGGACACCATAAGATTTGCTCAGCTCATTAATATATTTATCATCTTGCAACTCAAGCAAATCAAACGCTGCTCGAAGCTTCAATGCTGCCTCCAACATTAAATATGTCGAATTCCACCGAGTTTCGACATCCAAAGAAACAAGCCCTTTATAATTAATGCTCTCCCGCTCAATGCACGCTTTGAAGCTTTCACATCTCATAGGAGATGATTTGACATATTTTACTGCATTGCGAATTCTTGTAATTGAATCATCAATCTCTTTCAAGCCATCTTTCACTATCAAATTTAGGATATGAGCACAACAACGCATATATGAGAAACGCCTCCAAAAAATGAAAGCCGCAGGAACCAGTTTGCAAGTCAACAATGCAAGGGCATTCTAGAGCTCTCTGAGCTTTCACCTCATCTAGTCTACAACAACATCAACAATAAGCAAACGTAAGAGTACTGGAAAACAAACGGAAGAAACTACAGACCAGAATTATAAAACAAAGTTTATAAGATCTGACAGAAAGCTTTTCTACAAATTGCATACCAACACATTAATTGGGTATTAGTTAGAATTATTGTATCAATTCCTAAGGCTATCCTGTACAAAATTAATCACAGAACAAGAATTTTTGGTCTAAAACCGCCAGATTCACTCTTAATGGTTCAGAACTGTTGGCCTGATTAATTAAAAACAAGATTAAATTGTAGGTTCAAAGTGGTGTCCAGGTCTAAATACCAAATCCATAGGCTAGCTCATTTCAGGCAGCATTTAGAATGAACATAAAATTGCACCATATGAAAATAGAATGCCAAATGAAGGCAAAATCCAAGCTCTTATGCTGATCAAACAAAGAAATTAGATCAAAAACCTCATTCAAGCATTTTAACAAGCATGAGATATGCAGATTATGTGCAGAATATAGTTCAGTATTCATGGCAGTATTAACAGACACAGTAGGTACAGGTTATACACAGCAACATTCCCAGTTTCAGAAAAATCTAAACAATCAGCCATCATTAATCAGCATTCAATCCTCAAAACAAAAGTCATCTAGCCTATAACCACCTAGTTACTAAAGCAAAATCAAAAGGCAGAATTAAAAAGCAGTAGTAAAAACGAAACAGAAAGTAAAGGAAGCAGGGCAGGGACAGGGATGAAAGGGAAACCTGCGTTGTTGAAGAGAGGAGAAGACGAAAAGAAGTGAGGGCGACGTGGGGAGGGCCGCAACGGCACAGGGGTCTGTCACTACTGGGTGCTGCTCGCCGGAACGGAAGGAGATGCGGCTAGGGCTGGCTCGGTGACTGGGAAGAGAAGAAGAAGGAAATGTAGAACAGAGAGAAGAGGGAAAAAGAAAGAGAGAAATGGAGGAGCGAGCGACGGCGGTGTGGTTGTCGCCGGCGGCGCCGGGGTGGATGGTTGGTGGGGAAGGTGGGTTGGTTGCGGCGGCAGAAGGGGAGAGATGAGAGGATGTTGCAACGCGATGAGGGTTTTTGCGTTTTCAGTTTTCACATTTTCAATTTTTGAGTTTGGAAGATTGAATTGAAGTTAGTGATGTGAATAAACCAGTTTTTATTTGGTTTAAAACTAAACTGAACCATAAAAACTGGTTTTTAATAAACTGGTTTTTATAAAAAACTATGGTTTCAGTTCAGTTTTTTATTTAAAAAAACTAGTTTATTTAAAACAGTTTCAATTTAGTTTCAGTTCAGTTCAGTCAAACCAGTTTTTTTGCACACCCCTACCCATACCCTTGTAGCTACTCCATTTGCTTAGTTGCCACTAACTACCTCCCGTGTTATTCTTTCTCTAATTTCCTAAATTTTTTTTTTTTTTGCAAATAGAAGAAGAATTCGGTTGTCACTCCACTACCAGTGTCTAGTTGTCTTAAGCTTCCCAGCTAGTCTAAACATAGGTAAACCCCTAATGCCTAGCCCAAGTATGCTTAATTAATTCTACCACATCTTCATTCTCACACCATCTTTCTTGAAATTGGAATCTTCTCTTCATTTTCCTCACCTCCCTATCAGAATCAATAAGGAGTGGTTTGTGATCCGAACCCATTTCTTCCAGGTGCATAACATAGCCATTTGAAAATTCTGCCCTCCATTGCATTGACACTAGCACTCTATCCAACTGTTCTTTGATAAAATTGTCACCAAATTGTCTATTCGACCATGCGAATTTATCACATTCGTAACCTAAATCCATCGGTCCTCCTTTATTAATAAAGTCATTAAAACTTCTTATAAATGATGCTGATTTAAGTCTACCCCTTTCCTTCTCATGGTGAGCTTTAATAGCATTAAAGTCTCCCATAATCATAATTTGGTCTCCACCATTCTCAATCAGTTGTAGTAGCTAGCTTTGAGTATTATTCCTCCCTAATAGCTTTATTCGTGCGCAAATAGACCGCTAAAACCTTCCACCTTAGGTTACTTTGCTGAATCTCTAATTCAAAGTGAATCAGAAAATTCTCCTGGTTTAAAATCTGAATACCCACTCTCTCCTTCCATGCCAATGCTAAACCTCCAGATTGATCAATACGATCTACCGTGTAGACTAATTTAAATACTACTCTCCTTAGAACTCTGTCCACATTCAAGGTGCTGTTGTTACTTTTGCACAAGAACAACACCTCAGGAAAATGGGATTTATTAATCCCTTGAATGTTGTGAACTGTCAGGAATTTTTTCAAACTCTGATAGTTCCACGACAGCATCTTCATACCTCCTTGGGTGCCCAATCTTGGGTGACACCCTCCCCCATTGTATCTGTCTTACCGTCCTTCAAACGCTACTTTTTGGTTGTTGAATTTTCTTCCACCTTTGTAGTAATTCATTTAGCACTTGTCACAGGTTTGTAATTTTGCCCTCTCCTAGTTAATATTCACTTTCACCTTCCATTCCCACCACTGAAGATGGTCTAGCTTAAGTGTTAAGAGCACTTTTTAATACCCGGTATATATAATTGATGTCATTGTAGAATTAATAGTTTAAGTAAGTAAATTTCTCTGCTTCTCTTCCTATGGCATTGTCTTATTGCACCTTGCTTATTGGTGTTAATTTAAGTGTTCTTTATAAAATTTGAGAGCTTTGTTGGAATTCCATTGTTTAAAAATAAGTTTGAACTTTAGAATTAATTTTGCATCAGTAGTTTTTTAGACATAACCGATAAAAAATGGTGGAATGCATTGGGTTCTTGTGCAATTTGGAGATATTGATTCATTAACTATGTTTCTTTCAGTACTTCTTTATTTGAACCACTAAGCTTTGATGCAACTTCATCGAAACTATTTTTAATCTTTTATATGTAACTTTGAAATCATGCAGTCTTATAATGAGCTATCATGAAGGCAGGCATGCTCAGATATAACATAACTTTCAAATTATAACTAATGAGTACCCAAATTATTAAACACAATATTTCTATGCTAATACTTTGGACTAAAGATTTTACCATCCATAATGACTTGCAAATAATAAAGTTAGATTTTGAATTAAATTAGGTTTAATTACTCTGTTGGTCCCTATAGTTTCGCGAAATTTTCAATTAGGTCCCTATACTTTTTTTTTCCTTTTAATTGAGTCCTTGCACCAAATTTTTTTTAATTGGGTCCCTACACTTTTTTTTCCTTTTATTTAGGTCCCTATATTAATTTCTTTTTTTTAGTTGGGTCCCTATAAAATTAAGCCAATTACTACTAAGAATGACTTAATTGAAAAAAAAATTAGTGTAGGAACTCAATTAAAAAGAAAAAAGTATAGAGACCTAATTGAAAATTTCACGAAACTATAGGAACGAACGGAATAATTAAACCATTAAATTACTCCAAATATGTTTACATTTATTAACAAAGGAAGCCTACTACTACTACTATACTACAGTACAATTCATTTAGGAATGATATACACAAGCATTCTTTTTTCTTTTCTTTTCTTTTTTTTTCCTACAGAAATACATACTTAAATATAACACCATCTCAAATCCTATGAATAGGGAACTTGAGATTTTAGCTCCAAAACACAATTTCCATTGATTGCATCATGCATACTGAAACTGTTGGGTCTTATTTTATATTTTCTTCTCGAGACATCCATCACAGTGCTCAACTTATCGGCTCCAGCTTGCTAACTAATATAACTGAATTTGGTTGAATTAAATGTTAGCTTATTGCTCCAGTTTGGTCAACTAGTGTTCTAACTTGTTCTTCACACAAAGCCTTTGATATGTTCTCAAGCTCCAATATATTGAAAACCACAACTGTGCAAGTAAATGGGGAAAAATATTATCAAATATATTTAATGAAATGAAAGGTCCACCTTATGTTACTTCAGTAACTATTACTCCCTTCATTCCATAAATCAATGTTATATGGAGAAAGTAACAATTAACATAATTAAGGCACAAACAAGTATATCGCAATAGCAATGTATTGACTCTTCACAATAATAAAATTCAGGCACTAAAGCCTACAAAGTAGACCAAAATATACTAATCAGGAATAGCATTTTCCTCACAAAATGTCAATGCTGTCATGTCCATAGGAGTGACTTCTCTTGATACCAGCTCCCTGAAGGATAAAAGGCATAAATAAGATAAAACAGCATATTTTGATATCTTGAACTGTAATAAAAGAACTAATTGTTCTACAAATTACATAATACAGATTTATTCATCACAAAATTGTAATATCCTGGCAAGTGACAACTCAACGAAGGTGAAGAATGGGTTTATGCAAATTGCCAATAGCAAATGGGACAAAACGTATACAAATAGTTGTTTGGTGCAGTTAACCTTACCCAATTTGGTATGTAGTACATCTTTCTAATCCTGTTGCAGCTACCCATGCATCCTCACAGAAGAAATTCCGACCTCCAACAACAATGGCGGCCTGAAAGATCACATGGAAAGAAGCAGGCCTCGGCAAAACTGAGAAAAGTAGCAGAATACTAGATTTCGAAGGACAATAATGATTTGCTCTAGTACCTCAACACCAAGGCGGGAGGCTATTGCAACTTCTCTTGAGATTGACATAGCTACCTGGAAATTAGCTTAAAAAACAAATGGTATGAGTTTCATCATAAAGCACAGATAGTTACTATAAAAAAATCATAAGGGTGGAGATAGTGATCAGACCTCTACATCAAATAATAACTTAACATTCCATAATATGTTTTACTTTTGAGACACATCAAACTGGTGATTCCAACTTTTCAAATTGTAATGTCAGATGATGCTACAACTACAATGATATTATGGCATATAGCCATATATGTTCTGCTTCTATTTGATGTTGACTGTTATTCCTTAATGTTCTTATACCTCAATAACTCCTGATCAAACACATCACCTGCTTCTATTACATTTGAACAAACATACAATCGAGTAAAGTAACAGGAAAAAATATTTATCAACCGTAAAAACTCATTTAGCATCATAGATGGGATGCTGACCCATCATATTCTACTACTAACCCTAGTTCTTTAAAATTTATTTTCAAGTTTCATGTTTCTTTCGGCTTAGAATTTTGTGTTTCAAGATTTGGGAGAATTTTTAGGTGGAGGATGTTCCTTACTTTAAAGATTTTACCAGCTTATATAATTTCTCTACTTTACATAATCTGCCCAAGAGAAACCTTTCATTCTATTCAAAAAAATTATTTGAGATGGAACTTTCACTTTATTAGAGACACGAGAATTAGAGAATGTGCCTTTTTAATTCATTTGTCAATGTTCTTGTTCATTTTCCATTAAAAATAAGGATTTAGCTAAAGAGAACCCTACGAGCATTGGCTAAGAGAGTTAAAATAAAAACTTTTGACACTTCCAATGTATTACCAATTCAATCAATGCATTGGGAACTTAAAAAATTTGTGTGTTCTATTAAAAATATACTTAATTAGTACTCTTAGGTCACTTGTTAGCAAGACTTAAAAAAAAACAAAATCTTTCCATTAGGAAACCTCTAATTGAAGGAATAGACATCTTCCTATTGTTGCAGAGAACCAAAAGGGAGACAATGAGGATTACATCAAATTTGAAACAAGAGTATACAAAGTAAATCCCAAGCAAAATGTATAAATATTCAAGGATTAGCGATGAACATGAAATATTAATATTTTTCTAAAAAATAAAACAATTAAGTTTTAGAAAAATATCAGAGAGAAAGATAAATTAGTTTAAGTACAGGGAAGAATGTGAAAAATAGATAGAAGCATATCAATCTCGACTTGGAACCACATAGAAACCCCGATACCTGAAATCGGAAAGTATACTGTAAAAAGTCAAGCATGTCAGCATTCCTGATAGAAGAAGTGAAGGCTTCCCTAGGCAACTCTGGCAAGCAAGAAAAATATCTTAAGGCCAACACTGCTGCTTGAACCTAGTAAAAAAATTTCTTTAGGTAATAAACAGACATGAATTCACAAATAATGGCGATTTAGAACAAAGAAAATCAACCACCTCAGGGAAAGAAACAATAGCATTTGTTGAAGATGCAGCATCTAAGGGAATGATGTTATAAGCTATCAAATCCTCTGTTAACGCAGAATCTGATTCCATGACCCGCTTGAGCTGCAACAGAAAGAAAGCAATTGAAGGAAAGCTCAAAATCTAGGAAATATTTCATTCTGATTGAAATAGACAGTTTTGGAGTGCATAAAATGCTTCCAAAAGTCAAACCAAGATAGTCTCTGTGTTAACTGCAATACCTTGGTAGCCAACTCCATGTTAAACCAATTACGCACATTTATTTATTTAGTTATATAAAATATTTCATGAAGAAATAAGTGAAATGTGATCATGAAGGATCAACTATCAACCTAAAAAGAAACAGTGAAAACTGAAACCAAGGCTAAACCTAAACCTTTCTGTTATTCTTCACTTTTAAAGTATTGGATGCATCTTACTTAAAGCAAAAACCCGTTTCCTCTTCACAGTCTTGCGCTCCAACCTGTATAAGAAAAAAAAGCAAAATTGAGGAAAACAGCTACAATCAATACAAAATAATTCAAGTGATAAAATTAAAGCCACGATAGATAGCAAAGATGTTTTTGAAGTTTCAGTGACCAAGTATTATGTAGTGCCTAATCAATCATTTTGGATAAACAATAAAATATTCGTATTATGTAGTGCCTAATCAATCATTTTGGATAAACAATAAAATATTCTTAGAGGGAAGAAATAGATGTACGAAATAGGAAAATTTTAGCATCTATTTGGTGTAAAGCTCATGATCTTTGCAGAGGATTTTCCCTTTCAAACATGTTGAGAGATTAGAAAGCTACGCGTTATAGATAAATCTTTTGCTTTGTTTTGATTTTCTATAGTGTATGCAGTGTACTAGCTGCCCCATGTGATTCGATCCGGATTACAAGGATACCAGATTCACAGTCAAAATACTATTCTTCATGAACAATAATTATGACATATACCTCTAAGTTACATTTATTGTGCTATTCCGGTAATAGAAGATCACATAAAATAAAATATAAAACATATTTTCACAAATTTAATAGTGGCCAAAGTTGGATACAGTTTCCTTAAACAACCTTTTGAAACCAAAGCAACCTGTGTCATATATGTTCAACTTTCTTCTCATGTGTAAGATTAGAGACATGAATGACTTCCAAATTCAATTTTGAGAGGACTTGCAGGACTGTATATATCTTCATTAGTTTATTTTGAACAGTCCTGCACATCCTAAACTTTTCTCATCGATTTGGACATGTTAGATTAAAAGATTAAAATTAAAATTTTGAAATGAAGGATGGACTGATGCAACAAGAAACATTACTTTGAAGCTGCATTTTTCTTCAACATCAGCAACAGTTTCTAAAAGCTAGCATTTTATGAAGCTGTATTATCATCAATGGCTAAATCAAACAACATTTGAATCTAATATTGCCAAAATGAGCACAGAATAACGGAAGTTTTCCAAACTGAGCACAGAATAAGGAAGTTTTCCAAAATGCCTATATTCCTGATTCCTGAGTTTCCTGTGATCATCCTTACTCAGGTTAGATATGGAACTATGCATAAATTATATATATTCATTTATTCAATGATATGGTACCATTGAACTGATCACTTAAAAATGCAATAATACCTTAACTGAATCTTGTACTGCCCTTGGATATGGGGTTAAATCATCCTTGGCAGCAATGAGGAGGCATGAAATTCTATAGCTAGTGAGTTCTCCTTGTCTTGCAACCTACTCAAGCATATCTCTGGATTTCTTCCATGAATGTTCATTTGAGCTGGAAATCATAAAGAAAAGAGCAAAACATATGAAGAATAAATAAAGATGATATCCTCTGCATAATGCTGCATAGTGATGTCATAGTTACCATTTACTACACTGGTATGGCAGAAGAGATTGGTGGTAATGGCTCCCGGATGAAGAAAATTTGCAGTAATGTTAGCTCCATCTTCCTGACAACGAAGAAACAAGGAATATTATAGATTATTGCAGACAGTTAACATGGCAAAAGAATAGCACAATTGGAGTCACATTACAGAGAAAGAAAGGTTCTAAAATGAGAAGTAAAGAAAAAAATGAGAAAGAAAGCAAATAAAATGATTACAAAAATAGGCTCCAGAAAAGATGTAAAGTTTGAGGCATTTTAATAAAAAAAATTGAGCATGATTTTTGATAAACCATTATTTTATGATTTATATTGTGTTTAATTGAGTGATTTTATCAAGTCTTTACCTACTTATTCATATAGATTACATGAATTTTATAATTCCTTCCTAGTATTGTTTATGGTTAAAAACTTGCTTCCTAGAAATCTTTAATTAGTACATTTTAACTCTCCTTTATCCCATTCGATGTCGTGATCCGTGTGCTAAGTGTTTCAGGCTTCATAGGGCAGGAATGGCTCGAAGAATGGAGAGGAAGCTTGCAAAATTGGAAGGAACACAAGAAACCAAGGAGATGACTAGCGAACACTGACGCGACCGCATGGCTCACGCGATCGCGCGAAATGAAGAAATCGCAGCGACGCGAATGTGTGCCTGACGCAAATGCGTGGATTGGAGTCTGCATGAATGACGCGAACGCATGGACGATGAGAACGCGTGACAAGAAAAATCGCTGAATGACGCGAACGCGTAGACGACGCGTACGCGTGACCTGCGCGATCTGCAAAAATAACAGAATACGCTGGGGGCAATTTCGGGCCGCGTTTTGACCTAGTTTTTGGCCCAGAAACACAGACTAAAGCTAGAGAACATGCAGAGACTCAATACACATCCACATACATTCAGATAGATTAATATTAGGATTATTTTTTTAGTTTTAGATCTGAATCTAGATTAGCTTTACATTGATAGTTTATGCTTTCGCTTTGGATTTTGGATGCTGAGGAGTCATTACCTCCGTGAAGACATCACTTTAGTTTGTTTCCATATTCCTTTACTCTTATTAGTTGCTCATTGACCCTATTCAAATAAGTATGTTGCATTTTGGATTTATTAATATATGGAGTTACTTTTACTTTTAATTAATTTCAATTCTCTATTTTATTTTATTTAATTTATTATATCTTCTTATATTCTTATGAGCATTAAATCCATGTCAATAGAGTAAATTTCCTACTTGACATGGGGGGTTGATTAAGAGGAGACACTTGAGTTGGAATGCTCAAATGCTTAGTTAAATGGACGTTGTTGGCTAATTCTGTACCTACTAATGCTAGTTGGCTAATTCTGTACCTACTAACACTAGACCTTCCCAAGGGAGATGACTAGGATTTGCGGGTAAGAGTTAGCTCAATCACTTGACTTTCCTTTATTTAGTAAGGGTTAACTAAGTGAAAACAACAACCTCTTTACACTACACTTGAGAAGATTCCAACAAGGATAGAACTTCCAATTAATCATTCCCCCCAGTCAAGGCCTTTTAATATTAATAATAATTCTTAGTTTTATTGCTTTAATTTACAATAATTTTAATTACTCATTATCCAACTCAAATCTTCTGGAAAATTTCTGATTAATAAATTAGCACTCTTTCCTGCAACTCGTTGGGAGACAACCTGGGACTCATACTCCCAGTATTTTTAATTCTAAAATTTGTGACAACCCTTTTTAAATTGAGAAGGCGGATTTTAGCTGGTTGAGAACTGTACTTGCAATGCATCTCGTTTATTAATTTCTTAACTGGTCAATTTCCGCCACCATCAATTTTCATTATATATATATGAAGCAAGTAAAGCAACTTTTTGTACATACAAAGAAGATAAATGAGTAACAATGAGTCATAGCCTCAGAGCTCGTGATAAAAATAATAAAGTTAATATATGACCCTTTTAAAAAATACTACAGTGAACAGACAAAATCAATGTAATAAGAAGTAAACTGAATGGAAACTGAACAGGCACTGATGAAAAGCTCAACCAATTCAACACTACTCAAAATATTTTGAGAGAAACTAGAGATAACCGTAGCCAGCTAAAGTGTTGCATTGTTCTTGTTCTTATTATTATTATTATTATTATTATTATTATTATTATTATTATTATTATTATTATGACTTTGTTAACTGTTTTTACCAAACAACATAAATTACATCACCGTATACAAGAAGCAGAAAAGTTTGCACCTTGAGACATCTTGCGAGTTCATTAGCATGTAACATGTTGGCTAGCTTTGATTGCCCATATGCATGCCAGCTGTTGTAACTATACACAAAAAGGCAGAAACAATTAAATAAACATAATTATCAAGTTGATCAAACTATAGGAATCATGTACTCATGTTTGATTCCACAAACATTTAAAGTGAGCTATCATCTTCACCATACACAAGGAAGCAAGCATATCACATGCATCAAAATTCTATCAGCAGGTCCTGTTTTCAGCACCATTGGAATGGAAAATGTATATGGTGGATACTTCAATGATGATGTCTTCATTGGAAACTATATTTTCTATCTTTATGCCACCAATATTTAGTATTATATAAATTTACTATTTCATAAAAAGGTATTATTGCTGAATTGCATACGGCAATGAGATTAAGTCTCCTGCATAATACTTCTCAATAAATTCCTCTTTCAGAAAACATAGAAAGAGACAGATAAAAAATGACTTGATATAATTTTAATTCAGGTTCTATATTATCTTGATTCGTCATTAATTTTGTCAAAACAAATTCTTTCAGAATATGAAAAACAGTGAGCCTCTGAGGAGTGATTAACAATTCTTCCTTCTTTCTTACTTTCACACGATGTCTTCTTCATAGTATCTAACAAAAGATTTGTCAATAGAAAGTGACCTGTGGAATAAAAAACAATGGATTAGTTTCATCTTACGAAAATATTAGCATGCCGAAAAATTTATATTTTTGGGGGAAGGTTGAAGTGATGTCACCAACTCACAGAGACATCAATTGAATTTCATTTAGAAGACTTCCTAGGGCTTTCAAACAAAAAACAGAGCAGTTCCAATTTTTCATATACCTAAGTGATTTGTGGCAAATTGCAGCTCAATGTTGTCCTTCGATAGCATGAAGGGGCATGCCATAATTTCTGCATTGTTTCTTAAAATCACAAGGAAAACAATCCAAAAGACATTACTACTGCATATTCTTGAATGATCAGGATTAAGAGAGACCAAATGGAGAACATACTAAATACTAAATACATTCGAAGAAGAGAGGAAGACTAACTACTAAATACATTCGAAGAAGAGAGGATGTCCTTTTTTCTTACATGAGGATGTTCAAAGGAAGACCAGAGGAATTAAACTCTGATGCAAATTTCTTGACAGACTCGAATGAACTGAGATCCAACTCCATGGCATCAACTTTAGCAAAGGGAATCTCTTTAAGAATTGATTCTTTTACATCTTTAGCAGCAGCCAAGTTTCCGATCCCCATAACTACGTGGACACCGCGCAGAGCAAGAACACGTGTAGTTTCAGCCCCAATTCCACTGGTTGCTCCTGTTATCATATAATAACAGTAGCGTGATCCAAGAATATTATACTTATCACATCAAATTTGTGAAATTCAAGTTAAAAGCTTGCAAATAAAACCTCAAGTCCATGCATGTCTGACACAATAATGGAGGTTATTAAAGTCGATTTAGGAATTTGCAAGCTAACTCGATAAAATGATAAAGTTAGATATAACAGCATAGGGAGAGGGTACCTGTGAGAGGCCAGAGGCATTGATGCCTTGGGTACCTGTGACGATGGTAGTAAGCCCGGTCATATTACACATGAAAGGAACAGGAGAATTCGTTAGAACTCACCAAATCATGAAGCAGCTTCTGATTGCGCGAAGGAAGCTGACGGCGAGCCTCGAAGCAAGAAGACGACGAGCCCCAGGACCCGCTGCTGGTGACGAAGAGCGCAACGGAGGCGCGCGACTGTGTGCAAGACAATGACGAGACAGAGAGCAACAACGACGACCAGTCTCGAAGACAAGAAAAGGGACGACGACCTTGATTACGAGACCGAAGACGAGAGAGAGCTTGAGTGCGACGCCATAGTGAGACATATGAGAGAGATCGAGCTTGAGAAGGGGAAGAACGATGAAAGAATAATTTTGATTTTTTTTCTCAGATATGTTTTTGTTTTGTTCTTTAAATTATTTGAAAATATAAAATTAGGATTAGTTAAATTCTGAAATTTGATTAATTTAAAAGGATATTTTTGTCTAATCGAATAGAGTAAGGATGTTTAAGATTTTTTATAAAATTAAATAAACAAATATTTTTTATTTTTATTTAATTTAAAGGGTATTTTAGTAAAAGTGATGATATAATATATATTTAAAAAAAATTAAATGCTGATGTAAAAAATAAATTTCATATGACTTATTATTATTGATCCATATTTTAAATGTATGGATACGTATAAATTTATCATCGTATCGAAGTAATCACCAATATTTATTGGTAACGTTTTAGCATTAATGTTTTGGTAATATATAATAGCCAAAAATTAAGATTGTGTTATGAAGCAGACTTGTGATGTCAAATAAAATAATATTGGAGCCTGGTGGAGCCTGCCCTAGAAATCGACGATTCCAATTGGAAGCTAATATCTAAGTGGTCCTTTACGTGTGTTGTAGTTGTAGTTCATGCTTTTATTTTCAAGTTGTTGAGACAAAGCTATATGTGCAAGCAAAGAGAGAACGAAATTGAAGTTCATGCTATTTGAACATTCAAAAATATATAGACACGTGACACATGTGAGTTTGTACAATAATAGACATAGACAATTCAAAAATGAAAAGAGAAATCAAATACCCAAAATTTAGTGTGTTATAAAATAAGATTGCAAGGTTGCATATGTAAACCAATTTAATTTGTCACCTACGTACTATAAGTAGTGTTATATACAGATTGTACGATGTTGTAAGGATTTGAAGCCGAGAATTGGTTACCAAGATGTCACTACTAAGCACATAGTTAGTGCATGTGAAAAGTATATAATGTTTTCAACGTTGATGGCAATTGAATGACAATATGTATCAGTGGCATTTTAAAAATGTTATTTATATGCCAAAATAAACCATTATATATTTTGGTATAAATATATATATAATTTAATTTATTTTTAATCTGTGTTCCTGAGTGATAAACCTGACTTATTGTATAGCTTATTCTGTTTAGAGTTGAGTATGGGATGGATACAGTATACATCGACTTTAAGAAGAATAGCCAGCAGCCATGGACATCTGTAAAGGCACTCCGATATTTAAGTTTTTTTTTTTCCAAAGATAATAGGTTATATTTCATTAATTATTAAAAAATGAAATACAAAGATGTCCAAAAGCAGGACAGCATAATAAAAGGTGGGGATTTCCCAAAAACACTAC
>NC_029790.2:39333548-39338243 GCF_000816755.2 Arachis ipaensis
GGGAGTTCTTTGGATTTCACGGAGCAACTTGACAGAGCTTGCTAGAATGGCAGACGGCATAGAAGTAGAACCTTCAAAAATCAACTGGTTGCGAGCTTTCCAACAGTTTCAGCAAATGATGGCAAGCAATTGAGGATTACGGTCAGCATTCTTCAACGAGTTACGTATCTCTGTTGATGCAGTCCACCATGTCCAAAAGTCGTTAGAACTCTGAGGGGGAAGACAGTCACCAAGATAACTCTGAGACCATACGTCTTTAATTCTAGAGCAATCGATCAAACAATGAGTGAATGTTTCCGTTGCTTTATGATAGCAGGGGCATATTGGTGATATAGATGGGATGCGGTGATGAATCTGAGCAAGCACCGAAAGTCGGCCATGGAGAGCTTTCCAGATAAATAGCTTAATTTTGTGAGGCAAATTCAACTTTCATAGATCAATCCACGGCTTTTTCTGCTGCATATAATTAGGGCAAAGCTCCAGAGGCGGATGGTAAAATAAATAGCCAATTCTGTAACCTGAAGCTGTATCATATTGCTTGGATTTGTTCAATTCCCATTGCAATTTGTCCCTACTCTGCTGAATTTTAACTGACAAAATCCTGTTTGCAACGTCATGGGGAAATAATTCTTGAATGAGATTCTGATTCCAATTCCTATCTTCAGTAATTAGATCTTTAACTCTTGGAACCAACTCAGAAATAGCCTGTCTATTTGGCATGTCAGAAATCATTAAAGGATACGGAGGAGGCAGCCAAGGATCCTCAAAGGTTCGGATATTCTCACCAGTACCCACAGCCCAATTAAGACCTTTTTCAACAATCTTTCGGCCTTCCAGTATGCTCCTCCATCCCCAAGAAGGTAAGACTCCAATTTCTGCCGTTATAGCATTACCATTGCTAAAGTATTTACCTCTTAGGATTTTTGATAATAAGGAAGTAGGCTGTGTTACAAGTCGCCAAAACTGTTTGCCTAAAAGCGCCAGATTTTGGATTCTGAGATCTTTAAATCCAAGGCCTCCTTCTTTTCGTAGGCGAGTCATAGTGTCCCAGCTAATCCAAGCCATCCGCCTTTCAGAACCTTTTTGTCCCCACCAGAATTGAGAAAGTAGAGAGTGAATTTCTGAAATTAAACCATCAGGCAACTTGAAGCAAGACAATGTATAAATAGGAATAGCTTCTCCCACTGCCTTAAGCAATACGTGTCTACCACCTGACGAAAGAAGATTGCGCTTCCACCCTTGGATTCTTTTCCGAACCTTTTCTTTAATCATACTAAAAGAAGTCTTTTTCGATTTAGAGACTGTAGAAGGCAAACCAAGGTATTTATCCTGAGCCCCAATATGATTAATATTCATAGAGTTAGCCAGTAGTGTACGAGTAGTGGAGGGAGTATTGTGGCTAAAGAATACAACAGATTTATTAAGATTTACCCTCTGGCCACTGATGCTTTCATAAGAATTCAATAAATGCAAGATATTTGAACATGCTTCAGGATTAGCCTTACAGAATAAGATGAAATCATCAGCAAATAGGAGGTGGTTGACCTTGGGACATCGCCTATGTATCTGAAGACCCTGAATTAGTCTATTTTGTTCTGCCTTGTGTAGCAAGAAGGAGAGACCTTCTGCACAGAAAAGAAAAAGATAGGGGGATAGAGGATCTCCTTGTCGAATACCTTTATTTGGTTTGAAGAAACCATAAGGTTGTCCTTCCACAATAACAAAATAAGAAACAGTTGTCACTAATTCTCGAATCCACATGATCCACCGGGAGTCAAAACCAAACTTCTCTAATATAAACCAAAGAAAGTGCCATTCCACCCTATCATATGCCTTACTCATATCTAGTTTTAGCGCCATTTCATTTTCGAGACCCCTTTTTTTGTTCTTCAAGTAATGCATACACTCGTGAGCAATTAGGATATTATCAAAGATTAATCTGCCTTTAATAAAAGCACTCTGCGTAGGGCTAATTAGTCTATTCATCATACCCTGAAGCCTATGTACAAATACTTTGGAGATAATCTTGTAAAAGACTGAGGATAGGCTTATTGGTCTTACCTGAGTCATATCTTTAGCATCAGAAATCTTGGGAATAAGACAGATCTGAGTGTGGTTAAAACCTTTCAAGATTCTGCCCCCAGAAAAGAAGCTCTTAACTGCTCGAAACACATCACCACTAAGTATGTTCCAAAAGCTTTGAAAAAATTTTGCTGTCATACCATCATCTCCTGGAGCACTTTGAGGATGAATGCTAAATGTTGCGCATTTCACTTCCTCCATAGTCACTGGTCTTTGAAGCCTACGGTTCATGTGAGCTGTAACCTTAGGTTCAAAATCAGTAAACAGAGGTTCAGGGTTCTCATGACAAGTGGAGGAAAAGATATCCTTGAAATAAGATTCAGCCACAGAAGCAATACCAGCATTTGAAGTAGCCACTTCACCATCACTGCTAGTTAGTTGCCAAATTCTATTCCTTCGGGTTCGATTTCTAAATTTCTGATGGAAGAAAGCTATATTCTGATCACCAGATTTGAGCCATTTGACTCTAGACTTATCTTTCCAATGAGATTCCTCATTTTGCAATGTTTTTTCAAGTTTGTCCTCTATTTCTGAAATGATGTCGCCTCCATGAATTCCTGCTAAACGAAGTTCCTCTAATTCTGACTGTAGTAAATCAATCTCCACCTTCGAATTAGATCTGTGTTCTTGCTGCCATCTGAAAATCTTATGCCGACAACGCTTTATTTTTGAGCTAGGATATACATGGCTGAACCATCAATCTGTTCATGCCAAACCTCTCTAACAATTTGCCTTATTTCATCATTGGAACACCATCTTTCTTGGAATTTGAATCGGCGTTTAGATATCTCAGTTCTCGGATTAGAGTCTAAGAGAAGAGAGGCGTGATCCGAGCCTGATTCTGACAGTCTAAGAATCGTTGCATTGGGATAGAGTTGCTGCCAATCAACTCCTACCAGGAATCGGTCCAGTCTTTCCTGTATCAATTCATCACCCCTCCGTCTATTTGACCAAGTGAATGGTCTTCCGACCATATTAATATCAATCATGGAATTATCATCAATAAAACTATTAAAGGTTTCAATAGAAGAAGGAGATTTAGCACCCCCACCTTCTTTCTCCAATTGATTAGAAATGGCATTAAAATCTCCCATTAACACAACCTTACCATCGAACTGTTGGGTGACTGAAGTTAATTCAGCAAATTGAGCCATTCTATGTTGATCATTTGAACTGAGATAAACACCTAGAACACCATAGGGATCATTAGAACCAGCTGTCAGAACTGATGCCGCAATGAAAAATCTACCATGCTGTAAAATCTGAACAGTGCAACCATCCCTCCATGCCATTGCCAAACCCCCTGATAATCCATCCGGATCCACAATAAACCATTCCTTGAAACCACAAGATCTTAGTTTTCCTTTAACTTGTCGAGATTGATTTTTTGTTTCACAGATAAAACCAATCTCGGGGGAGTAGGATTTGCATATCCCTTTAAGATTGTGGATTGTCAGGGGTCTCCCCAAACCCCGATAATTCTACGAGAGCAGTTTCATATTTCTTTGGGTGCCATTTGAAGGCTGATACCCTCCACCGTCATAGCAATTATATGAGGGTTCTGAATCTCTGATTTGTTGCTCATGGTGTAGAGAAAATCAGAATTGGTATTCAATGATTCCAAAGAGAAATAAGATATATGGAATGAGTGAATTAGAAAACGGAAATAAATTAAAAGAGTAATGAATTGGGAGAGAAAACGAAAATTAGGGAGCTAAGTGGAAAAGAAATTAAGAAAAGAAAGTAGAAGAAGATGGAAAAGAGTTTGACGAAGAAAAGGCAAAGAAAGGTGTAACCATGGAGGCGGCGCAGTGAAACCCTAGCAGAGCGTCGAGCGCTAGATGAGGAGTACGTACTCCCGCTATGCTAAGATACTCCGACATTTAAGTTAGTAACGATAAAAAATAGATATGATATTATTCAAAGTAAATAGTGTATCTTTTACGTATTTATGATGATTTTGTATTTATCGAGAATTACCTTTTCGGAGTAGTTGAGATATTTCCTAATATTTTGGTAACAACTCTCAATCTATTTATACTGTTACAGCATAAATTTTCTCTAACTAAAATAGGTCACGTTCTATTTATTTATTCAGATTTTAATTTATAGGTATAACTGTGTTAGGTTATAATTTTTTTGAGCCGAATTATAGATTTTATTGGCTGAGTTATAAAAAATGAATCAAAATTTGTTTAAGTAATAGGTGACTGTTATCGAGTAACACGGAATAAAATAGATTATAACGATTGAATTATTGATCTAACGACTTGATAATTTGATTTATTAAATTTCTAACATTCTTTTGACTTAATTTCGGAATTATAGAATTATAGTGATTATCTCAATCTTTATTTTATATTTCAATCATTTTGATAATTTTAAATGAATCGATATATATATATACAAAAATAGTATTGGTTGCAACCGGGAGTATTGTCATTTGGATTATCCAATTTACGCATGCACTGTACTTAAAGAGCATCACTTGAGAGAAAAAAAATAATTCAACTAAAAAAACAGAATTTTTTGGCTTTTTTTTTACATAAATTAAAAAAAATTAATTGCAACACATATATAAATTTAAAATAAAAAAAAAACTAAAAAAAGCAA
>NC_029790.2:39338381-39340339 GCF_000816755.2 Arachis ipaensis
AATTATAAACCATAAAATTTTAAAATCTTAAATTTTAAATTCTAAACCTTAAAATTTTAAATTATAAATTCTAATAAATTCTAAAATTATAAAATTCTAAATCCTAAATTAATCTCTTAATAAGAAATTGACATAATTATCAAAGTAGGAAGAAAATTAAAAAAACCTAACAAATTGAGAAAGTGAAGAGGAAGTTACAAAAGCGATAAAAAAATCTTTATTATTAAATTTAAATTAGATTTAACTGGATATAATTTTCTTAAAGTAGGAAAATGTGTGGTTAAAAAATTATTAAAATTAAATTATTATTAGATACAAAGGTCGAATAAAGGCTAATACATTAAAGGATAAATAATTTTTCTAAAAAAAATTGAAAAAAAAAAAGCCGTAACATACAACTGAACTTGAAATAGTTATTATGAGAAGTTGAATGATGTGAGTGATGTATAGATAGTCAAATAGGGATTTGGAATAACAAGATAAAGAATTTGGAATTAATGATTAGTTTATATTTAAGTAATTCTCTTAAGCTTTTCTAAAATTTAATTTTTAAAAATTAATGAAAAGAGACAAAATTAACTCACATTATTGACACTAGCTAGATAGTGTACTAATGAACGCTCATGCAAGTTTGTGTTATATCTTGATCTATAACTAGTGAGAAGTTTGCGATGATCTATAACACCACAAATCACATGTTCTTACTTTACCTACTATTTCTTTTATCCTTACATTTTACATGAATCAACCACCTCATAAATATATGGCAGCTACTTCTATGAAGATGCCAAAAATATTTTTTTATGATGATTCTTGTTTAAAAAGTGTAACTTATTTATTTTGCAACACTTTAAATAAAGGTAACACTTTTACTTCAAATAAAATCAAGTCCTACAATCTATCATCCAATGATCAAAATGATATATTTTCACATGATGACAATCATTAAATCTTCATTGGAGTAGCCACCTAAATATATTACATATTATGCCTTTGCACTATAATAAAAATATAAAGATGAACAAAATAATTAAATCTTATCTTTAAATATAAATATTATTGAATTTATTTATTTAACTACTTAATATATTAAAATTGGGGTTTTACCCAATTTATGAAAGTGAGGTGTCAATTTCTTATAAATCCATTTTTCTACTAAAATACTTCTCATATATAGATTTATTATAATTCATCACATACTTTTATTTTGTTTAGTGTGTTTTTTTAGTCTGTGTTTAATATAATAATCTATAAATATCTATTTTATTATATAAAAATTAAATTTCTGCACTTAATGATAAAATTGTCGTGGCATGTTTCTGATGGTGTTTTTCGATTTATTTCTTTTAACTCATTAAATTCAATTTATTATAATTTCTATCAATCAATTAATTGTAATTCAAATTGAATGATTATTTTGTTACGAAATTATTATTTCCTAATCTATTCATTGGTAATACATATATTAATTATAATCGCAAATTTAAATTGAGTTATTTTACATTAAATGACTTATATAATGGCCATCTCATTTATTTTCATAAATGCTGAATTAAATAAGTCATTATTACTTTTGATTTAGAATTAATTGAGAATAAAACTAGAGATACTATTTTATTTGGCTTTAGGATTTAATGGGCGTCACACTCAAATATAAATAATGACTTTCGAATTTTGGTCTCCAACACATCAAAGCCACATCCGTAACTCTTTTTTCATAAAAGAAATTGCGATTCAACTTTATCAGAAATACAGAAGGTTTTCAAAGAACAGGAGAATGGTCTGAATTTGCATGAATTCTAAATATTCGAACTTACGATATTGTTTCACTTGATTGTCGTTACGAGAATGACTCTAATCTATATGTGTCTAAGGAATAGAATAGATTAAATATTATTTAAGTAATTTATTTCTAATATTGGTATTTGATTAAATTAGTTTTAGAGAAATTTAAATTG
>NC_029790.2:39340379-39391597 GCF_000816755.2 Arachis ipaensis
TTAATCGAATTATTATAATTTAAATTTATTTAAAAAAAATAATTTAAAATTTTATCACGTGCAATTACAGTTGTTATTAACAAAAACCTAACCTGCCGAATGAATAAATCAGGGGCAAACCCTACCAGTATCCAGTTGGCCGGTTCTCTTAAAGTATTCACGCCTATGAATCAAATACCCACTGCTCCAAATCTCAAATCTTCTTCTACGGCAGCCACTTCATTCTCCACCATCCTTTGAGCTCGTCGCCGAACTGCTTTCCTCTGGTCTTGTGTCCGCCGCTTTTCTATCCACCAGCGCCACCGCGTGCAAAATCTGCTGCGGGCACCGCAACGAAAACCGCCTCCTTCAGAAACTTAGGTATGCGTTCTTGTTCTTCATCTTCTATTACTTATTCTTTCACTTTCTGGAATCTAAATGTGTCTCTTGTTTTATTTTATCCAAATACTAGTTATTTTTTTTCTCTTCCTCTGCAAATTGAATTTATTTATTTTAAACTACGGTATTTTGTATAGTGTTGAGTTCTTTTCTGGAATTTTAAAACTTTGGCAACAGAATTTCCCTAATGGAATGGACATTGATTTTGTGTTTCTTCCACTTTTCTCTGGCTTTTGATATATTGATTTCTGATTAATTGATTATTGAATATTGATGACTTGATCAGTTAAGTATATTGCTTAGTTCAATTTTAAAATTTCTTTGTTCGTCTATCTTTTTTATTAGATTAGTTCTGGTTATGCCTCTTTGTGAGATGAAAATACAGTGTGTGATTAAACTTTATTCAATGCAGTGGGAGTTTTTGTATAATTAACCCTTCTGCTTTATGAAAGCATGAAAATAAACATTCTGGAACCATATTTTGCTTATGATTTGCTTGTCAATTGAATTTAATTAAAGAAAAATGGAGCGATGAAGGCCTAAGTTTGCTTCACTAAACACAAGGTCGTAGTGTCTTGCATATGATTGTCTGGAGTTCTTGATTTATCTTTTGTTCATGTAAAGACTAAAGAGACTCCTTGCTATTGATGATTGCGTGTTAAACCATTACTAACCATATTCCTGTCTATGCTAATTTTGTTAAATACAGATCACACAGAATATTATTATTCATAATTGAAAAAGTTGAGAAGCAGATGAATTCACAATCTTTGGAATCACTTTGGAACCAGTTTGAATTACAAAATAATAACTTATAATCAAGTAACGTCGAGGAAGAAAATGAGTTTAACAAAATGAAAAAGGAAAAGAGAAAGGTTGAGATATATGATTACTAGATAAAGGTAGTCCAAAAATAAATTGTGATGACTAAAAGATAAATTTCATTATTTATATATGTATCATGTTGCTAAATGCTAAAAAGGGAATAGATAGTCATGATGGAGATATCTACTTGAGAGCATTAGATACTGAATAAAAGTCTAAGAAGCATGTTCCTTTCAAAAAGTCCCTTACCTTTTAACAGCGCAAAATCTAACAACAAAAGGAACTGTAGAAGCCAAATTTTAATGTTGTGAGTAGTACTCTGATTTTTCATTTGGTCATCTTGCAGTCTCTTGAATTTTTTCTCTCTCCCTTTCTAGGTTGCAGGTTCTTGAACATCCTCCAGGAGAATGGAGGGTTGTGTTGGGTAGTGAAGCGCCAAAATATCTCTCATTTTATAGTCAAATGCAATTCACTTACCACTACCTGTTTTTGCTTCAATGCATTAACTCTCAATTCTCAAAGGAGATGTAAAATGCTTTTAGGTAGAAATATTAAAGAAAAGTCTTTGTTCAAAGATAATTTGCAATGACTAACGGCACATACACACTTACTACTACTATAAATTCAAACCAACAAATGAATTAGAATAATTACAGGCACATGACCACATGGATTAGGCACATCATTGGCTAAAAGGTAGCATAAAAAGACGGCATGTAAATGGAGGGAAAATGATAGGGTGCGAATAATGTTTTGGTTAAAGGTTTTAATTCCCTAAATTGGGTTAGGGTGAAGTTTAAACGTACCTTATTCTACTTATTGCTAGCCCTATTTGAGGTTGTGTTTTTCATCGAAACTTAATAGATTTGTTTATGCCATATTCAGTTTTCTATGTTCTATTGTTCAATTCTTGTGCTAGATTCGATTGGGGTTTAGAACCAGTGGGCAATTACAACTTTTAACTTATTTTTAATTTTTCAACATTTTTTATTGTTTTTATAGCCTGGTGTAAATCCGGTTTTAATTTGACATGGCTTGATCAGGTCTATTGAATTAGAGTCTTGAAAATAAACCCGGTCAATATTTTGGTTCGGTCGTTTAGATCAAAGCAAACCCAGCTTCACTTTGGCGCATATAGGCCCTTGTTTTTACTTTTTATTCAACGCAAAGATGATGGTAACTTGGTTTGTGTGGTTGTGTGGGCAGCTTGGTTACACAGTAGGACAGCCACCGGGGTTGGGCATCTGGCGATTTAGACATACCTCTCACAGTCCAAAACCTCAGAATTCATCAAGTAGATCGATTTGCATTGTTGCCCTCCAAATCATGGCTTTAGGTTTTGCCATCGGAGTCTTTGGTGTTCTCATTCTTTTTCACGCCGCTTATTCAACCATCCAATGTATATATCCCTTCAAACACATCATTTCCTTTCTCTATTTTAACCTTCTTCAATGGAATCTAATTCTGGTTCTGATTTTGTTGTAGATAGGGGTTTGCTCAAGATCACCGAAGAAGAGTTTTCAGGGCCTCCCTTCAATGTAATAATTACTCTTTCATGTTTGAATCTTCTTGCAATGATGCATTTTTTATTATCCAATTTATGGTTTTTGGGATCGCAGGTGGTGACTGAGCTATCTCTGGGGCTAGTTCTTTGTATGTGGGCTGCGTTAACTGTGCCGGGGAAGTTTCTGTCCATACACCCAGATTCTGAGGAGAATAGGTAATTTAATTCATTCTTTTTAGTTTCATGTGAGTGCTAGATTCTAGTGAGTTTTAAGTAGTTTGTGCTTGATTTCATTTTGCTGTCATGATGATTTGCTAATTAATTATTATAAGATGGGCTGTTGAAGTGGTTCATATAGGTTTAATTTGTTTCCAACACAAAAGCTATGATATAATTAAAGTTCTGTCGGTTGCTGGCTATTTTCTGAGTTGAGGCTTTAGTTGGCAGAGAGCACCATGATAGTCAAGGAATGGAAATATAGAGAATAATATGGGGGATGTAAATAGAATAGGTCTAGTTGACGCCAGGGTTTAAAAGAGAGGTGAATATACCGGGGAAAATAAATCTGACTTTGGAGCAGCATTGCTGTGAGAATTTGGGTTGTTATAGTTGCAATTCAGCTAAGCTTGGTCTAACTTGATCAATTGATCTTATTCAGCTGCTTCATTTGTAGGTTATCTTTTTCTTCCACTGTACTTAATAGAGGGACAAAAGTATATTGTCATACATGAAATAATCATAGTAGGTTCTTTTGTTAAGGTGAATTGAGAAACATATAATTCCACCTTATGCATTTTCTGTGAGGAGTGAAATGCCAAACAGAAAGGGAAAAAAAATCAGATTCAACTTTTCCTGTTTTTTTACACAAATCAAATCCATAGTGTCCTACCATGCCGTGTGTAGCTGGTGGTCTAGAATGGAGGTTCTTGTTGTTTTATGTGTTCATTGCATTGCAATTTGCAAGGATCCATTAATTTGCAATGATCAGCAATGTGTTCATTCAGAATCTCTCAGTAGATGAAAGATGGTAGGCAGCTGGCTTTGATAAATATGCTCACTATCAACATTTCATCAAGAAGAGAAGAGACAAGGAAGATATCTCACTGTTTCTGCAAAGGAATTTTACATTTTCAAAAGTTTATTATTTCTTCCTTTGTTTATGTTGTGCTGCCCTCGTAGTTGAGGCACATGACTATAATATACAATTCTACATACTAGCTGCTGATCAATCTCACATGTTATGAATCATTTGAATCTCAATCAGAATTTGTCTCCTTTGGTGCAGGATTGTTTCTTTGCCTGCTAACCTTGACTTCATGATCTTCAACCACCGAGGCAAGGTCTTCCCCGTGGAAATGGATTTGAAGCTGAAACAATGATGACTTTAGGATATCCCTCTTTTGAGGATTAAAGATATTTTCCCTGGAACATGGATTTGAATTTGATAATATCATTGGTTTATCTATGTTTCTTTGCACCTTCTTTTTGTAGCTTATATATACTTCAGATTCCTGTACTGGCCGCGTAGCACTTACTGGTAATGTTGACATCATATTATCACTTAAATCATTATGAAGAAATAGCTTGCACTTTAACCTTCTTAGTTGTTGTGCACAAGTTTTCTAACCGGAGGAATATTTTTGAAAACGTAGCTCTTCAAGCACCATGTTATTCTTAGAATTTGGCACCATGTTATTTTGGTAGTTGGGAGAGTGGTTGACGTGGAAGCTAATGTTGATAAATGCCAAAATTTAGTGTCGTCTTTGCAAGTGGTTTCCGAAACACAAGACCTTACAGTTGCAATGACATGCTTGACATATATTTATTAACGAATAATAATTGCATAAGACATGTAAGATCAAGTCATAACTCATATACAGCAACATGCAATGGGCAAATTTCATAATGTGATTTAGTAGGTAACTTGTTGAAAGATCTTTATACCTACATTTAAAGCAACAATTTGATTTTTGAGATTGGTAGATGAATCAACTGGGAGCGGGAAACAGTTGGAATGTGGTGTAGTACGGCTCGGGTGGATCTTTTTATCAGAGATGTAATAAACATTAGGTCAAGTGGTCAGTGTGTTTCACATGGGGCCACTTATTATGTCTAACCGGGTCTCAACTTGTAAAACTGCTGTCCATAAATGCAAAAATCATAAATAAAATCTGGAAAAAAAAAAGTTAGATAGTGGACAACATTATGTTAAGTACCCAAATAATTCTTCTTAATTCTAACATATCATATATGTACTAATTTGTTCTAGCAATTTGCGATCCTTTTCCAATTTGGGATCAAATGTTCAATGTCACAAACTGTAATGTTTCTGCTTCAGCACAAAAGCACACATTATTAAACAAAGTCACAATTTGGTTTTAGAAAATTTTAAGAAATACCTCTCAGATAATAAACCACAGAGTATAATAAATTATATTCAAAAGCATGTGCTACATGCTGCAAAATTATTTGGGGAATTGAATGGGAAAATCGTGTTTGGGAGGGAGGCAAATGTGATAAGTAAAACAGAATAAGTTCCAAGAAACAACGACAGCAAAGTGTTCTTCCATAACATCTTCACTTGATCTTCATTCTTCAAGGCTGCGTTTGTTTTTAGAGACAGGACAGAACATGACACTGAAACGGAGACAATAGGACGGAGACACTAAAAATTATCTTTTGTGTATTGTGTTTGGATACGATGGATAAGACACTAATGTAATGTCTAATATTATGTTTGGATGCACATGGATAATACTAAAATATTATATGAAATGACTAAAATAGCCCTGTGATTCCAAATTTTCTACATCAATACAAATTAATTTAATAAAAAATGAGAGTACATAGGAGTACAGACGGAACTTGAAAAATATATTTGAAGAGGCAAAAAATTTTAATAAAAAAATATATTAGTATTTATATTAAAATAAAATTTATAAATATAATTATTTTATTTTAAAATTTATTATTAATATGTAGGAATACATATGGTTAAGATTAACAAAAAAAATAAATTTGAGTTTGATTAATAAAAAAATTTATTTAAGTTAATAAGCTAAATTAATTTTAAATAAAAAATTAATTTTAAAAAAATCCATTTTTACATGAAAAAACAATTAGTTTTTGCATATAAAAATCTATTTTTATTAAAAAAAAACTATTTTTTTTATCTAAAAACTGATTTTTCTTTATAAAAAATGGATTTTTCTTTAAATTATATAAAATCAATTACAATTTATAAATTATTTTTTAGCATTTTAAAAGATCAATTTTACTTTTGCTAATATTTATCTTTCAAAAATTTTAAGATTAATTATTTTTGTTATTATTTTTATTACAAATCAAATAATATAATATAAGGTTAAAATGGTATTGAAGTAAAACGATAAAAAGAAAAGAATTATCTACCCCCAATAAAAAATTCTACAGAAAGGAGAGAGTACCTGGAAAAGAAAGAGATAGAGGAAGAACAGAAAGAAAAAAAAGTATCTCTGAACAACGCAATATGAAAAATAAGAAGGGGTAATAGTGGAAAAAAAAGGAAAACAAAATTTATAAAATTGTCCGTGTCCACTCTTCCAAATCCCGTGTCCATCATTGTCCTTCGTGAAAGAGTGGACACAAAAGTATCAAAAACTGTCTCGGAGACAATATGTCCACTGTCCATGTCTCTGCTTCCAAACACTTTTTAAATAAGTGTTGTCCATGTCTCTGTGTCCTGCCCCCGAAAACAAACGCTACCCAAGTGTCTCATTGTTGTCCTTTTGGTGCTAAGAGTGAGAGACTCTTTCTATATCTGACAAGCAAAGGAGCTGACCATCTAGAAAGAGAAATAGATCTTTTCAATTTTTTTCCTTTCAATTTTTGTTGTAAAGTGTGATTTTTTACTATACACTCTTTAAGTGGTACTAAAAGAAAAATATATGAAAAAAGATATTAAACATATAAAATCACACTTGACAATATTAATTTAACAAAAAAAATTGAGAAGATCTATTCTCGAAATAAATGTTTATATTGTCTTTATATGAGTTTGGTTATTTATTTTGATACTAACATCTAAGGAAAATATATAGCATAAAATAAAAAACTTGGGATGGAAATTTTTTAGAAAAGTCATGAAGTTAATTAATTAATATTTAACATAAGTTAAATTGTGTGAATTATATTTTTTTAATTCCAAAATCACAAGTATATTTCTATTATAAATTTTTAGTTTATATAATGCAGATACTTTTGGCCTAAAATAACATTGACATTTTAGCATTTTAATATCCTGGTTAATTCATTTTCAGAAAATTCATAGAAGTCGCCTTCAATGAAAATTTAAATTTGAATGGAATAATGTTTCTGAATCAAAATCAACTTTTGAAACAAGTATGAAGCCCTTTGTGGCAATAAGATTTGCCAGTGAAACTCCAGCTCCTCATCACTTGTATGAAATTTTTGGATAGAGAATTAATTGACAATTTATCATCGCAAGTTTCATCACGATATTTTTACGAGAGGTTAGACCTTTTAATGAATTATTAGTTCCAGGATTGAATTAGATATTTTTTTATAAATAAATAAAATAAATATTTGGATTTGTGACACATCCAAGCCTTATTGCCATCTAAGTCCAACCAAGTAGGCCTAACACCAACAAAAACCATTCTCATTAAAAGAATATGTATATGCACCCGAAACCCTAAAAAACGTTACCTATCTTTTTGAGCTCTAATATGAAACACCATTCATATCTCCTACTCAAAACTGCAACAAAGAAATTTGAAATCTCTCTCAAAACCTCTAAAAAATATTTCAAATTCTCTGCAAAAACTACTGCGAAATTCAGTGGTACATTTGAGATCATCAATAAAAAACACAGAAAAATAGTAACAAAGATTCCTCAAGGTACTCACAAAAACTACTTGTTCATTATGTTCAGTTTTTCTTTCACATTCTCGCATTTCTACTAGTTTGGTTAGGGTTTAGTGGATCGAGGTTGTTCATTTAGTAGATTGAGTTTCTCTGATTCAATTTTTTCTTATTTTTCTTGTTTTGCTTGAATTTGTTGAACTTGTTCATGTGTGGTTGTTTAGTTAGTTTTTGTTAAAATCTGAACTAATTTCTATTCATTTGTGAATCAACTGAAGTTCACTTGTGGCTATTGTTAAGTATTGACCAAACTTTTTATTCCTCAAGAAATTTCGGTTCATTTCCTGTTTAATTTAAGTTCACTTGGCTTCGTTTCGCTTGAATTTGCTGAACTTGTTAATATGTGGTTGTTTAGTTAGTTTTTGTTCATTTCTGAACTAATTTTGGTTCATTTGTGAATAACCAAGATTCACTTGTGAGTGCTGTTAAGTGTAAGACCCCGTTAGCCTAAGCCTTACCTCTAGCCATAAAGCTAAGGATAACATAGTGCCACGATAGTTTTAAAGCTTATAATATAGTATATATTCAAGAATTTATATAACTAGAAGGCCGATGAAGGAGTAAAGCTCAAAGTCGCATAAAGCATAATTAGGAAAGGCGAAGCGTTCACACATGGTAACTAAATGCATAGGTACGAACAGAAGAAGACATAATACATATAAAACCCTATAGATAGCTCCAGGATACACAAGGTAATAAATAAATTAACAAGATATATATAGGTATGACATACAAAAAGAGGACTAGTCACAGCTTACGGAATTTAGGCCAGCTAGTCAAACTGAATACAACAGTGTTTTGAAGTTTTAAAACAACAGCAACCTATCTCTCAAAGTTTTTAAAAATAAAGCCTCTAAGGCAACAAGGTTATATAAATACAAAGGATGAGAGAGTGACTATATCAAAATAAAGCAGAATAAAACAAAGATGGAACCATACTCCGCTCTGTCACTATCTCGCAACTCACTGAGGTGGGTTACGACCTGCATCTGAAAAAGAACAACAACATATGGTATGATTACCGGAGGTTCTCAATATGGTAACAGTTACCAGTATATAAGATATAAGGTTCCGGGCCGCCAGAGGCAATCCTAGAACTTCACACCACAAATATTCAAGCTTAACAAAATAAATAAATAAACCATAACCATAAACAGGGTTATCTAAACTTAGGGGATTTCTAACTAATACTAAACACACCGCTATATCCCACATCCTTCGCCAACCTAACCTCCGTGCGATCCATCGCCACCGCCTACCGAGCCTCCTCGATTCCAGCAGAAAACACAAGTAATACAAACAAGTAAAGCACAAGTAATATACATATACAGCAAGTAAACAAATAACAAGTAGACATGTGATTCATTTAGGTATAACTGAAGTTAAGCAAGGCAAACAAGCATATAGAAGATGCATATGATGAATGCCTATCCTATTAGCTCGGGATATCACATTTCGGTCTATAAATGCCAACCCGACACATCCTCCCGGATGTAGCCTTTCTTGCCACGCCAGAGATATAGGCTCTGCACACTCATGTAGCAGAGAATCTGCCACGCCAGAGATATAGGCTCTGCACACTCATGCAGCAGGGAGTCTGCCACGCCAGAGATATAGGCTATGTATGCCAGAGATATAGGCTCTGCACACTCATGCAGCAGGAAAGGTTATGCGAGCGGGATACAACCCCAGCTCTCACATCTCAACGTAGGAGGGAGACTGCCTCAGCCCCTACGCCGGCACCGCTACCTTGACAAGCGGGAGACTGCCACAGCCCTTGCCCGAGGTACATAGTGACTTGCCAAACATAACAATTCAGTAACACAGCACAGCTCATTAACCAATATCAGTAATCCTCAAGTTCATCAATCTCAGATCAATCGCAACTCATTCTCAAGTTCCCAACTCCTCATAACCATCACCGGTTTCCAATTTCTCAAATTACTATCAACTATCGCCACCTCTTAAGTTCTCTGAATCATCACCAATATAATACTCCGCCCGCTCAACCACAACTTCAGAAATATAAGTCTCCGTCTTCTAAACTCATATAGAAATTCATCTATTTAAATCTCTAAATCATATTTAATAATATTAGGACCCAAGCACTAGATCGTATTCTTAAACGGCATTTGAAGGAAGTTTGGAAAGTTAGAGAACCCTTAAAAATGAAGAAAAATCATTTTTCAGCAAAACAGGGTCTATGCGTACGCATGCCTCATATATGCGTACGCATACTTAAAATTTTTCCCATCTCGCATATGCATACAAGTGTTCACGTACGCATAGGTGCCAAATAGAATGGCACGCTCACGTATGGAGAGGTTCTCGTACGCATACCCCTCCAGACTTGCAGAATTTTATAAAGTAGCAAAAATCAGTTTTAAACACCAAATTTAAACGTTCATAACGTTCTCTACAAAAATCTATTTTCATCAAACTTTATATCAATTTAAAGATCTTTAGATGAACTTTAATTTAAGATAATTTTCAATCAATTTTGAAAACTAAGGATCAAGTTATGATCCGTCAAACTTCACCAAAAACTGGTTTTTACAAAAAATTTGCTAGGTTCTCAAAACTTCCAAAATTCACAACAAAACCAAACCAAAACATACCCAATCCATCACAAAATACGGTACACACTACACTTTACCATTCCATTGTACTTTTATCACTTCTACACTTAATTCACTCAACCTTTCCTCCATAATTCAACACAAATCTATAATTCCAATTCAATATTCTCCTACCAATAATTTATACAATCTAATTCTTCATATACACCATTTATCACTCACAATACCATCACATCACTCCCATAGCATCACAATCATTATTATCACAATTATCACCATTCAACATCGTCATTCACCAACATCATCACAATCCTCAAAATCCTCATACATCACAATTATCAACAATTAATTTCAAACCTATCTTATGGTCCACTAGCCTAAGTGTCCAGAAACATTATATATTACAAAGAGGAAACCAAAATCATACATTGGCCGATTCCTACGCAACTCAAAACACCAAGCAAAGCTGTAACACCTTAATTAGCCTAAGCCTTACCACGCGTCGTAAAGCAAAGGTTAATCAAAGGTTACGACAGTTCTAAACTTATACATATCATTATATAGAAGAAATTAATAATATCTAGAAGCCCGAAGAAGAATATAGCTCAAAAACAGGATCTAAAAAGCGCAAGACATACTAGCAAAGCTACTAACTTAAAGCACAGAAACAGATGTAATATAACAAAATATAGTAGTATAATATCATAAGAATCTAGCCACGGCTCGCGGAGTTTAAGCCGGCTAGCCATATATAGACAATACATGAGACCAGATAGTAAAACAGCTTATACAAGTTTTGTTTTCTCAAATACAAGCCTCTGGGCCAAACAAAATACAAAAGTGAGAGACATATATATAATAAATCAAAAAGACTCCAAGAGATATCCAGATCCTCCGCTCCTGTCACCAATAAAATAACTCACCATGGTGGGTTGCGACCTGCATCTGAAAACAACAACAGAAATATGGTATGAGAACCGGAGGTTCTCAGTATGGTAACAGTGCCCAGTGATGTAGGATATAAGACCCCGGGACACCAAAGGCATTCTAATGCACCACTATTTTGTGGTATATTTTGTACTTAATTGAGTGAATTTTATCCATTAAACTCACACTTATTCATATAATTCGCATGTTTTACATTTTCTTTCCTAATTCTGTGCTATGATTGAAAACTTGTTTCCTACGCCTTTAAATTGTCTGTTTTTAATGTCTTTTTATACCATTCGATGTCGTGATCTGTGTGCTAAGTGTTTTCAGGCTTTATAGGGCAGGAATGGCTTAGAGGATGGAAAGGAAGCTTGCAAAAAATGGAAAGAACACAAGAAACGAAGGAGCTGACCAGCGAGAAACGACGCGCGCGTACCTGACGCGTACGCGTGACACGCGAAGAAGACCATCAACGCGTACGCGTGACATGCGCCACGTGCAGAAATTGCAAAAAACGCTAGGGGCGATTTTGGGCTGGTTTTGGACCCAGTTTTTGGCCCAGAAAACACAGATTAGAGGCTGCAGAGTGGGGGAATCATGGATTCATTCACACAACTTTCATTCACATAATTTTAGGTTTTAGATGTAGTTTCTAGAGAGAGAGAGAGGCTCTCTCCTCTCTCTAGGTTTTAGGATTCTTATGTTTAACTATTTTCAATTTTAGATTTCTACTTTACTTCTCTTCTACTCTTATTTATTTTAGCACTTTAGTTTATTTATTTCCTTTGTTGATTACTATATGTTGCCAATTTAGTTTATGAACTCTTATGTTAGATTTGATTTTCCATTTAATACAATTTGAGGTATTTCATATTTATTGCTTCTTCTATTATTTGTTAGTCATTGATGTTTGCAATTGGTAGTTTGGATCTAATATTCCTTGCTAGTTTTCTATGTTTTTATGTGATACCTTCCAAGTGTTTGATAAAATACTTGGTTGGATTTTAGTGTAGATTTCTTTCCTTTTGGCTTTGGTTGAGTAATTGGAGACTCTTGAGTTATCAAACTCCCATGTTGACTGATAATTGAAATTTGCTAGTTGATTTGGATCCCTCTAAAGCTAGTCTTTCCTTAGGAGTTGACTAGGACTTGAGGAATCAAATTGATTCATCCACTTGACTTTCCTTCATAGTTAGAGGATAACTAAGTGGAAGCAATGGACAATTGATGTCACAATTGATAAGGATAGCTAGGATAGGACTTCTAATTCTCATACCTTGCCAAGAGCTTTCTTAGCTATTAGTTTACTTTCTTGTCATTTACTTTCCTTGTTCCTTATTTCAAAAACCCCAAAAGATACAATCTCATAACCAATTATAAGTAATACACCTCCCTACAATTCCTTGAGAGACGACCCGAGGTTTAAATATTTCGGTTTAATTTTATTGGGTTTGTTACTTGTGACAACCAAATTTTTGTATGAAAGGATTGTTTGTTGGTTTAGAAACTATACTTGCAATGGGAATTTATTGTGAATTCTTTACTAGCAAAAATTCATTCATCAAAATGGCGCCGTTGCCGGGGAATTACAAACGTGTGCCATATTATTGGTTATTGTGAATATTGTGAATAATTTTGATTTTTTGTTTCTTTGTTAGTTGTTTCTAGTTTTAGGAGTTTATTCTCATTACTTTCTTATTAGTTTTTGTTTTTACTTTCTTTTGTTACTATGAATTCTCACCCCTTTGGCTATGATTTTGGTTCAAATTATGTTGTAGGGAATAGAAGCTATAATAAGAACATGCATCAAGGTTGGGACAATCAGAGATGGGAGGAGCCACAAGGATTTGATTAACCCTTTTGGCAACATCCTCCTCCAATGTGCCATGAGCAACAACCATTCTACGATGCATCCCAAGACCATGGTTATGGTGGACCTTTTCGTGACAACCAACCTCCACCAACGTACTATAAGAACCATTCCGAGGTGCGCGTCAAGACAATGGATATGGTGGATCTCCTTATAGTTACCAACTAGCTCCACCATATCAATCTAATGGATGTGGTAGTCCTTCTTGTACTTGTCAACAACCACCACCCATATGCCTATGAACCCTCTCCTCACCATAGCTTTGAACCACCATACTCACAAGTCCCCTACTACCAAACACCCTCATATGATTCTAACCCTTATCCACCATACCAACCACCTTATGAGCCATATGAACCATACATAAAACCATCCTAATTCCAACCCAATTACTCCCAAGAACCACCACCTCTATATACACCGTGTCCATATCCGTCAACCCAAGAGCCATATGATCCTAATCATGCGATCCGAGTGGGACAAGAATCAAAGGATCGTCTCAAGAAAACAATGGATCGATTTCAAGCAACCATTCATCAATTGGAGTGAGTGGTATGCCGAAGAGCACACGAAGCTCTTATGGGTAAAGAATCTCAACTTGAGATCAAGGAACTGAAGTGTGTTGTGCAACAAGTGGAAAAGATGGAGAGTGATGAACCACCATATCCTTATTATGATGAACCACCCTCTTATCATGAACCTTTCCTCCCAAGTAATGAGACCTCATATCCACCTCAATCTTCAATGCATGACACTCTTGGTGTTCTTCTTCAAGGGCAAAGAGAGATGAAAAGGGAAGTACTAGAATTCACGGCTGCTTTAACCGAGGTAGTAAATCGATTAGCTTCCTAACATTTGGACACTCAAAGTACTCCCAAGGCTACATGTGGAGAATCAATAGAAGATCCTAGCATGAAGGAGACACTAGAAACTCCAGTGGACAATGAGGAACGTGATTTTGTATTGGAAAAAGTGGAGGAAGTCGTAATAGTTGAAGAGGAAGAAGCGGTTGAAGACTTAGGAGACGCCGAACGTCCATGGAAATCTAGAGTTGTAGAGTATTCCTCCAAGAAGCTTGAAATTGATGTCAAAGAGGCTAGTGTACAACCTCCATGACATATACCTTATGAAGACTTGGATGGGATATATCAAGAACCAAGTTCCCTTGGTGATGAGGATCATGAATCAAGTCCTCCTAGTGATGAATCTACATCCGCAAATGAACTCCTTGAATATGAAGACTCTTCTCTGATTGAGTCTGAGAATGATGTGGAAATAGAAGTCCTTCGCAAGGGTTGGATGGAAGTTGAGTACACTCTATCAAGAACATTGGAGACTTCTCCACCTAGGTTTCCATCTACGCCTTCATTTGAGTGGGTATGGCTTGTATCTATTCGCCTTACCGTTCCACTTGAATATGGTATTCATGAAACAAATGGTCAACTTAGGAGACTTTGTGGCATTAAGCGTAAGAGAAGGATATTTAGTGGTTGGAGTTGCAAATCAAGGCTCATCAAGGTCGATACTTCAAGAGCTAGATGCAAAGGTGGGACTAGTAAACATTTGGTTGGATCTAAGAGAAAAGTTTGGTATTGCATAGAGAATTCAGACTGTCTGTCACCCGGTTGGAACAATGGTGATCCACTTCAAGACGGGTGTAGAAACGAGATTTGGGATCCGGGCATACAAGAGGATCAATTTTGGAAGCTCAAAGCTTGTGAAGAACTCCATCAAAGCTTGGGGAATTTACTTGGAATTGATAAAGCTTATTGGAAGTCCAAGCATTGGTGGCAGTTTCAAGATGAGTTCAAGTACAAGCCACCATGACAAGGAGTTCACCAAATATCCCACTTAAGGACTTTAACTAAAAGTGCTAGGTGGGAGACAACCCACCATGGTATGATTGTCACTTTTTATTATTAGTTTTATTTAATTTATTTTTATCAGTGTTCATTTATAAAATTCTGCATAATCACCTGCATTTTGCATAAAAAAAATTGCAGGGAGGTGTGTTACTTATAATTGGTTACGAGATTGTATCTTTTTGGGTTTTTGAAATAAGGAACAAGGAAAGTAAATGACAAGAAAGTAAACTAATAGCTAAGAAAGCTCTTGGCAAGGTATGAGAATTAGAAGTCCTATCCTAGCTATCCTTATCAATTGTGACATCAATTGTACATTGCTCCCACTTAGTTATCCTCTAACTATGAAGGAAAGTCAAGTGGATGAATCAATTTGATTCCTCAAGTCCTAGTCAACTCCTAAGGAAAGACTAGCTTTAGAGGGATCCAAATCAACTAGCAAATTTCAATTATCAGTCAACACGGGAGTTTGATAACTCAAGAGTTTCCAATTACTCAACCAAAGCCAAAAGGAAAGAAATCTACACTAAAATCCAACCAAGCATTTTATCAAACACTTGGAAGGCATCACATAAAAACATAGAAAACTAGCAAGGAATATTAGATCCAAACTACCAATTGAAAACATCAATGACTAACAAATAATAGAAGAAGCAATAAATATGAAATACCTCAAATTGCATTAAATGGAAAATCAAATATAACATGAGAATTCATAAACTAAATTGGCAACATAGAGTAATCAACAAAGGAAATAAATAAACTAAAGTGCTAAAATAAATAAGAGTGGAAGAGAAGTAAAGTAGAAATCTAAAATTGAAAATAGTTAAACCTAAGAATCCTAAAACCTAGAGAGAGGAGAGAGAGGCTCTCTCTCTAGAAACTACATCTAAAACCTAAAATTATGTGAATGAAAATTGTGTGAATGAATCCATGATTCCCCCACTCTGCAGCCTCTAATATGTATTTTCTGGGCCGAAAACTGGGTCCAAAACCAGCCCAAAATCGCCCCTAGCGTTTTCTGCAATTTCTGCACGTGGCGCATGTCACGCGTACGCGTCAGGTATGCGCACGCTGATAAACCACTATTTTATGGTTTATCTTGTGCTTAATTGAGTGGATTTTATCAACTCTTTGCCCACTTATTCATACTATTTGCATGGTTTTACATTCTCCTTCCTGATTTTGTGCTATGATTGAAAACATGCTTCTTTGGCCTTAAGTTCCCTATGTTTAAATCCTCTCTTATTACCATTAGATGCCTTGATATGTGTGTTAAATGATTTCAGAGATTACAGGACAAGAATGGCTCAGAGGATGGAAAGGAAGCATGCAAAATTGGAAGGAATACAAGAAGTTGGAGAAAAATTGCTAAGCTGTCCAGCCTGACCTCTTCGCACTCAAACGACTATAACTTTAGCTACAGAGGTCCAAATGACGCGGTTCCAGTTTCGTTGGAAAGCTAACGTCCGGGGCTTTGATTTGATATATAAGATGCCATAGTTTCCTTGAAGCTAGGTGAGGCAAATGCGTGCGCCACGCGGACGCATCGCAGTGGCGAAAAACCAGCGTAGCAGATTTCTTTTCCAGCGATTTCTGGGCTGTTTTTGACCCAGTTTGCGGCCTTGAAAACACAGATTAGAGGCTATAAAGTAGGGAAATGCATCCATACATGAACAAGCTTTCATATTCACAATTTTAGGATTAGATGTGGTTTTTAGAGAGAGAGGTTCTCTCCTCTCTCTTAGGATTAGGATTAGAATTAGGAGTTCAACTTTATTATTTCAACTTACAACTTCAATCACAGGTTCAATGTTCCTTTTATTTGTGAATATTCATGTTAGATTTGATTTATTTTATTAATGCAATTCGAGGTATTTTCAGATTTAATTTTGCTTAGCTTTATTTACATGAATGCTTTTAAATTAATTTAGAATCCCTTTTGGTCTTGGTTAAGGAATCAGTAACTCAGGAGTTATCAAACTCAACGTGATCGGTAATCGTTATCTTTGCTAATTGAATTGAACTTCAATAATCCCAATCTTTCCTTAGGGATTCACTAGGATTTGAAGATCAAACTAATTAGTCACTTGACCTTCCCTTGCTCTAGCAAAGGTTAACTGAGTGGAATTAAGATTCAATTTTCATCATCATTGATAAGGGTAACTAGGATAGGACTTCCGATTTCTCATACCTTGCCAAAAGTGTGTTTTTACAGTTATTTATTTATTTTACAGTCTTTTACTTATTTTAATTGCAATTTAAATTACTTGTTCCTCATCTTCACAACCCCAATTTACAATCTTCATAACCAATAATAAGAACATACTTCCCTGCAGTTTCTTGAGAAGACGACCCGAGGTTTAAATACTCGGTTATCAATTTATTTAGGGGTTTGTTACTTGTGACAACCAAAACGTTTGTGAGAAATGTTGATTGCTTGGTTTAGTAACTATAACTTCTAAACCATCAATCTTCCGTCTCTTTCAAAATGGCGCCGTTGCCGGGGAATTGTAAACGTGTGCCTTATTATTGGTTATTGTAAATATTTGCTTTTTGCTTGTTTATTTGTTTTTATTTTTTTTTCATAAATTAAGAGGTTATTGGTTTTTATTTAATTATTAAAAATTTTTCAAAAATTTTTTTTCTTAGTGTTCATCTTGATCTTCAAGTTGTTCTTCGTGTTCATCTTGACCTTCAAGTTGTTCTTAGTTGTTTTCTTCGTTTTGATCTAAAAATTTTTAAGTTTGTTGTCATTTTATTGTTTTTCTCATTCCTTATTAAATTAAAAAATTCAAAATAAAAAAAATCAAATTTCAAAATTCAAATTTAAAAATTTTCAAAATTCAATTTTAAAAATTTTTCAAATTTCAAATCTCAAAATTCAAAATTCAAATTTCAAAAATTTAAAATTCAAATTTCAAAATTCAAATTTCAAAACTTCAAATTTCAAATTTCAAAAATTTAATTTTCAAATTCAAAATTTAAATAACCTTTTAATTTAAAATTTGTTTTTATTTTTTGTTTTTAATTTTTATTTACTACCATGAATGCTCACCCTCTCGCTTTGAGTTTGGTTCTAAATCTATTGAAAGGAGTGGAAACTATAACAGGAATATGCATCAAGGTCTAAGCAATCAAAGATGGATGGAGCCAAGAGGATCTGATCAACCCTTTAGGCAACAACACCCTCCAAGATATCATGGGCAAGGACCACTCTACAATGCATACCAAGCTGATAGATATGGTGGACCCCCTTGTAATTACCAACAAGCCCCACCCTGTGCTTATGAACCACTTTCCCAATATACCTTTGAACCACCAAACTCACAAGCCCCTTTACACCATTTACCTCCATATGACCCTAGCCCTTATCCACCATACCAACCACCTTATGAGCCATATGAACCATACATAGAACCACCCCAATTCCAACCCAATTACTCCCAAGAATCACCACCTCCATATCCACCATATCCATATACATCAATCCAAGAGCTTTATGGTCCTAACTATGATACCCGAGCGAAACAAGAATCAACGAATTGTCTCACGGAAACATGTGCAAAACTTCATGCCACACTTCACCAATTAAATCAAGCAATAAATATACTACCTTCCCGATGTTCAGACATTCAAGGAACCACCATGGATTCATGTGGGCAATCTAATGAAGAACGTAGCATGAAGGAGATATTAGAAACTCCAGTGGATAGTACGGAGCATGACTTTGTACTGAAACAAGTGGAGGAAGCTGTAATTATTGAAAAGGAAGAAGTGGTTGCAGACTTAGGAGATGCTGAACCTCCATGGGAAAGTCAGGTTATAGAACCTCCTTCCAAGGCGATTGAAATTGATGCTGAGGAGGGTGTACAACCTCCAAGGCATATCATGATTAAGGACTTGGAAGAGGTCGATCAAGAGATGGAGATTAAAGAAGAAGAAGCACAGCCTCCCATGCCCTCGGTAAGCAATGAAGAAGAGATTGAATTGGAAGAAAGCTACCAAGAGGAAGAGGTTGAAATTGAAGAAGCTTGCAAAGAGGTGGAAATTGTTAAAGAGCACAAGGGAGTGGAGCTTGAAATCACCTTGCCAAAGTTATTGGAGACCCCTCCCCCTAAGTTGCCATCATCCTTCACAACATTCAAGTGGGTAAAATTCATATCCCTTAGCTTTCTAACCCCACTTGAATATGGGCTACTGGAGACGGATGGTCAACTTAGAGCTCTTTGTGGCATTAAGAGTAAGAGGAAGATGGCCAGTGGTAAGAATTGTCCTGCAAGGTTCATTATGGTTGGAAGCTTTAAATTTAAACGCAAAAGTTGGTATAAAGCTCAACTGAATGGGTCTAGGAAGCTGTTTGGGTGTCTCAGTGAGAATTCCGACTGTTCACCACCCAAGTGGAAAAATGATGATCAACAAGAAGATGGGTGCAAGGGCAAGGTCTGGGACCCCGGAATTCAATATAGAAATCAACACTCTTGGGGCCTTGTCACTTGCTTTAACTTACTTGAAGGCTTTCTGCGTCTAGTTTGGGATCCCGGAGGCCATTGGAATTACAAACATTGGTGGAGATTCCTGGATGAGTTCAAGCACAAGCCACCATAACAGGAAGCTCATCAAATGTCCAACTTAAGGACTTTAACTAAAAGTGCTAGGTGGGAGACAACCCACCATGGTATGATTGTTCCTCTTTCAATTTTTATTTAGTTTTATTTGTTTTCGAGTTTTATTTTATTTTATTGTATTGAACCTGGAGTTTTGCATAACATTCATATTAGCATTGCATTCTGCATTTTTCATGCATAAAAAAAAAGCACGCACGCGACGCGGCAGCATCGCTGACGCGTCCGCGTCACATGTGCGTTGTGAAGAAGAGAAATCGAACAGAGAGTCATGCGGTAGCGTGGCTGGAGGCGTGCCTTTAGCACAAATCATCCCACGCGTCCGCGTCACTCACATGGCCACGTGACCTGGAAATCGACGTAAGAAAGGGTGCACGACCGAAAGTTGTGCGAGTGTGGTGCTGGACTGGTGCTGATCGCACAAGCCTTACCACGCGGACGCATGGCTCACGCGTCCGCGTCATATCCCCATGATGGCCACTCACGCGATCGCATGACCCACGCGATCGCGTCACCCATATTTTGGCAAAATTAGATTTCAAACAGAGACTTGTGCGAGCGCGAGGCTGCCCTCGCGCCAGTAGCATAAAACATGTCACGCGACCGCGTGACCGACGCGACCGCGTCAATCCGAATAAGCGCAATTCGCGCGAACGCGTCACCCATGCGTCTGCGTCGCTTGCACCGCACAGCTTATCCAGATCAGCCAAATATCTTATCTTTTCTTCCCCAATCCTAATTTTTCTTCTCCTTTCTTACTTTCTTTTTCTTCATCTTTTTAACTTCTCATCTTCTTTCACTTTTATTTTATTTTATTTAATTTATTTGCATAATTTCATTCATTGTATTTTAATTTTGTGCATATTTTTATTTTTTTTCTTTTCTAAATTTATTATTTTTTTTTCGCTGGTGTTAAAAAAATTTTCTTATTTAACTGTTGCATTTTTTCTTGAATTTACTTTGGTGCTTAGTAACTTGTTTTACACTGTGGGATGATATTAATTATCTACCAATGCCAATCTTTTATGATACTTGCACTTCATTTGCATTTACATGAACTTATATTGATATTTTCATTACCCACACTCCTCCCCTTTGTTGCAATTTCTGCACCACTGATATGCCATGTGCTTCTATTGTTTTCTCACGAACATGTTGAAGCTTCCATGTAAATGAGACCCTTATCATCTGGCATTAATACCCATATTTTATTTATTTTCTATCTTTTGGGTTACTTTTCTTCTTTTTCTCTTCTTTCAGGCTGGCCACCGAAGACGGAAAAGGGAGAAACTTCTAAAAGGGGAGACAAACAAGTCCATCTACACAATCCTTGAAGAAAAGCATCAATTGGAACAACCCGTCCACCTGCACATCTCAGCATGCACCGAGGACGGTGCAATCTTTAAGTGTGGGGAGGTCGATACCGATCTCCATGGGATAGTTATTTTTTTCTCAACACCAATATTTTATTTAGTACATTTTTACATTTGCATGTTTGATTGCATGATTATTTGATTTTTTGCATATTTTATCACTTGGTTGAAGTAATATTTTCTTTTTCAAGAAACCTTTTAGAGCATTTCACTAATTTGAATAAAATTTAATGTTACACTTGTTTGAAGAAATATTATACTGGAACATGGTTTAGAGCTCGAACACATAAAACCTGTGAGATTTTGAGCCTATTTGAATTGGTTGCATTTTATCAACCAAAATTTTATTTTTGGTGTGTGTTGTTCTCTCTAAAATTGTGATCTTTGTCTTGCTTAATTCTATATTTCCATTATTTGATGTATGCATGCACTTATATGATTGAGGCCTTTGTTTCACTAAGCTTACATACCCATATGGCCTTACCCTTTCATTATCCTTTGCAAACCAATGTTGAACCTATTATACCCCTTTGTTCTTTACTTTAGCACATCATTAACTCTAAGCAAAAAATAATAATGTCCTTAATTTGAATCCTTGGTTAGCTTAGACTAGTAAGAGTGCTCATGAATTAAGTGTGGAGCAATTGGGATTGAAAATATTTGGTTTGAGAATTGAGTATGTTAGAATTTTCTGAAAATGTGAAAGAAATGTTTAGGACATGTTCATGCATTCAATAATTTAATCATATGCATTGAAAAAAATAAAAAAATTTTAATTATAATATAAAAAAAAAGAGAAGAAAAAAAAAAGAAGAAAAAGAGAAAAAGAAGAGAAAAAGAGCAAATAAGTAAAAGGGGACAAAATGCCCCAAAGTAAGTGGTGAAAGCAACGCATATGTACTATACTTAAAATTAGAATGCATGAATATGTGGAAAACATGGTTAATGGATAGTTAGATGTTGTATTATGATTACATGGATTGTTTAAGTTAGGTGGAAAGTTTAAGTTAATTAAGGATTCAGATTTTAGTTCACTTGGCCAAATACAATCCTACCTTGACCCTAACCCCATTACGACCCTTAAAAGACCTCTTGATATGTGTATCTGTGCATTAAATTTATGTTGATTGTTAGATGAAGAGCAAGCTTTAGAAAGCAAGGTTAGTAGAGAATTGATAGAATCGAACCTAAAACACATGAGTGATTAGAGTGTATACACTACCAGTGAGGGTTCGATGCTCAATTCCTTGTTCCCTGCTTTCATGAGCTATTTTCTTCTTGCAAGTCTATTTGTACTTCATTTTTATGATTTGAATTAGTGAAATCCAGCTCATATTTATTCTTGGAGAATTTATTTACTTTTAAACCAAGTAGGTAGAAACATTCTGCATATAGTTGCATTCATACAGATAGGTTGCATTTCATACATTCTACCATTCCTCTTCATCTTTATAGCTTCTCTTGAGCTTAGCATGAGGTCATGCTAATGTTTAAGTGTGGGGAGTTTGATAAACCACTATTTTATGGTTTGTCTTGTGCTTAATTGAGTGGATTTTACCAACTCTTTGCCCACTTATTCATACTATTTGCATGGTTTTACATTCTCCTTCCTGATTTTGTGCTATGATTGAAAACATGCTTCTTTGGCCTTAAGTTCCCTATGTTTAAATCCTCTCTTATTACCATTAGATGCCTTGATATGTGTGTTAAGTGATTTCAGAGATTACAGGGCAGGAATGGCTCAGAGGATGGAAAGGAAGCATTCAAAAGTGGAAGGAATACAAGAAGTTGGAGAAATTGCTAAGCTGTCCAGCCTAACCTCTTCGCACTCAAACGGCTATAACTTTAGCTATAGAGGTCCAAACGATGCGGTTCTAGTTGCATTGGAAAGCTAACGTCCGGGGCTTCGATTTGATATATAAGATGCCATAGTTTCCCTGACTCTAGGCGATGCAAACGCGTGCGCCATGCGGACGCATCGTAGTGGCGAAAAACCAGCGTGGCAGATTTCTTTTCAAGCAATTTCTGGGCTGTTTTCGACCCAGTTTGCGGCCCAGAAAACACAGATTAGAGGCTATAAAGTGGGGGAATGCATCCATACATGAACAAGCTTTCATATTCACAATTTTAGGATTAGATGTAGTTTTTAGAGAGAGAGGTTCTCTCCTCTTTCTTAGGATTAGGATTAGAATTAGGATTTCAACTTTATTATTTCAACTTACAACTTCAATCACAGGTTCAATGTTCCTTTTATTTATGAATATTCATGTTAGATTTGATTTCTTTTATTAATGCAATTTGAGGTATTTTCAGATTTAATTTTTCTTTGCTTTATTTACATGAATGCTTTTAAATTAATTTAGAATTCTCCCTTTTGGTCTTGGTTAAGGAATCAATAACTCAGGAGTTATCAAACTCAACGTGATCGGTAATCGTTATCTTTGATAATTGAATTGAACTTCAATAATCCCAATCTTTCCTTAGGGATTAACTAGGATTTGAAGATCAAACTAATTAGTCACTTGACCTTCCCTTGCTCTAGCAAAGGTTAACTGAGTGGAATTAAGATTCAATTTTCATCATCATTGATAAGGGTAACTAGGATAGGACTTCCGATTTCTCATACCTTGCCAAAAGTGTGTTTTTACAGTTATTTATTTATTTTACAGTCTTTTACTTATTTTAATTGCAATTTAAATTACTTGTTCCTCATCTTCACAACCCCAATTTACAATCTTCATAACCAATAATAAGAACATACTTCCCTGCAGTTCCTTGAGAAGGCGACCCGAGGTTTAAATACTCGGTTATCAATTTATTTAGGGGTTTGTTACTTGTGACAACCAAAACGTTTGTGAGAAATGTTGATTGCTTGGTTTAGTAACTATACTTGCAACGAGAGTTTACTATAACTTCTAAACCATCAATCTTCCGTCTCTTTCACACGTGTCGCCAAGCAAATTTGCTTTTCGCGCAGTTCCTCGCTGGTCAGCTCCTTAGTTTCTTGTGTTCCTTCCATTTTTTGCAAGCTTCCTTTCCATCCTCTAAGCCATTCCTGTCCTATAAAGCCTGAGAACACTTAACACACAGATACGACATCGAATGGTATAAAAGGACATTAAAAATACACAATTTAAAGGCGTAGGAAGCAAGTTTTCAATCATAGCACATAATTAGGAAGGAAAATGTAAAACATGCGAATTATATGAATAAGTGTGAGTTTAGTGGATAAAATCCACTCAATTAAGTACAAAATATACTACGAAAAAGTGGTGCATGACAATCCTAGACTCCATATCCATCACAAGAATTTAAGCTTAAAGCATTTTAAACCAAATAAGCATAATTATATAAAACCTTAACATAAATCAACCAGGTACTACATCTTAGGGGAGTTTCTAATCTAAAACAACACCGCTGTCCTACAGCCTTCACCAGCCTACCATTCATGCGATCCCATCGCCTCCGCCTTCCGAACCTCCTCAATCCCAGTAGAAAGCACAATTATATACAATGCAAGTAAAACACAAGTAGGAGCATAATAAGCAATTAATTCATGTAGCAATTAGGCATGTTATACAAATAGGCAAACAATCTCAAGTCGGCAAAGCATACAAACAGATAAAAAATGCACATGATGAATGCCTGTTCTACTGGCTGTGATATCACATTGTCGGTTTAACTGCCAACCCGACACATCTCCATAGAGATGTTGCCCACCCCCGAGATATAGTGCTCGGATCACTATCCAGGGTTTTGTGCCCGTACGCTCTGATGATCCGAAGGGATGTGAGCAGGATCTATTGCCACCAGCCTCATATCTAAGCACAAGCGGGATGAATCACCACCCTTACGCCGCCACTACCTCGACAGGCGGGATCTAATCTCGGCCCCTGTCAGACGCATAGCGTCTCATAATCTCAATGAAAAGTAGTGCAGTGGTTTTCAAAAACATTTTTAATACAAGATGGATCCATCACTTCATTCAGATCCCTCGACTCTTTTCATCCACTGTTCATTCATATTTCAGTTCCGAACTCAACAGTTCCTTAATCCTCATCTCATTCATCAACCATTCACCACATAATATTAAACCACCTTCAGTACGCCATAAACCTAGGCATCCGTTTTCTAAATGTTTTCAAATAATATCGTCTAAGACCCTTAAAATCCTTTCCCATTTTCAGGTATCCAAAAATATGCCCGAAAGTATTAAAAAGGTGTGATAAAAGCTTACAACCTTGTTGGGGAGGTAGAATAGTTGAAAACAAAGCAAAATTTGAGAAACAGGGCGTGTGAGTTCGCACAGGGGTGTGCGTGCGCACGCCCAGGAAAATTTTTAAAAGTGTGTACGCACAGGTACCAAAACTTTCAAAATCTGCTCACTCGTACAACCTGTGCCAGCGTCACTAACAGACTGGCCTCCCCAACGTGTGCGTGCGCACAAGTCTGTGCGTATGCACAGGTTGCAATTTCCCATTGGTGTGTGCGCGCACCAACTGTGCCAGCGCTGCAAACAAGTTGCCTGCCTTTGCATGTGTGGACGCACAGGTTTGTGCATGCACACAGGTCATAATTTTTGCAGAGTGTGCGTGCGCACAAGGCTGTGCGTACGCACATACCAGAAAACACAGAATTCTGTAACTTTGCAGAATTTCAGATTTTCAACACCAACTTTGAATAATCATAACTTCCTCTATAAAATTTCAAATTTCACAAACTTTATATTGATTTAAAGGGTTTTCAAAGATCTTTAATTCTAAATAAATTTCACCTAATTTTGAAAACCGAGGCAAAAGGTATGATCAGACAAAGTTCACCAAAAACTAACTTTTACCCAAAATCACAATTTCCACAATTCCTTTATAAAACACAACCAAGACCAAACCAAACCATTCCAAACTCCAATTCTCATCAAAATCAACACCCTATGACATATTACACCAAGATTACCACATATTTCTTCACTTTACCTCATCCTCAATTGCAACATTAATATATTACATATACTCAAACCTCACTAGCATTTTTCCAACTTCATTACCAATCAATCAACATCAATATCACATTTATCAACACAATTCACTCCTCCACTCCACAAATCATTCACCCTCATCACATCACTATCAATCATTAATATCAACTCAAAAATCATCATTTCATCAAACATCATCATACAATAACATCCAACAATTCATCAACCATTCAAATCCAATCCTATCATATGGTTCACTAGCCTAAGTGTCCATGAATATTATATACTACATAGAGAAAATCGAAACCATACCTTGGTCAATTTCCAATATGAACCAAATGAGCTTTCAACCAAAATCCAACCACCAATGTAACTCCAACAAGCACCAACAAGCTCCAAACTCACAATAATCAAGCTATATACATATAAATCACCACAAAATCAACTTAGGGCTCAACATAAATCAAAAGTTCACAAGAGTTCAAAGCCTCTTACCTTTCCCAACAGATTTGGATGTCAAAATCTAAAGCTAAGCAAGGATTAGAGTGAACCTAAATACCAAGAATCACAAAAACTCACTTAATCCCAAGCCCTAGATACCCAAAATTTTGAGGAGAAGAACTGAGAAGGATTCGAGTTTTCCTTACCAGTTTCTTGGGTGGGTTTTGTAGAGCTTGTCACAAGGAACGCATAACCGCTAACGGCACGCAAATCGGAGCACCGTAGCTCAAGATATTAGCTAGAGAAGAAGAGGATGAATAGTGCTCTTGGGGTTTCTCTTCTTCTTCTTCTTCTCTTCGGCAATGTGTGGGTGTGTTTGAGTATGTTATGAGTGATTGGGTACATTAATGAACCCTTATATATGTTGGGCTTGGGCCCAACTTGGGCCCGGTCCAACCCGTTAGTGTTTTTAGCCTATTTGGCCTAACTTCGGGCCAAACCTTAAAAATTAACGCCCGATTTTCCATTTCTAACATTTTTCTAAGGTTTTTTTTGACTATTTTCACTTTTTCGCGTGCGGTATCGGGCAGACTTGAACCGGTTGAACTGTCAGTTCGCGGTTTTTCATAGTTTTTCGTAGAAGGCACATTTTCTGACTCAGAAAAACCCATTGAGTCCAAAAATCACCTTTAAATCCTGAAATTCTCTCTCTAACTTTTTGGAATCTAATTTGGGCAATATAACCACTTAATTAACATGTTAGATTAATCGCGGTTCTTACATTCTCCCCACAAAATAAGAAATTTTGTCCTCAAAATTTGAATTACCTGACAAAAGCTCGGGATAATCCTTTCGCTTTTCAGACTCTAATTCCCAAGTGTGCTCTTCAACTCCTGTTTGCTTCCAAGCAACTTTAACCAATGAAACGTCCTTTCCTCGCAGCTTCTTCACACTAGTGTCGTCGATCCTCACTGGCGTCACTTGGAAGGTTAAGTTTTCCCTCAACTCAACTGACTCAGGCTCCAACACGTGAGCTGCATCGGGCGTGTACTTACGAAGTTGTGACACGTGGAATATGTCATGCAAGTTAAACAGATGAGGTGGCAAAGCTACTTGATACGTGGTGCACGAAATTGTGATCATCAATCGCGCCAACAACTTGGTACGCACAATTGTAATCTCAACTCTTTGTCACAACTCCGCACAACTAACCAGCAAGTGTACTGGGTCATCCAAGTAATAAACCTTACGTGAGTAAGGGTTGATCCCACGGAGATTGTCGGCTTGAAGCAAGCTATAGTGATCTTGTAAATCTCAGTCAGACGGATTCAAATGGTTATGGAGTTTAAGATAATTAAAATATGAATAAAACATAAAATAAGATAGAGATACTTATGTAATTCATTGGTGAGAATTTCAGATAAGCGTATGAAGATGCTTTGTTCCTCCTGAACTTCTGCTTTCCTATTGTCTTCATCCAATCATTCATACTCCCTTCCATGGCAAGCTTATGTTGGGTTTCACCGTTGTCAATGGCTACCTCCCGTCCTCTCAATGAAAATGGTCCAAATGCGCTGTCACCGTACAGCTAATCAGTTGTTGGTTCTCGATCATGTTGGAATAGGATCCATTGATCCTTTTACGTCTGTCACTATGCCCAACACTCGCGAGTTTGAAGCTCGTCACAGTCATCCCTTCCCAGATCCTACTCGAAATACCACAGACAAGGTTTAGACTTTTCGGATCTCAGGAATGGCCACCAATAGTTCTAGCCTATACCACGAAGACTCTGATCTCATGGAATGGAAGGCTCGGTTGTCAGGCGAGGGAACCATGCATCATGAACCAGGAGGCTAAGAGATACACACTCAATCGAAGGTAGAACGGAGGTGGTTGTCAGGCACACGTTCATAGGTGAGAATGATGATGAGTGTCACGGATCATCACATTCCTCAGGTTGAAGTGTGAGTGAATATCTTAGAGAAGAAATAGGCTTGAGTTAAATAGAAAAACAATAGTACTTTGCATTAATTCATGAGGAACAACAGAGCTCAACACCTTAATCTATGGTGTGTAGAAACTCCACCGTTGAAAATACAAAAGTGATAATGGTGATCATTGGCTTCGGCCCCAGAGAGGGAACCAGAAGAACCAAGATGATCCGAAGATGAAAATACAATAGCAAAAGGTCCTATTTATAGAGAACTAGTAGCCTAGGGTTTACAGAAATAAGTAATTAATGCAGAAATCTTCTTCCGGGCCCACTTGGTGTGTACTTGGACTGAGCATTGAAGCTTTCACGTGTAGAGACTTTTCTTGGAGTTAAACGCCAGCTTTTGTGCCAGTTTAGGCGTTTAACTCCAGCTTTTATGCCAGTTCTGGTGTTTTGACACCAGAATTTTGTGCTGACTTGGAACGCCGGTTTGGGCCATCAAATCTCAAAAAAAGTATAAACTATTATATATTTCTGGAAAGCCCAAGATGTCTACTTTTTAACGCAATTGAGAGCGCGCCGATTGGGCTTCTGTAGCTCCAGAAAATCCACTTTGAGTGCATAGAGGTCAGAATCCAACAGCATCTGTAGTCCTTTTTCAGCCTCTGAATCAGATTTTTGCTCAGGTCCCTCAATTTCAGCCAGAAAATACCTGAAATCACAGAAAAACACACAAACTCATAGTAAAGTCCAGAAATGTGATTTTTATTTAAAAAATAATAAAAACATAATAAAAACTAACTAAAATATACTAAAAACATACTAAAAACAATGCCGAAAAGCGTATAAATTATCCGCTCATCACAACACCAAACTTAAATTGTTGCTTGTCCCCAAGCAACTGAAAACAAAGTAGGATAAAAGGAAGAGAATATACAATAAATTCTGAAAACATCTATGAAGATCAGTCTTAATTAGATGAGCGGGGCTATTTGCTTTTTGCTTCTGAACAGTTTTGGCATCTCACTTTATCCTTTGAAGTTCAGAATGATTAGCTTCTATAGGAACTCAGAATTCAGATAGTGTTATTGATTCTCCTAGTTCAGTATGTTGATTCTTGAACACAGTTACTTTATGAGTCTTGGCTGTGACCCTAAGCATTTTATTTTCCAGTATTACCACCGGATACATAAATGCCACAGACACATAACTGGGTGAACCTTTTCAGATTGTGACTCAGCTTTGCTAGAGTCCCCAATTAGAGGTGTCCAGAGCTCTTAAGCACACTCTTTTTGCTTTGGACCATGACTTTAACCGCTCAGTCTCAAGTTTTCACTTGACACCTTCACGCCACAAGCACATGGTTAGGGACAGCTTGGTTTAGCCGCTTAGGCCAGGATTTTATTCCTGTAGGCCCTCCTATCCACTGATGCTCAAAGCCTTGGATCCTTTTTATTACCCTTGCCTTTTGGTTTAAAGGGCTATTGGCTTTTTCTGCTTGCTTTTTTTCTTTTTCTTTTCTTTTTTTTTTTGCATATATTTTTTTTTCTGCAAGCTTTTCACTGCTTTTTCTTGCTTCAAGAATCAATTTTATGATTTTTCAAATCATTAATAACATTTCTCCTTTTTCATCATTCTTTCAAGAGCCAACAATTTTAACATTCATGAACAACAAATTCAAAAATATGCACTGTTCAAGCATTCATTCAGAAAACAAAAAGTATTGCCACCATATCAAAATGATTAAACTATTTTAAAATTCAAAATTCACGTACTTTTTTTTATTTTTCAAAAAACATTTTTCTTTTAAGATAGGTGATGGATTCATAAGACATTCATAGCTTTAAGGCATAGACACTTAGACACTAGTGATCATGTAATAAAGATACAAACATAGATAAACATAAAGCATAAAAATTCGAAAAACAGAAAATAAAGAACAAGAAAATTAAAGAATGGGTCCACCTTAGTGATGGCAGCTTGTTCTTCCTTTTGAAGATCTTATGGAGTGCTTGAGCTCCTCAATGTCTCTTCCTTGCCTTTGTTGTTCCTCCTTCATGACTCTTTGGTCTTCTCTAATTTCATGGAGGAGGATAGAATGCTCTTGGTGCTCCACCCTTAGTTGTCCCATATTGGAACTTAATTCTCCTAGGGAGGTGTTGATTTGCTCCCAATAGTTTTGTGGAGGAAAATCCATCCCTTGAGGCATCTCAAGAATTTCATGATGAGGAATTTCCTCTTGCTCTTGTCCATGAGTGGGATCTCTTGTTTGCTCCATCCTTTTCTTAGTGATGGGCTTGTCCTCATCAATGAGGATATCTCCCTCTATGTCAATTCCAGCTGAATTGCAGAGGTGACAAATGAGATGAGGGAAGGCTAACGTTGCCAAAGTGGAGGACTTGTCAGCCACCTTGTAGAGTTCCAGGGATATAACCTCATGAACTTCTACTTCCTCTCTAATCATGATGCTATGGATCATGATAGCCCAGCCTATAGTAACTTCAGCCAAGTTGCTAGTGGGAATGATTGAGCGTTGGATGAACTCCAACCACCCCCTAGCGACGGGCTTGAGGTCATGCCTTCTTAGTTGAACCGGCTTCCCTTTTAAATTTCTCTTCCATTGAGTGCCCTCTTCACAAATGTCTATGAGGACTTGGTCCAACCTTTGATCAAAGTTGACCCTTCTAGTGTAGGGGCGTGCATCTCCTTGCATCATGGGCAAGTTGAATGCCATCCTTACATTTTCCGGACTGAAATCTAAGCATTTCCCCCAGACCATTGTAAGCCAATTCTTTGGATTTGGATTCATACTTTGATCATGGTTCTTAGTGATCCATGCGTTTGTATAGAATTCTTGAACCATTAAGATTCTGACTTGTTGAATGGGGTTGGTGAGAATTTCCCAACCTCTTCTTCGAATCTCGTGTCGGATCTCCGGCTATTCACCCTTTTTGAGCTTGAAAGGGACCTCGGGGATCACCTTCTTCTTGGCCACAACTTCATAGAAGTGGTCTTGATGCACCCTTGAGATGAATCTCTCCATCTCTCATGACTCGGAGGCGGAAGCTTTTGCCTTCCCTTTCCTCTTTCTAGAGGTTTTTCCGGCCTTAGGTGCCATAAATGGTTATGGAAAAACAAAAAGCTTTAGCTTTTACCACACCAAACTTAGAAGGTTTGCTCGTCCTCGAACAAAAGAAGAAAGAAAAGAGTAGAAGAAGAAAATAGAGGAGATGGAAGGGGTTTTGTGGTTAGGCCAAGGAGGAGAATTAGTGTGTATGATGTGTGAAAATGAAGGAGTGAAAATGGGTTTATATAGGAGTGGAGAGATTGGTAGTGTTCGGCCATGTATGGGTGGGTTTGGGAGGAAAAATGGTTTGAATTTGAATGGTGAGGTAGGTGCGGTTTTATGATGGATGGATGTGGATTGGTGAAGAGATTATGGAGAAGAGGGTAGGATTTGATAGGTGAGGGGTATTTGGGAAAGAGGTATTGAGGTGATTGGTGAAGGGTATTTGGGGAAGGGTGTAATGGGAAAGTGTGAAGAAGAGAGAGAGAGAGATGAGGTAGGTAGGGATCCTGTGGGGTCCACAGATCCTGAGGTGTCAATGATTTCTCATCCCTGCACCATGTTGGCATGTAAACGCCCCTTGCTTGCCAATCCTGGCGTTAAACGCCAGGTTGCTGCCCATTTCTGGCGTTAAATGCCCATTCTGCTACCCTTACTGGCGTTTAAACGCCAGCAAGCTTCTCCTCCAGGGTGTGCTATTTTTAATACTATTTTTCATTCTGTTTTTGCTTTTTCAGTTGTTTTTGTTACTTCACATGATCATCAACCTACAGAAAATATGAAATAACAATGGAAAATAAATGGATATGATTAAAATTGGGTTGCCTCCCAACAAGCGCTTCTTTAATGTTAATAGCTTGACAGTGGGCTCTCATGGAGCCTCACAGATACGCAGAGCATGATGATGACCTCCCAACGCCAAACTTAGAGTTTGAACGTGGGGGCTCTATTTGACTCTGCATTGAGAGAAGCTTTTCATGCTTCCTCTCCATGACTACAGAGGGATATCCTTAGCTTTAAACACAAGGGAGTCCTCATTCACTTGAAGGATCAATTCTCCTCTGTCAACATCAATCACAGCTTTTGTTGTGGCTAGGAAGGGTCTGCCAAGGATGATGGATTCATCCATACACTTCCCAGTATCTAGAATTATGAAATCAGCAGGGATGTAGTGGCCTTCAACCTTTACCAAGACATCCTTTACAAGTCTATAAGTCTGTTTCCTTGAATTGTCTGCCATCTCTAGTGAGATTCTTGCAGCTTGTACCTCAAGGATCCCTAGCTACTCTATTACAGAGAGAGACATGAGGTTTATGCTTGACCCTAGGTCACACAGAGCCTTCTAAAAGGTCATGGTGCCTATGGTACAAGGTATTGAGAACTTTCCAGGATCCTGTCTCTTTTGAGGTAATCTCTGTCTAGTCAAGTCATCCAGTTCTTTGGTGAGCAAGGGGGGTTCATCCTCCCAAGTCTCATTACCAAATAACTTGGCATATAGTTTCATGATTACTCCAAGGTACTTAGCAACTTGCTCTTCAGTAACATCTTCATCCTCTTCAGAGGAAGAATACTCATAAGAGCTCATGAATGGCAGAAGTAAATTCAATAGAATCTCTATGGTCTCTATATGAGCCTCAGATTCCCATGGTTCCTCATTAGGGAACTCCTTGGAGGTCAGTGGACGTCCATTGAGGTCTTCCTCAGTGGAACTAACTGCTTTTCCCTCCTCTATGCATTCGGCCATGTGGGATGTGTTTATGGCCTTGCATTCTCTTTTTGGGTTCTCTTCTGTATTGCTTAGGAGAGTACTAGGAGGGAGTTCAGTAACTTTCTTACTCAGCTGACTGATAAACCACTATTTTATGGTTTATTTTGTGCTCAATTGAGTGGATTTTATCAACTCTTTACCCACTTATTCATACTATTTGCATGAGTTTACATTCTCCTTCTTGATTTTGTGCTATGATTGAAAACATGCTTCTTTAACCTTATATTTGCTAATATTAATCCCCTCTTATTACCATTAGATACCTTGATATGTGTGTTAAGTGATTTCAGATATTACAGGGCAGGAATGGCTCAGAGGATGGAAAGGAAGCATGCAAAAGTGGAAGGAATACAAGAAGTTGGAGAAACTGCTAAGCTGTCCAGCTTGACCTCTTCGCACTCAAACGGCTATAACTTTAGCTACAGAGATCGAAATGACGCGGTTTCAGTTGCGTTGGAAAGCCAAGGTCCGGGGCTTCGATTTGATATATAATTTGCTATAGCTGCTAGAAGTTAGGCGATGCGAACGCGTGAATGACGCGCCCGCGTCGCATCTGCGAACTTCAATCCACGCGGACACGTGGACGACGCCTCCGCGTCACTTGCCCACGACCTGAACGTAACAAAAATCGCAATGGGTGATTTCTGGGCTGCTTTTGACCCAGTTTTCAGCCCAAAACACACAGATTAGAGGCTATAAAGTGGGGAATGCATCCATTCAAAAATAAGCTCATAATTCACAATTTTAGGAGTAGATGTAGTTTTTAGAGAGAGATGTTCTCTCCTCTCTCTTAGGATTTAGTTTTAGGATTTAGGATTATTTCTTCTTCATCTCAGGTTCAATGTTCCATTTATTTATTTTATCAATTTAGTTTATGAACTCTTTATGTTTAGATTGATTTTCTTTACTTAATGCAATTTGAGGTAATTCAGATTTATGATTGTTTTCTCTTCTATTTATGATATAAATAATTTGGATTTTTTCCTTTTGGCTTTGGTTGAGTCATTAGAGACACTTGAGTTATCAAACTCATTGTTGACTGAAAATTGGAATTCTTCGAAAATTAATTCGAGTTCCAATAACTCTAGCCTTTCCCAAGGAAAGACTAGAACCTGAGGAATCAAAATTAATTCATCCACTTAACTTACCTTCATAGTTAGAGGTTAACAAGGTGGGAGAAAAATCCAATTCTCATCACAATTGATAACGATAACCAGGATAAGACTTCTAATTTTCATACCTTGCCAAGAGATTTTATTATTGTTAATTTATTTTACTTGTCATTTAAATTACTTGTTCCTTACTCTCAAAACCCCCAATTTACAAAACTCATAACCAATAATAAGAACATACCTCCCTGAAATTCCTTGAGAAGACGACCCGATGTTTAAATACTCGGTTATCAATTTTAAAGGAGTTTGTTACTTGTGACGACCAAAACGTTTGTAAGAAAGGTTGATTGCTTGGTTTAGTAACTATACTTGCAACGAGAGTTTACTATAACTTCTAAACCATCAATCCTCAGTTCTTCAAAATGGCGCCGTTGCCGGGGAATTACAAACGTGTGCCTTATTATTGGTTATTGTAAATATTTACCTTTAAATTGATTTTTTCGAAAACAAAAAATTTCAGATTTTTATTTTAAAATTTTTTTATCTTATCCTATCTTATTTAAAAAAAAAAAAATCAATTTTCAATTTTCAATTTTAAAAGTTCAATTTTCAAAATTTAAAATTCAAATTTTAAAATTTCAAATTTCAAACTTCAAATTTCAAATTTAAAAATTCAAAAATTCAAATTTTAATTTTCAAATTCAAAAATTTGAATTTCAAATTTGCTTTTATTTTTGTTTTTAAATTTTTATTAACTAACTATGAGTTCTCACCCTTCTCGGTTTGAGTTTGGTTCCAATGTTGTTGCAAGGAATGGAAATTATAACAGGAACATGCATCAAGGTCAAAACAATCAGAGATAGATGGAGCCACGAGGATCTGATCAACCCTTCCGGCAACAACACCTTCCACAGTACCACAGACAAAGACCATTCCACGATGCATACCAAGACAGTAGTTATGGTGGACCTTTCCGTGACAACCAACATCCACCAAATTACTATAGTCAAGAGCCATTCCAGGGGGTATACCAAGATGATAGATATGATGGACCCCCATCATATGCCTATGAACCTCCTCAACACAACTTTGAACCACCACACTCACAAGCTAACTACCACTATTCACCTTCATATGATCCTAACCCACATCCACCATACCAACCACCTTATGAACCATATGAACCATATATAGAACCACCTCAATTCCAACTCAATTACTCCCAAGAATCATGATGACAAGTCATCTTAGCCTAGTTTCACTAGCCTTTTTCTTTTGTTTTCAACTGAATTATGCACTTTCTTGAGTCATAAGCAAGCCAATTGGTTAGATTTTCATGTTTCCTTTGATTTAATCAACCATGTATGAATTCATGCTATTTCATGAGGTTTTATGCTATAATTGTCACATATTATGAAAGAATGAATATCTCATGATTTTGAGCATAGCTTTGATGTGTTTGGTTGATTAATGATAGGTGAAGAAAGCTTGGAGAAAGGTTGAAGCAAGAAGGAATGGTTAGGAGGAAGAGAGGACAAAAAGTTTGAGCAAAAGTTTGCCTCAAACTTTAGCTCAAACTTTTGGAGTAATTGAAAATGAACCAGGAAGCAAAAAGCTGGACCAAAAGTTAGCCTCAAACTTTTTGGCTAACTTTTGGGCAAAAGCTGGAGCAAAAGTTAGCCCCTAACTTTTTGGCTAACTTTTGGCATGAAAAACATTCCCTGGATGCACAAAAAGTTTGCGCCAACGTTAGCCCCTAACTTTTTGGCTAACGTTGGCGCATGAAAAACACTCCCTGGACTAGCAAAAGTTTGCGCCAACGTTAGCCCCTAACTTTTTGGCTAACGTTGGCGCCATGAATATGCAAGGGGAGGCCAACGTTGGAGCAAAAGTTAGACCCCTAACTTTTGCCCCAACGTTGGTATCAGCAAGGAAGGGTGCTGATGTGAAAAGTTGGAGCAAAAGTTAGCCCCTAACTTTTACTCCAACTTTTACTCAAGCTTTCATGATTCCAACCCGGTTCAATTCAGTTCTTCTCCAAACTCCAAGAGCAGTCAACCAAGGCCTCTACCAACCCAATTCCATCAAAAGCAAAGGCCCAATTGAAGGCTTGAAGACCATTTGAAGAAAGTGTATAAATAGCATAGGATTTGAGTTTTCATAGAGCTTCCTTTTAGAATTTTTCAATACTTGCAGCAGGGAGCTTCCCTTTTTAGTTTTTCAGAATAGCTTTCTTTTGAGTTTTGCTTAGAGCTCACTTTTATTTTTCTTAGCATTGTTGTTTAATTGAAGAGAATTTGGGAGGAGAATTGATCTCTCTTCTTCCTTGTTCTTGCCCAACACTCTTTACTTTTCTTGTCTTGGATTTTGGGTGGAGAATTGAAGAAATTCTGTTTTAATCTCACCTTGGGATCTTGTTTAATTTTCTGCTTAATTGAATTTCAGTTTTGGTTACTTGCTTCTTCATCTACTTTCTTTGCAATTTACAATCTCCTTTGCAATTATTCTTGTTGGATCTAGGAAGGCATTGAGATCTAGACTTGGTTTTCTAGTCTCTTGGGTCCTGAGATCTGAATTCAAATTTTACATCCTCTATTTACTGCTTTTCATGCTCATTTTACTTTTTTGTTTTAGATCCGATTCAATCCAAGTCTTCTTCTATTTCTCTGTTCGTTGCAATTTACTTTTCCTTGTTTAATTTCTGCAAATCCAACTCCCCATTCCCTTTACAATTCAAGCTATTTACATTTCTTGCACTTTAAGATTTTGCAATTTACATTTCTTGCGTTCTAAGTTTCTGCCATTTAATTTCTTGTTCTTTAAGATTCAGCACTTTAATTCCTGTTCTCTTTAATTTCATGCCAATTACCTATTCCCTTTACTTTCTATGCAATTTAAATTCTGCAAATCACAAATCTCTCAACCAAATCTTGATTCGCTTGACTAAATCAACCACTAAGCTAAAATTGCTCAATCCTTCAATCCCTGTGGGATCGACCTCACTCCCGTGAGTTATTATTACTTGATGCGACCCGGTGCACTTGCCGGTTAGATTTGGGTGTTTTGGAGAAATTTGTTTCTTCAACAAAAAATATCCCATCAAGTTTTTGGCGCCGTTGCCGGGGATTGATTAGATTGACAATGATTAAGTGAAGTGGAGTTTAGATCAAGCACTTTTTCTTTAATTTTGACTAACCCACTAACTGTTCGAGACTTTGTCTCTACTAACTCTAACTGCACTCAAGTTACAGAGTGCTCTGTTTTAGTTTCTGGTTCTATTTGTGTTTCTGATTTTGTGATAGGAGGAGAGAACGATGAATCCACACCTTTTGATCCTGAAACATTTTGGAGGTTGAGGAAAGAGGCAAGAGATAGAGGGGAGAAATGCTAGGATTCAGAATGGGTCTAGAAAGTTGTTTGGCCGCTTTAGTGAGAATTCAGATTGCTTGCTACCCAGATAGAATCATGATGATCAACAAGAAGACGGGTGCAAAAGTAAGATTTGGGACCCCGGAATTCATTCTGGCAATCAACACTCTTGGGGCCTTGTCACTTGCTTTAACTTACTTGTAGGCTTTCTGCGCCTAGTTTGGGATCCTGGAGGCTACTGGAATTCCAAACATTGGTGGAGATTTTTGGATGAATACAAGCACAATCCACCATAACAGGGAGCTCATCAAATGTCCAACTTAAGGACTTTAACTAAAAGTGCTAGGTGGGAGACAACCCACCATGGTATAATCGTTCCTTTCTCAATTTTAATTTTATTTCGTTTTGTTTGTTTTTCATTTTATTTTATTCTATTTTTATTGAACCTGGAGTTTTGCATAACATTCATATTAGCATTGCATTCAGCATACTGCATTATTTAAAAAAAAACACGCACGCGACGCGGCAGCGTTGCTGACGCGTCTGCGTCACCAGTGCATTTTGGAAGAAAAGAATTGAACAGAGAGTCACGCGAGAGCGTGGCTGGAGGCGTGCCTTAGGCACAAATATGCCAACACGACCACGTCGCCGATGCGGCCACGTCATTTGCAAAATAGCTTCCCCACGCGTCCGCGTCACCCACGCGACCGCGTGAACCTGTAAATCGACGTAACAAGGGTGTATGGCCGAAAGTTGAGCTGGAATTAGGCTGGACCCGTGCTAGAGGCACCAGCCCTACCACGCGACGCGTCACCCACGCGTCCGCCCATATTGGAAATAAGGCCACCCGCGCGATTGCGTCAACCACGCGACCGCGTCACCCAAACATTTGGCAAAAAGAGTTTCGAACAGAGAGTTGCGCGAACGCGAGGCTGCACTCGCGCCAATCGCACAAATCAGGTCACGCGATCGCGTGACCCACGCGTCCGCGTCACCTGACCTTACCGCGCATCACGCGACCGCGTCACTCACGCGTCCGCGTCACATGCGGCGCACAGCTTACCCAGATCAGCCAAATATCTTATCTTTCTTTCCCCAATCCTAATTTCTTCCATCTTTTCTTCTTTCTTCTTTCTTTCTTACTTTATCTTTTTAACTTCTCATATTTTTTCACTTCCATTCTATTTTACCTAATTTATTTACATACTTTCATTCATTACATTTTAATTCTGTGCATATTTTTATTTTCTTTTCTAAATTCATTATTTTTCCTTTGGTGTTGAATTTTCTTATTTCACTGTTGCATCTTCTCTTGAATTGTTTTAGGTGCTTAGAGACTTGTTTTATTCTGGTTAGGTAATATTATTTAAATCAATGCCAATCTTTTATACCTGCATCAATTTTGCATTGACATGAATTTACATTACCTCTCCTTACCCACACTCTCCCTCATTGTTGCAAAATTTTGCACCACTAGTATGCCATGTGCTTCTATTGTTTTCTCACTTGCATGTTGTAGCTACCATGTAATTGAGACCCTCATTTTTGGCATTAACCAACCCATGTTTTATTTGTTTTTTATCTTTGCTTTGGGTTACTTTTCTTCTCTTTTTCTTTCAGGATGGCCACCAGGAAGAGAACCGGAAGACGTTTGCATAAGAGAGACACACAAGTTCCTATGCACATTCCTTAATGAGAAAAGCGTCAGTTGGAGCCACCCATCCACTTGTACATCTTAGCATGCACCGAGGACGGTGCAATCTTTAAGTGTGGGGAGGTCGATACCGATCTCCATGGGTTAGCTATTTTCTTCTTTCCAACACCATTGTTTTATTTTCTTTATTAGTTCATTATTGTATTACATAATAGATTGCATGTGTAGTTGATTTTGTGCATATTTTACCACTTGGTTGAAGTAATATTTTCTTTTTCAAAAAACCTTTTAGAGCATTTCACTAATTTAAATAAAATTTAATGTTAAACTTGTTTGAAGAAATATTATACTGGAACATGGTTTAGAGCTCGAACACACAAAACCTGTGAGATTGTTTGAGCCTATTTGAATTGGTTGCATTTTATCAACCAAAAATTCTGTTTTAGTGTGTATTTTTCTCTCTAAAATTGTGATCTTTGTCTTGCTTAATTCTATATTTCCATTATTTGATGTATGCATACACATACATGATTGAGGCTTTTGTTTCACTGAGCTTACATACCCATATGGCCTTACCCTTTCATTATTCTTTGCAAACCAATATTGAGCCTATTATACCCCTTTTGTTCTTTACTTTAGCACATCATTAACTCTAAGCGAAAAATAATAATGTCCTTAATTTGAATCCTTGGTTAGCTTAGACTAGTGAGAGTGCTTATGATTTAAGTGTGGAGAAATCGGCTTTCGAAACATTTGGTTTGAGAATTGAGTATGTTAGAATTTTCTGAAAATGTGAAAGAAATGTTTAGGACATGTTCATGCATTCAATAATTTAATCATATGCATTGAGAAAAATAAAAGAAAATAAAAATATAATTAAAAAAAAGAGAGAAAAGAGAAGAAAAAGAAGAAAAAGAAGAAAAAGAGAAAAAGAAGAGAAAAAGAGCAATTAAGTAAAAGGGGACAAAATGCCCCAAAGTAAGTGGTGAAAGTAATGCATATGTACTATACTTGAAATTAGAATGCATGAATATGTGGAAAACATGGTTAATGGACATTTAGGTTTTGTACTTTGATTACATGGATTGTCTAAAGTTAGGGGGAAAGTTTAAGTTAATTAAGGATTCAGATTTTAGTCCACTTGGCCAAATACAATCCTACCTTGACCCTAACCCCATTACAACCCTTAAAAGACTTCTTGATTTGTGTATTTGTGCATTAAATTTTTGTTGATTGGTAGAAGAAAAGCAAGCCTTAGAAAGCAAGGTTAGTAGAGAATTGAGAGAATCGAACCTTAAACACTTGAGTGATTAGAATGTATACACTACCAGTAAGGGTTCGATGCTCAATTCCTTATTCCCTGCTTTCATTAGCTATCTTCTTCTTGCAAGTCTATTTGTACTTCATTTTCATGATTTGAATTAGTGAAATCCAGTTCATATTTCTTCTTGAAGGATTTGTTTACTTTTAACTAAGTAGGTAGAAACATTTTGCATGTAGTTGCATTCATATAGATAGCTTGCATTTCATATTAATCTACCATCCCTCTTCATCTTTATAGCTTCTCTTGAGCTTAGCATGAGGACATGCTAATGTTTAAGTATGAGGAGGTTGATAAACCACTATTTTGTGGTTTATCTTGTGCTCAATTGAGTGGATTTTATCAACTCTTTACCCACTTATTCATACTATTTGCATGAGTTTACATTCTCCTTCCTGATTTTGTGTTATGATTGAAAATATGCTTCTTTGACCTTATATTTGCTAATATTAATCCTCTCTTATTAACATTAGATGCCTTGATATGTGTGTTAAGTGATTTCAGATATTACAAGGTAGGAATGGCTCAGAGGATGGAAAGGAAGCATGCAAAAGTGGAAGGAATACAAGAAGTTGGAGAAACTGCTAAGCTGTCTAGCCTGACCTCTTCGCACTCAAACGGCTATAACTTTAGCTAAAGAGGAACAAATGATGCGTTTCTAGTTGTGTTGGAAAGCTAACATCCGGGGCTTCGATTTGATATATAATTTGCCATAGCTGCCTCAAAGTTAGGTGACGCGAACGCGTGAATGACGCGTCCACGTCGCATCTGCGAACTTCAATCCGCGCGGACGCGTGGACGATGCCTCCGCGTCACTTGCCCGCGACCTGAACGTAACAGAAATTGTAGGGGGTGATTTTTGGACTGCTTTTAACCCAGTTTTCAGCCCAGAACACACATATTAGAGGCTATAAAGTGGGGGAATGCATCCATTCAAAAACAAGCTCATAATTCATAATTTTAGGAGTAGATGTAGTTTTTAGAGAGAGAGGTTCTCTCCTCTCTCTTAGGATTTAGTTTTAGGATTTAGGATTATTTCTTCTTCATCTCAGGTTCAATGTTCCTTTTATTTATTTTATGAATTTAGTTTATGAACTCTTTATGTTTAGATTGATTTTCTTTACTTAATGCAATTTGAGGTAATTCACCACTAGAAAATAGCGAATTACAGACAGATTTTTCTGACAGAATTTTTCTATCGAAAATACCGACGGATTTTTGACAGATTTTTCGTCGGTAAAAAACAAAAAAAATTTTCACAAAATTTACCGACAGAGACTAATATCCCTCGGTAATTTTGTCGATAAAATTAAAATTAAAATTTGAAACCATCGATGACAAAAAATCCCTCTGTAATCTAGATCTTCTAATAAATCCCTCGAAAATTTTAATTAGGTCCAGTCCTGATGAAACAGACCATATTCGATGATGAAACTTCATTCAACGCAAAATCATCATTCATCTTCTCGGATCCTTCGTTTAAGCTTGCTATCTCTCTCTCTCTCTGATTCGAGTTGAAAATAGGGCAAAACTGTGACTTCTCGGTCGCTTCTGCTTTGTCGGCACTCGCGTCGCACGAGCTCCCTCCGTCACTACTCGCTTGCACGAGCTCCTTCCACCGCCGCTCGCTCGCATGAGCTCCCTCCTCTGCTGCTTGCATTGCACGAGCTCCCTCTGCCGCCTATCAACTTATGTCTCCCTCTGCCGTTCACAGCCTCATCGAGTCATCGTGTTACCAGATCTGAAACCTACATGTACGTCTTTATCTATTTTAGATTCTGGAATTGCTATTGATCTATGTTTTTTTTGTTGAATTCAAATGTTCATACGTTATTGTTGCATCTAAAATTCGATCTCTTCCACTTTCGTTTTGTTCATATGTTGTTTGAATTTTTCATTTGAAGGAACTATAAATACCAGTTCATGAAATGCAATGTGCTAATTACATAGATTGAAATTACTCTGTGACTGATTAGAATGAGATTATCAACAATAATTTTGTGCCCTATCAATATCGTAAACCATCTCATAAATCTAAGTACTTTGACAAATATCAGTTGATAGTAATAAACTGTGTTCTTTGTTTCAGCTTGCTCTAGGTGCTATAAATTCAGAGGTTCTTCTTGGAAGGTATGAGCTTTAAATTATTTACATGATTTTCATATGCAGTATTGAAGGAATAAGCAAAATTTTCTGCATCTATTTGTTTGTTATCTATAGATTTATTAAAGAGCGAAAAGAAAAAGATCCAGATGTTGAGATTGCAGTTGCTTATTGAGTTCTACTTTCTATTAACCTTTTAGTCTACATTCATCTGTATGGTTGTATTGAAACTTATCAAATGCCTTTTCTAGTTATCATTCCCCTGACAAATGCATTGTTTGTGTACAAGGTCCTCATAAGATCCAAGGAATTGGTCCTGGCTTCATCCCTGGTGTTTTGGATGTCAGTCTACTTGATGAAGTTATCTAAGTAAGGCATCTATTTTTTAATTTAAATTTAAATAATATGTGTTTAGTTTGTGTGTGTGTGTTTGTGTTTTTATGTGTAATAATCTGATGCAACTTTTCCTTGGGAAGACCAAAGGACCTTAAATCATTACATAGACAGGGCCAGGAGTTCTGATAATTTGACCTAGTAATGTGATGTGACAGTCCTGTGTACTTTTTTTTCACTCAGGGATTGATGGTGACACATAATATTATTTGTTTTTGTGGATTTCTAGTGAAGAAGCTATTGAAACTGCGAAACTTCTAGCGTTGAAAGAGGGTCTGTTGGTAAGTTCCCCTGAAAGATATTTCAAAGGGGATCCCCCTCCAAATTTGTTTAGATGCTAGCCTTTTCTACTTGCATGATTTAAAGAGAATATTTTTTAATGTTATTCTGTGTTTTTGATGAACATGAATTGCAGATGGGGATATCATCTGGTGCTGCTGCAGCTGCTGTAATTAGGATTGCAAAGAGGCCTGAAAATGCTGGTAAACTCATTGTTGTAAGTTTGCACTCGTTCTATTCATCTTGTATTAAAATGCAGTTATTATAGCTGTCTTCTTAATTGGTTTCTTGAATCAACCTCCTAGTTTCCTCATTTTATTGAATAAGGATTATTAAGAATTGAAGCTTCCTGGGAGGATAGTGCTGAAATTCCTGAAGAATTGAAGCTTAGACTGGCATACAAATAATCAAGGAATAGTTTTTTATGGTAAATCTATTAGTTTCAAGAAAAACCACTCCAATATGCTTGAACTCGAAGATCGTCTCAAGAGCAGCTACGACTACGTTCAAGGTGCTTCTTACTTCCTCTTCTCGCTCCTCTTTCCATTTTTACTTTGCATTTTTTCCTTCCTTTGTTTTGTTGGATTGAGAATTTTCTATTTTTAGGAATTAGCTCCAGATTTTGAGGATGAAGAGGATGAGAAAGAAGAAGAAGGAGAGATTTTAGCTCCTGTGCCGGATTCTAGCTTCAACGAAGATGATTTGTATCCTTCTCCAATTTTTGGCTGCTGAACAATTTTTAACATAGAACTGAAAAAAATGAAAATAAAAAATTCTATAGATAAAATAGTGAAATTATGTTGATCTGCCACCCTGAATGATACCAAAATCAATTCACATATGATTGTGTTTTACATTTTTCATCCATTTGATTTATTTCTGTACTTTGTTTTCAGAAATTCTATATTAAAGCTATGAAAACTGAAAAGATTAGATGACGATATGATATTTTCTCCCGTTTAATTTTATTGGTGTTTGTCCCTTAATCTAATTCTCTTCAGATTTGATGAATCTATGAGTTTGAAATAACTTGGACTCTCAGATGCTTGTCTGGCCACGTTAGCATGTGGAGGTTTGAAATAACTTCAAAAAGAATTTGATTTATCTAAATCAACATGTGTGTTTACAATTCCAATAGAGGTACAATAGTTGTCAATCTTTGTTCTAAAGTACTACACATTTTGAGAACATCCCTTGAGGAAGTTAAGAGTGATCATGAACTCCAATTGGTCCCGCCCATTTTAATAGAATGTGTCCATTTGCATATGTTTGATGCTTACTGCTCTGTTCAGAACTTGTATGAGGATTAATTTTATAGTAGGCAATATGCTTTGTATGTGTCCATATGGTTCACTGTAATTTTCTAGTTTGTTGTTGTTCTTTTTTATTTGCACACACCAAAAAGAATAAGAAGAGAATGTTTGTTGCGGAAAAGAGCAAGGAATTGGCCACTTGCCAGGGTAAAAACAAAGACTTCAAGTTAACTGAGGCTCAAAAGGATAAGGCCATAGAAGAGGTATTTATGTTTTAGTCTCTGTGTATTTCAGTTGCTAGTTAGCGATTAATTACTAGAAGAAAATCCAGGAATGTGGTTATTATCCATCATTTGTTGTATGACTTTGCCGTGAATTATGTAATACATACTACACTAGCACCTGCCCTTGGCCGTCAACTGAATCCAATTAAAGGCATAAAAAAAAGCAGATAGAGGAAAAACAGACCAAAGGGTGTGTGAAGTTGAAAGGGTCTGTGTGAGTGTTTGTGAGCAGGAATAATCATATATATCAGAGAGTGAAGAAGAAGAAGAAGAAGATTGAAATTAAAGGGTTTATGAATAGAGAGTAGAAGGTTGTTGTTTTAGTTTTTCTTTCTGGAGTAGTGTGGGAATTGTTGAAAGTGCAGTGAAGAAAGAAAAAAGCCTGCAAGAGAATCCAAGAACCAAACATGGTAAAGCTTAGGAAGTGAGAATCTGCATAGAGATTCATTCACCTTTTTTTTTCTTCTCTTCTTTATTTTCTTTCTTTTTTAAACCCTTTATTTCCCCATTTCCTTTTCAATTTTCTCTCTATAGTTTGCGTACTCTAATATTCAGCTACATAGGGAGTTATATACTAAGAGAGAAAAACAAAAGAGAATAAGAAATGCGTGAGAGATAAGGAGAGAGAGTTTTGAAGAAAAATGGTGTCTTTTTTATTATTTTTTTAAATTATATTTTTTTATCCTAGTACAAATTTGCTTAGGTATTTGTTTAGGTTCACATTTGCATTGAACGTGTTCAAACAATAGATGCAATAAACACTATCATAGGGTCATAAGGTTTATTTCAGAGAAAAAAACCAGGTGCTTGATTTAGTCTTTGTTTGAGTTTGTGTTCAACCATTGTTCATTCCCCTTATTAATAATTACTAGTGTGGTGTAACTCTTCATTCTATTATAAACATGAACTGATCTTAGTAACATGTTTTATATTTTGGATGATTTAGAGGAATGGCAGTGGAGGATTCATCTTCTCCTTATGGAATTCGTCTTGTAATAGAAGACTACCCTTATGCTGTTGATGGACTAGAGATATGGTTTGCCATTAAGGAATGGGTTCAATATTATGTCTCATTGTGCTATCCAACAGACAATGATCTCAAAAAAGACCCTGAACTCCAAAATTGGTGAAAAGAAGCTGTTGAGGTAGGTCATGGTGATTTGAAAGATAAGCCATGGTGGCCAAAGATGCAGACAGTTGAAGAGTTAGTTGAATCATGCACAACCATAATATGGACGGCGTCGGCGCTCCATACAGCCGTTAATTTTGGACAGTATCCATATGGAGGGCTTATACTGAACCGTCCAACACTTAGCAGAAGATTGCTTCCTGAACAAGGCACTGCAGAGTATGAAGAGATGGTGAAGAGTCACCAAAAGGCTTATCTGAGAACAATTACACCGAAATTAGAGACTCTTATTGACCTTACAACCATAGAAATCTTATCAAAGCATGCTTCTGATGAGGTGTATCTTGGAGAGAGGGATAATCCACATTGGACATTTGATTCAAGAGCATTACAAGCATTTCATAGATTTGGGAACAAACTGAGTGAGATTGAGGAGAAGCTAACACAAAAGAACAAAGATGGGAGACTGAGTAATAGAATTGGGCCAGTTGAATTGCCATACACACTGCTTCATCCTACTAGCAATGAAGGGTTGACTTTTAGAGGAGTTCCAAACAGCATCTCTATCTAAATGCATGGAATAATATAATGAATAATAATGTGTGGTGTGTTTGTAACGTGCTCGATTATATTTGAATAATCTGTTTCTGGTTTCCAATAATTGTATTAAAACAGTTGCTTGTTTATACTCTTTTAGTTTGATAATATGATAAATTTGTTTATTTTTTGAAATATTATAAATATTTAAATATAAATTAGATAAAAATTTATATTTATTAAATTTATATTTATTTTGTATGAAAACAGGTTTATTTTGTAGTTAAAAATCTAAAAAAAATTATACTTTATCTTACAGACAGATTTACAGACGGATTTTCTGTCTATATTTAGAGTTTGGAGTGGTTTTCCAAGGCTCTAATTACCGATGGAAAATCCGTCGGAAAATCTGTCTGTAATTACAGACGAAAAATTTGTCGGAAAATCTGTCTGTAATTACAGACAGAAAATCCGTCAAAAAATCCATCTGTAATTACCGACGGAAAATCCGTCGAAAAGTTCGACGCCTAAGGGAAATGGATGGAGAATTTACAGAGGGAAAATCCGTCGGTAACTGGTAAAAATCCATCGGTAATTTTTCGACGGAAAAAAATTCGTCGGTAAATAATTTCCGACGAGGCTTTTACAGAGGGACAAAATCTGTCGGTAATGTCGTCGGTAACCAAAAATCCGTCTGTAATATAGACCAAATCTGTCTGTAAATCTGTCTGTATTAAACAATTTTCTAGTTGTGATTCAGATTTATGATTGTTCTCTCTTCTATTTATGATATAAATAATTTGGATTTTTCTCTTTTGGCTTTGGTTGAGTCATTAGAGACACTTGAGTTATCAAACTCATTGTTGACTAAAAATTGGAATTCTTCAAGAATTAATTCGAGTTCCAATAACTCTAGCCTTTCCCAAGGAAAGACTAGGACCTGAGGAATCAAAATTAATTCATCCACTTAACTTACCTTCATAGTTAGAGGTTAACAAAGTGGGAGAAAAATCCAATTCTCATCACAATTGATAAGGATAACCAGGATAGGACTTCTAATTTTCATACCTTGCCAAGAGATTTTATTATTGTTAATTTATTTTACTTGTCATTTAAATTACTTGTTCCTTACTCTCAAAACCCCCAATTTACAAAACTCATAACCAATAATAAGAACATACCTCCCTGCAATTTCTTGAGAAGACGACCCGAGGTTTAAATACTCGGTTATCAATTTTAAAGGGGTTTGTTACTTGTGACAACCAAAATGTTTGTAAGAAAGGTTGATTGCTTGGTTTAGTAACTATACTTGCAACGGGAGTTTACTATAACTTCAAAACCATCAATCCTCAGTTCTTCACTGACCCACTTGTGCCTCCAAATTTCTAATGGAGGACCTTGTTTCAGTCATTAAACTTTAAGTGGTATTAATTAAATCAGAGACTATGGTTGCTAAGTCAGAGTGGCTCTGCTTAGAATTCTCTGTCTGTTGCTGAGAAGATGATGGAAAAGGCTTGCTATTGCTAAACCTATTTCTTTCACCATTACTGTTGTTGAAGCCTTGTTGAGGCCTCTGTTGGTCCTTCCATGAGAGATTTGGATGATTTCTCCATGAAGGATTATAGGTGTTTCCATAGGGTTCTCCCATGTAATTCACCACTTTCATTGCTGGATTCTCAGGATCATAAGCTTCTTCTTCAGATGAAGCTTCTTTAGTACTGCCTGTTGCTGCTTGCATTCCAGACAGACTCTGAGAAATCATGTTGACTTGCTGAGTCAATATTTTGTTCTAAGCCAATATGGCATTCAGAGTATCAATCTCAAGAACTCCTTTCTTCTGATTTGTCCCATTATTCACAGGGTTCCTTTCAGAAGTGTACATGAATTGGTTATTTGCAACCATCTCAATGAGTTCCTGAGCTTCTACAGGCGTCTTCTTCAGAGATCCTCCAGCAGAGCTGTCCAATGACATGTTGGACAGTTCAGACAGACCATCATAGAAGATAACTATGATGCTCTATTCAGAAAGCATGTCAGAAGGACACCTTCTGATCAATTGCTTGTATCTTTCCCAAGTTTCATAGAGGGATTCACCTTCCTTCTGTCTGAAGGTCTGGACCTCCACTCTTAGCTTACTCAATTTTTGAGGTGGAAAAAATTTGGCCAGAAAAGCATTGACCAGCTTTTCCCAAGAGTTCAGGCTTTCCTTAGGTTGTGAATCCAACCATATTCTAGCTCTGTCTCTTACAGCAAAGGGAAAAAGCATAAGCCTGTAGACCTCAGGGTCAACCCTATTGGTCTTGACAGTGTCACAGATTTGCAAGAATTCAGCCAAGAACTGATGAGGATCTTCCAATGGAAGTCTGTGAAACTTGCAATTCTGTTGCATTAGAGAAACTAATTGAGGCTTAAGCTCAAAGTTGTTTGCTCCAATGGCAGGGATTGAGATGCTTCTCCCATAGAAGTCGGGAGTAGGTGCAGTAAAGTCACCAAGCACCTTCCTTGAATTGTTGGCATTGTTGTTATTTTCAGCTGCCATGGCTTCTTCTTGTTTGAAAATTTCTGTTAGGTCCTTTACAGAGAGTTGTGCTTTAGTTTCTCTTAGCTTTCTCTTCAAGGTCCTTTCAGGTTCAGGATCAGCTTCAACAAGAATGCCTTTGTCCTTGCTCCTGCTCATATGAAAGATAAGAGAACAAGAAAGTATGAAATCATCTATGTCACAGTATAGAGATTCCTTGAGGTGTCAGAGGAAAAGATGAATGGAAGAAGGAGGTAGAGAGGAGAGAATTCGAACTTATCAAGAGAGAGTCCGAATTGCTGATAGTGGAGGAGTGTTAGTCCTTAAATGGAAGGATGTGAGAAGAGGGGAAGAATTTTCGAAAACAAATTAAAAAAGATTTTAAAATAATTAAAAGAAATTTTGAAAAATTGATTGATGATTTTCAAAAATTAGAATTGAGAAATTAGTTAAGTGATTTTTGAAAAAGATTTTGAAATTAGAAATCAAAAAGATATGATTGAAAATTATTTTGAAAGAGATGTGATTGCGAAGATATGATTGAGAAGATATGATTGAGAATCAAATTAAAAAAAAAAAGTTTTAAAATTAAAGTTGATTACTTGACTAACAAGAAATTAAAAGATATGATTCTAGAATTTAAAATTTGATCCTTTCTTAATAGGCAAGTAACAACTTGAAAATTTTGAATTAAATCATTAATTGTAGCAAGGATTTTTTGAAAATAGTAAAAAAAAAATAGAAAATGGAAAGAAATTGATTTTGAAAAGATATGATAGAAAAGATATCATTTGAAAAATATTTGATTTTGAAAAATTATGAAAATTTGAAAGAGATTTGAATTAAAAACAAAATCTTCCCTCTTGTGCCATCCTGGCGTTAAACGCCCAGAATGGTATCCATTTTGGCATTTAACGCCCAAAATACTACCTTTTTGGGCGTTTAACACCCAGCCAGGTACCCTGGCTGGCGTTTAAACGCCAGTTTTCCTTCCTCACTGGGCGTTTTGAACGCCCAGTTTTTTCTGTGTAATTCCTCTGCTGCATGTTCTGAATCTTCAATTCTCTGTATTATTGACTTGAAAAGACATAGTTTTGAAATTTTTTTGAATTTTTAATGATGAAAAATAATCAAACTGCAACTAATCATGGAAAACTAAGATTAAACAAGCAATGTATGCAAGACACCAAACTTAAAAATTTTCATATTAGAGACACTAACAAATTGAGAATGCATATGAAAAATAACAAAACACACAAGACAAAAGAATTTAAAGATCAGAGCAAGGAAATCATCAAGAATAACTTGAAGATCAATGAAGAACATAATGCATGTAATTTTCGAAAATTAGAAGAATGAAGACATGCAATTGACACCAAACTTAAAATGAGACACTAGACTCAAACAAAAAAACATAAAATATTTTTGATTTTAAGATTTTATAAAATTTTTTGTGATTTTTTAAAAATTATATGGAAAAGAAAATAAAGAGATTTAAAATTTTTAATAAGAATTCCAGGAATCATGCAATGTTAGTCTAAAACTCCGGTCTAGGAATTAGACATGGCTTACTAGCCAGCCAAGCTTTCAGTGAAAGCTTCGGTCCAAAACACTAGACATGGCCAATGGCCAGCCAAGCTTTAGCAGATCATTACGTTAAACAGCAAGATTGATAGAAATCAACAAGCCCTTGTGATGATAAGTTGAAACCTCGGTCCAAAAGATTAGACATGGCTTCACAGCCAGCCAGACTTCAACAAATCATCATGAAACTCTACAATTCATTCTTAAAAACTCTGAAGAACAAAATAGAAATACATATATATTTTTTTGAAAATTTTCAAAAAATAAAAAGTAAAAAGCTTAAACATAAAATAAAATTACCTAATCTGAGCAACAAGATGAACCGTCAGTTGTCCAAACTCGAACAATCCCCGGCAATGGCGCCAAAAACTTGGTGCACGAAATTGTGATCATCAATGGTGCCAACAACTTGGTACACACAATTGTAATCTCAACTCTTTGTCATAACTCTGCATAACTAACCAGCAAGTGTACTGGGTCGTCCAAGTAATAAACCTTACGTGAGTAAGGGTCGATCCCACGGAGATTGTCGGCTTGAAGCAAGCTATGGTCATCTTGTAAATCTCAGTCAGGCAGATTCAAATGGCTATGGAGAATTGATAATTAAAAGATGAATAAAACATAAAATA
>NC_029790.2:39391673-39400941 GCF_000816755.2 Arachis ipaensis
TACTTTCCTATTGTCTTCATCCAATCATTCATACTCCCTTCCATGGCAAGCTTATGTTGAGTTTTACCGTTGTCAATGGCTACCTCCCATCCTCTCAGTGAAAATGGTCTAAATGCGCTGTCATCGCACGGCTAATCAGCTGTTGGTTCTCGATCATGTTGGAATAGGATCCATTGATCCTTTTGCGTCTGTCACTACGCCCAACACTCGCGAGTTTGAAGCTCGTCACAGTCATCCCTTCTCAGATCCTACTCGGAATACCACAGACAAGGTTTAGACTTTCCGGATCTCAGGAATGGCCGCCAATAGTTCTAGCTTATACCACGAAGACTCTGATCTCATGGAATGGAAGGCTCGGTTGTCAGGCGAGGCAACCATGCATCATGAACCAGGAGGCTAAGAGATACACACTCAATCGAAGGTAGAACAGAGGTGGTTGTCAGGCACGCGTTCATAGGTGAGAATGATGATGAGTGTCATGGATCATCACATTCATCAGGTTGAAGTGCGAGTGAATATCTTAGAGAAGAAATAGGCTTGAGTTGAATAGAAAAATAATAGTGCTTTGCATTAATTCATGAGGAACAGCAGAGCTCCACACCTTAATCTATGGAGTGTAGAAACTCCACCATTGAAAATACAAAAGTGATAATGGTGATCATTGGCTTCGGCCCCAGAGAGGGAACCAGAAGAACCAAGATGATTCGAAGATGAAAATACAATAGCAAAAGGTCCTATTTATAGAGAACTAGTAGCCTAGGGTTTAAAGAAATAAGTAATTAATGTAGAAATCTTCTTCCGAGCCCACTTGGTGTGTGCTTGGGCTGAGCATTGAAGCTTTCACGTGTAGAGACTTTTCTTGGAGTTAAACGCCAGCTTTTGTGCCAGTTTGGGCGTTTAACTCCAGCTTTTATGCCAGTTCTGGCGTTTTGATGCCAGAATTTTGTACTGACTTGGAATGCCAGTTTGGGCCATCAAATCTCGGACAAAGTATGGACTATTATATATTTCTAGAAATCCCAGGATGTCTACTTTCCAACGCAATTAAGAGCGCGCTGATTGGGCTTCTATAGCTCCAGAAAATCCACTTTGAGTGCATAGAGGTCAGAATCCAACAACATCTGTAGTCCTTTTTCAGCCTCTGAATCAGATTTTTGCTCAGGTCCCTCAATTTCAGCCAGAAAATACCTGAAATCATAGAAAAATACACAAACTCATAGTAAAGTCCAGAAATTTGATTTTTATTTAAAAAATAATAAAAACATAATAAAAACTAACTAAAATATACTAAAAATATACTAAAAACAATGCCGAAAAGCGTATAAATTATCTGCTCATCAATACGCCACCGGCCCGAATCGCCTTAGAATCTCAAATGCTCCAATGTATCTTGGATCCAAGTTCTTGGTTTTGATTGCTCTCCCAATCCCGGTTGTCGGTGTCACCCGAAGAAATACATGTTCTCCCACTTCAAACTCTAACGGTTTCCTTCTCTGGTCCGCGTAGCTCTTCTGTCGACTCTGAGCAGTTAGAATCCTTGCACGAATCTTCTTAATGTTCTCAGTAGTCTCTGCTATTACCTCTGGACCCAAAACAATTGCTTCACCAGATTCATACCAACAAAGTGGAGATTGGCACTTCCGTCCATATAAGGCTTCATACGGAGCCATCCCAATGCTCGCATGAAAGCTGTTGTTATACGCAAACTCCACCAATGGCATGTAATGATCCCAACTTCCAAGTTGATCCAATACACATGCTCTTAGCATGTCTTCCAACGTCTGAATAGTCCTTCCCGACTGTCCATCGGTTTGCGGATGATATACAGTACTGAGACATAGCTTCGTACCGAAAGCTCTTTGGAAAGCTCCCCAAAACCCTGAAGTGAATCGGGGATCTCGGTCTGACACTATGCTCGACGGCACACCATACAACCCTAGTATCTCCTTGATATACAATCTTGCTAGACCTTCCAGAGAGCAGTTTACTCGAATAGGTAGAAAATGAGTAGACTTGGTTAAGCGATCCATGATCACCCAAATTGCATCAAATTCCGACCTAGTCCTCGGTAAACCGGTCACAAAATCCATTGCGATTCCTTTCCACTTCCACTGAGGAATTTCAAGTGGTTGTAGCATCCCCGACGGTCTCTGATGTTCTATCTTCACCTTCTGACACGTCAAGCACTTTGATACATGTTTTGCCACTTCCTTCTTCATACTGGGCCACCAGAACATAGTCTTCAGATCGTGGTACATCTTAGTACTTCCAAGGTGAATAGAAAATCCGCTCTTGTGTGCTTCTCTCAATATATCTTGCCGCAACGTCCCAACATCTGGCACAATGACCCCACCCTTGAATCTCCACAATCCATCTTGATCCCATGACACTCTCCATTGCTTCCCTTGTTCGATAGCTGGCAACACCTTTGGTAACACGTTATCGTTTTGATGAGCCTTTAGGAGTTCAGATTTAAAGTCACTTGAGATTTGTAATTGATTTAAGCAAGCTCTTCCGGCATCTTCACCAATATCCAACTTAAGATCCACAAACTTCTCCACTAGCTCCTCTTCTTTGATTCTCATCTAAGATATTGTTAAGGACTTCCGACACAAAGTATCCGCCACCACATTTGCTTTTCCAAGGTGATAACTCAGCTCAAAATCAAAATCTTTCAGCAACTCCATCCACCTCCTCTAATGCATATTTAGCTCTTTCTGATCAAAGATGTACTTAAGACTCTTATGACCAGAAAAGATGCTAAACCTCACTCCATACAAGTGGTGTCTCCAAATCTTCAATGCAAACATAATCGTCGCTAATTCCAAGTCATGAGTGGGGTAATTCACCTCATGCAGTCTCAGCTGACGCGATGCGTAAGCCACCACATTCCGATGTTGCATTAACACACAACCCAAATTTTTCAGTGACACATCACAATATACTTCAAACGGTTCATGCAGTTCCGGTAAGATTAGAACAGGTGTTGAAGTTAATCTCTGCTTCAAGGTCTGAAAAATCTCTTCACACTCTGACATCCAAAAAAAGGCACTTCTTCTCTTGTCAACTTGGTCATCGGTAGTGCAATCCAGGAAAATCCTTCGATAAATCTCCGGTAATATCCAGCTAACCCCAAGAAACTCCTAACTTCCATTACCGTCATCGGTCTTTCCCATTGCATCACCACTTCTACCTTAGAAGGATCTATCGCTATACCTCACTTTCTCACCACATGACCTAGAAATTTCCCTTCCTCCTTCCAGAACTCACACTTCGACAACTTAGCATACAATTTCCACTCTTTCAAAATTTGCAGCACAATCCTCAAATGCTCCTCACGTTCCTTTTCCGTTTTGGAGTAAACTAAGATGTCGTCTATGAAGACTACCACGAACTTGTCCAGAAAGGGACAAAAGACTCTGTTCATGTAATCCATGAAAATAGCAGGTGCATTTGTTAACCCAAAGGACATCACCGTAAACTCGTAGTGTCCATAATGCGTCCTAAACACAGTCTTAGGAATATCATCCTCCTTCACCCTTATCTGATGGTAACCAACCGGATCTCAAGTCAATCTTGGAAAACACTCCAGCTCCTTGCAGTTGATCCATCAAGTCATCTATTCTTGGCAGCGGGTACTTATTCTTCACAGTTACTTTGTTCAGTTGTTGGTAATCCACACACAGTCGCATTCCTCCATCCTTCTTCTTTACCAATAAAACCGGTGCTTCCCACGGTGACACACTCGGTCGAATGAACCTCTTGTTTAGAAGCTCTTCCAACTGAGTTTTTAACTCGGCCAGCTCTATCGGAGCCATCCTATAAGGAGCAACTGACACTGGTCCGACTCCTGGCACCAATTCAATCGCAAACTCAATTTCCCGTTGAGGTGGGAATTCAGGGATATCTTCCGGAAATACCTCTGAAAAATCCTTAACTACCGGAATCTGATCTAAATCTTGGGTATCGCCCGAAGCGTTAGCAGCTAACAAGATGTAACCCTGACACTCTTCCCCACTACAGTGCACTATTACAGAGTTCAGGTAATATCCCGCGGCTGTCAATGCTCCACTCTCTCCTTTCGGCATAAATCAAATTGTCCCTTCAAAGCAATCCAACAAAATCCGATTCTTCGATAACCAATCAAATCCCAAAATCATCTCCAACCCAACCATTGGTAAACAGATCAAATCATGTACAAAATCCCTACCCTCAAGCTTAAAACTTACTTGTCTACAACCTGACCTAGTCATAACTGTCTGATGCGGAGTATGTACATGCAGATCAAAAGGTAACTCTGATACTTTCAAGCCTAATTCCTCAACTTTAGCAAACGAGATAAACGAATGCGATGCTCTAGTATCATATAATGCCATTAAAGTCTTATCACCAAATAAATAAATACCTCTCATCAACGGATCTACCTTGGAAGCATCCTTGGCATTCACAGTAAAAACTCGCCTCTGGTGCTGACTCTGACCCGCATTCGGGTTCTTCCCACGAGTGCAATCCGTCGCGATATGACCAGGTAGTCCACAGTTGAAGCACCCACTCTGACTTCCTCTTCCCTTGCCATGCTATAACTGATCATGAATGTTCTTCCTAAAACCTCCTTGACATTGATGCGCATATCCTCCTCTCTTAAAGCTTTGACCCCTCGGGTGGAAATACTTGCCACGTCCCTTGTTAGTATTTCCTCCTGGTTGTCCTTGGATGCCGCTACGGTCTTGGCATACTCCTCAACCACCCTTGCTTTGTTCACCAAGTCGGAGAAAACATGGATCTCCATAGGGGCCACAGCAGTCATAATGCTATCATTCAAACCCCTCTGGTACTTAATGCACTTCCAGCTCTCGTAAGCATCCGGGGCTCCCTGACAAACTCAGGAAAATCTACAAAGCTCTTCGAACTTACTTGTGTAGTCCGCCACAGATAGGGAACCTTGCTTCAGCTGCATCAGTTCCATCTCCTTTGCTTTCCTCGCAGACTCAGGGAAATATTTTTATAAAAGGCCGTTTGGAACACCTCCCATGGAATGTCGGCGTTCTGAAACTGTAGCAAGCGACACTCAGCTTGCCACCAGGGCTGGGCTTCTCCCGCTAGTGATAAGTAAAAACTCGACATATTGATTGAGGGGAACATGCTGCGCCTGTAAAGCACGCTCCATAGCCTGAAACCAGTGATCCGCTTCAGTAGGATTAGTGGATCCTAGGAAAGTGGCGGATGAACCTCGAGAAACGTCGCCAAGGTCATCGGAGCACCACCCGTGTTATCACCGTTTCCCTCAGCATTATCTTTGGCATTCCCTTCGCCATTACCATTGTGATGCCAGGGCATCTTGGCCAGTTTCACTGACCTTTTTTTTTACTGTTTTTAGGTTAGTTTCATGCATTTCTTTAGGAAATAAGCTAGTTTTGGGTAGATATTCACTTATGCCTTGATTCAAGCATACATTGTGCATTTTACATAATTTCATGAGGATTTTGCATAAGTTTAGTGACAAATATTATGTTGCATTACTCATGACTTGGACTAGAGCTTTGATGCACTCTATTGCTTGATTTCAGGACCAAAAAGAAGCAAGAAAAGGGGAGGTAACTTGCAAGGTTAATGAGAAAAGTGATTGCCAATGAATTGCTTCAAACTAAAGATCCAAAGGCCCAAGACTTGAAGAATCACACTAGAAGCTGAGAAGAGTAGTATATATAGGAGTAGCTTTAAATAGAGAAAGAGTTCTGGAGGCTGGGAAAAAGAGAACTACTCTCTGTATTTTACTTTCTTTGCAATCTAGTTTTATGATGTATTCTCCATCTTTGTTTTCATTTTCAAGAGCTATGAACAACTAAACCCCTTTCATTGGGTTAGGGAGCTCTGTTGTAATTTGATGGATCAATACTAATTTTCATTATTCTTCTTCTATCTTTCCTCTTGATTTTACTTGAAAGCTTTCGATCTTCATCCAATTGAGTAGTTATCTTGGAAGAGAAGCTATTCAAACTTGGATCTCTTTTGAACCTTGAAAGAGGAATGAAGAGATCACACTAGAAATGCTTTCTCCTGCTGGACCAAATTGGGTTTGGATGGGTATGTGACTATAACCCTCTCAATACTTGATTTGGGAAATGCATGTGGTATAATCAGTGACCATACTTCATCTCTTCTCATGAGCAATTGACCAAGGAATTGGCTATTGATCAAGATTTGAGAGATTGAATTGCAAGAAATTGTAATTGAATCACTTAAGATTGCCAAGGAGATCAATGAGTGCATTGATTGAGGAAGAGATGAAAATGAACTTGATCCGGAGAATTGCAACATCTCCTAAGCCCAATGAACTCCCTATCTCTGATCTTACCCATTCTCTTTAATTTCTGCCATTTACTTTTATGAGCAAATCCCCCATTCTCATTTATAATTCTGCAATTTATTTTCAGTTATTTACTTCCAGTCCTTTATTTCTAGCATTTACTTTTCTGTTATTTACATTCCCGCCATTTTATTTTCTGCAACTCTCAACCCAAATTCTGGATTCGCTCAACTAGAACATTCTTCTAATTAAAGTTGCTTGATCAATCAATCCCTGTGGGATTCGACCTCACTCTATTGTGAGTTTTTACTTGACGACAAATTCGGTACACTTGCTGAAGGGAGATTTGTTGAGAGACAAGTTTTCTGTGCATTAAGTTTATGGCGCCGTTGCCGGGGATTGATTGTGCATCAACAATGATTAAATTGGAAGATCACTAGATTGAGCATTTTTATTTTGTGAATTTCATTTTTCTGTTTGAGTGATTTACTTTTTGTTTTAGTTAAACTTCTTCCCTTCTTCCTCTACTCTTTTGTTTTTCTTTGTTATTTTCAATTCTGTTTGCTAGCCCACTAACTGTTTGATATATTGCATCACCCATAACTAACAGTAATTCTGACACAAATACTGTCTGCACCTATTTTCTTTGCTTGTACTTGTTGGTTGTATGACAGGGAAAAGAAGCGGGGTTTCAACTTCCTTTGATTCTGAACCTGAGAGAACCTTCCTTAGACTAAGGAGGGAGGCAAAAGAAAAACGTGTAGTTGGTGCTGAAGAAGAGGAGGAACACTTTGAGGAATACTTTGAACCAAACATGGAAGAAAACATGGAAAATCATCATGAAGAAGAGACTCACAACCATGGCAGAGGAGGTGGAGCAAATCATGCTGGGGAGGATAGAAGAGTTTTGGGCTCTTACATCAATCCAAACCCAGGCAATTGTGGAAGTAGCATCCAAAAGCCAACAATCCATGCCAACAACTTTGAACTTAAACCACAGCTCATCACCCTTGTTCAGAACAACTATTCATTTGGAGGAGGTGTTCAAGAAGACCCCAATCAACATTTGACCACCTTCCTGAGAATATGTGACACAATAAAATCTAATGGTGTTCATCCTGACGCCTATAGACTGCTCTTATTTCCTTTCTCACTCAGGGACAAGGCAGCCAAGTTGCTGGAATCTTTCCCAAGGGAGAGCTTGACAACTTGGGAGGATGTGGTGAACAAATTCTTAGCAAGATTTTACCCTCCTCAACGAATCAATAGGTTGAGAGCTGAGGTTCAAACTCTATGCTTCCGAAAGAGGGAACACAAAAGGAGTGATGGAGCTAAACAATGTAGATGCTCTGTTGGCCCAAAACAAGCTCATTACCCAGCAGCTAGCTGACCTCACCAAGAAGATGGAGAGGAACCAAGTAGCAGCAATCTCATCTTCATCAACAATCCAAGAAGGAGTGAATGAAGAAGCAGAGGGGAGTCAGGAGCAAGCCAACTACATTGGGAATTCACCAAGGAAAAACTATGATGCATACTCCAAGACTTACAACCCTGGATGGAGAAACCACCCAAACTTTGGGTGGGGAAGTGAGCATGATCAAAACCAAGACCAGAGACGTTACAACTCCAACAACAATGCAGCTCACCAGCAATTCACCCAGAGGACATCTCAACACCCCCACAACAACACTTCTCTACACACTTATCAAAACCAAAACAGCACATCTGCTCCGAATCACTCATCAATTGATGATAAGCTCTCTAAGATTGAAGCCTTACTTGAAGGAATATGCCAAGAGATTCAAAAAAATAAGGTGTTCAAAGAGGAGGTGCGAGCCAATATTAAGAACCAGGGAGAGACCATTAGGAAGCTGGAATTCCAGGTGGGATATTTAGCTGAGAAGATTCCCAAACCTACTGATAGCTTCCCAAGTGACACGGAGAAAAACCCCAAAGGAGAAGTAAAGAAAGTAAGATGGGAAGATTGCAAAATGGTCACTACAAGTGATCAAGAGACTGAAGACAAGCAAGGCAAACTTCTTGAACAACCTGAAGACAACTCAATAAAGGAGGAGGATAGAGATCACAAAGAACCAGAAATGTCACAACAAGAGTTGCTGAAGCTCTATGCACCCTTTCCTCAACTGCTCAATGGTGCTGTGGGAAAGAGAATATACTCAAGGTTCCTAGACTTGTTTGCATCTCTGCATGTGAACATACCATTCATCAAGGCAATTCAACAAATGCCTGCATTCATCAAGTATATGAAGGAACTTCTTCCCAGGAAAAGCTCACTCAAGGGAGGGCAGACTATAGTGATGAACAAGGAATGTAGTGCCCTTATTCAACCTGAGTTGCCTACAAAAAGAAGAGACCCAGGAAGTTTTCATATCCCTTGTGCCATAGGTGAAAATATGTTCGACAGAGCATTATGTGATTTGGGGGCCAGCATCAACTTACTGCCCTTATCCCTGGTGAAGAGGCTGCAGATCAATGAGATAATGCCCACATATGTCATTGTCAGACTGGCTGACAAAACTCAAAAGCAAGCAATAGGAGTGGTGGAAAATGTGTTGCTAAAGGTTGGGAAGTACTTTCTCCCAACAGACTTTGTCATTCTGGACATGGAAGAAAGTCACACTCACCCAATCATATTGGGAAGACCATTCCTAGCTACAGCCAGAGCACTTATCGATGTAGAGAAAGGGGAGCTAATATTGAGAATCCATGATGAACGACTCAGCTTTAATGTCTTCAAACTCTCACAAGAAATAGATCAAGAGGACAAGAAACTAAGCACAGATGATAATGAGACACTGAAAGAAAAAAGAAGCACTGAAGCACAGCCAGCTCATTCTGAGACCCCCTTAACTGACAAACAAGGAAAACAGCAATTGCCACAGCTCAAGAAAAAGTTGGAGGAACCAAAACCTCTAGAGGCAGGTGAAGACAGCACCACAG